>NC_088827.1:0-600000 GCF_036630325.1 Vairimorpha necatrix | reverse complement strand
TTTCAACCATCCCCAAAACCCAAATACCTTCAACCCGATGTCTTCTGTGGTATTTTACTTTGCCAAATTTGCTTTCATCTATTTCTACTATTATTCCTAGTCCACCGATTTTACCAGTTCGTTCGTATACTTTATTTTCAATTGTAGAAATTGTTTTTTTTATGATATGTCGAATACATCTTTTACCAATATCAAGAAATTCTCCTATAGCAGTCTGGTTAACCTTACAAGACCATAATTTTATTATTAACAAAACATCTAAAATATTTGTTTTTTTGTAATAAAATGGAGAGTCTTTTAATAATGACACTTTCCTCCGACATGCTTTCCAAACACATTTAGTCATTATTTTATTTTTATTACTTACTTTACAGTAAGCATCGCATTTTGGACACTTTACAGTCTTATTTTGAATTGCTGTTGTAAAGATGTTCAAGAGCTCTTCCTCTCGACTTTTCATTTTTGGGGTAAAAAAACAAATTCGCTTAATACCATTTTTTTGACCAAAGTGGCCCCCTGCTTCCTATCTTTTGACTTGAAATTTTTAGCCCCTCAAAAACTGATTTGGATTTTATACACAATAAGTTAGTACATCTGAATCGAAAACCGTTCGAATAAGAAAAATCATGTTCCCAAAACATGCTCTCATAACATTTCGAGCATGTTTCAAATTCTTAAAGTAAGCCATGCCTTTGAATAAAGCCCATGGCTGCTTCATTTGAAGAAAAAATGTCAGATCTCGAATTTTTTGGTTCTTCTTCAAAATTATTCATTTTTTAGGGGTTGTAAAAATTTCCTAGTTTAGGGCCTATTCCCGGGAAATGCCGTCTTTTTTGCGTTAATTGCCCGGGAAAAGGGCCTTAGCGTCCAAAATTTAATATCATGTAGTATATATTCATAATGTAAGGGGGCGTTAGTAAGTTTTAATATATAGATAAGATCAGTTTGTATATAATCATGTTTGTAATACATTTATAAAAAAAAAAGTTATTTGAACACACTTCATGCTTAGGGATAATTTTTTGCAAATTCTTCTGGTCGCCCGCCCGCGCACGAGATATAATAATGTTGATTCGCCGGGCTCTTTCTGACATGCGGTTCTTAAAAGCATAGTTTTTTGTCGTATATGCAACCCCGAAAAGCCAATAAGGTCAATAGAAAACAAGACTGGTAGACAAAATGTTTTGTGATTGTACAAACCTTTACACAGCTTCAGAGTATGTTATAGGAGCTTTTTTTTTTTGAAAACACGGTGTTAAATTTTTAAAAAACTGTAAGAATGATGTATAAGTATGTTCTTGGTGATTCTTTACTCGGTATGGCGATTGATCTTGGAATATACGGAGCCCCCACGAGTAATATTTGCTAATTTGTAGAAATCGCATAATCGAATAGGGCCTAGTAATCATCATAGGGGGAGTTCGTAATGATTAGGGGGGATCACAAACAAGATGAGCTTAAGAAAGTTCATTATTTCATGTCAAATAGAATCTTGGCTTCATATTATAAGATAGTGGTTAGAGGAGAAGTGGAAGGTGCACCTAAAAATCTTTCTCTTTACTGTAGTTACTAAAAACACTGTTACTTTTTTAAGGTAATACATAATTTCTTACCCAGGTCTATTGTTAACACTGATCAATGAAGCATATGATGCTGCATTTATACAAATCGAAGAAAGGAACGCTGGACAGATAATCGCACAACAAAATTTTACCTATAAAAATCCTGACACACATGCTAACAAATTTGGGGGTTATCCGCCATCAAAGAAACATATTCTTTCTATCTTAAAAATAGACAAGACGAAACTATGAGTAATTTTTATAGATCATCTGGTTAAATCATATATCGAAGAATTTTCGTCAAAACATATTTCATTATCCATATAAACCACAAGTCTCCTTTTTGTAATATTTTAGATTTTTACACTCCTTTTTTAATGGGGTTCACATTTTCGATGCTTTTTCAAACGGCAGATACCGACATCTATGACATTTTATACAGATTTAAAAAAAGCACCTAATGTTTGCATGGTCACATAGTAGTATTTGACTTTCAATCGAATTGTGATCATCAATTTCTGTTTTTTCATCTAAAAAATGTTTAATTACTGGCTTTTTTATAATTTTCAGTATTTAATTGGTGTTGATTGTTGTAATCGAATTTATTGTTTTTTTCTTCTCAATGTTCATATCCCAATTTTAAAAATAAATATTTTTGCGATAAAAAGTTTTAGAAATTTTATTTTTTAATAAATAAATTTTAAAGAATAAATTAACGTAATCCAGTCAGACGTTTTAATAAAGATATGTCTAGCAAACTATAAAAATTTTAATTTTAGTATTAGCAGCTTTTACCGATTAAAGTAGAAACTTTATACGGGGCCGTAAATTTCTTTCTTGGACTTAGACCCAGGGCCATTGCTTACTGTTCGTTTTTCAAGTTATGGTGTAATGTGGGATACAAAATACAAATTATAGCAAATGTTTAGGATTAGACCTATCAATGGCCTGTTTCGAAATCAAAAAAATATAAATTGTAGGGGAAACATCTTCTGAGCCTTAGTATTTTTAGCCTAAATCAACATGACAACATTCATTTAACATACACAATATTCCTTTGATATAGTATGGTTTATAATTTGCTATACGTCAGCCCTTCAATAAAGTATCAGTAAATTTTTTCTCGCATAGTTGAAACGGCAAGAAATGGTAGTTCAATCATAACACCAAGAAAAATTACGTCGGATAAATTGAAACCTCTACTTTATTATTACAAATTTGCATGTGCTGAGAATTTCATTTGAAGAAAATTCAATACGTTTATATGATCTTACTCGGAGTATTGCAAAAAAAAAGTTTTACTCAATTGTAAATGGTCATCTCTCGTTTACCTGAAATATTTCCACATTACACTCTTTCTGATCCTCTTATAATACAATAAACTTTTAGGCTCGACACCATAGCTTTTAATTTCAATATAACCGTGTCATCGACGAAAACAAATGCATCGTCGCCAACAAACTGATGACATCCGTAAAGTATCTGTTTGTGATTGTAATATCTTAACATGTAGGTTAAAAAATACAGCAACCTTTTCTCAAACTTACAAGATAATTCATAATAACAAGTAAGAGATATAAAATAAAATTATAATCCCGACCGTAACATGATAATTCTTATAAATATTAAAAGTTACACCTAAATACCGAATTTAGAACACCTGGAATTTAAAAAATATACTTCGAGCTACAAATTTAATTATCAATTTTTCATAATGACGTTCTGAAGCGGTTGGACGAATCTGCTCTAAATTGTACATTTAAATCTTTAGGAATTATGCATGAAGGTACTGTTTTATACGTAGATATGAAAATATTACTTCTTAAATAAAAAACGGTTAAATTCATAACATAGTCGATTTTACAACTATTGCAATCAGCCGTAAAACATATAAAAACACATCAAAGAATTTTTGAGCATATAAAATACTTTGAAATGTAGAATTCACGTTGTTTTAAACTTGGTTATTTGTATAATAAAATGATACAAAACACTAAAAATTTTAATATAAACAATATTATTGAATCAAACACGAAGAAAGATTCCTGGTTATCGTATTATTGTTTCTTGTAGTAATTGTTTTATTGGATAAATGATATTTAGTAATTTCACCCAATTTAACTTCTGTCTTCTCTCTACGAATTTCTATTCCTTCACAATAATGAATTATAGTGATAGTCACCTTGGTATTTTTTAATTCATTAATCTCTTTGTTCAATTGTAATATTTCTTTTTTGCACATTTTTATTTTGCAGCTTGCATCATAATTCCAAATATACAATTGATCTATAGAATGGTGTAGTCCTCCGTATGAACTTTCTCGTGCTACCTCAGCAGCGGCTGCTCGTTGTCGTATATCAGGTTCTTGTTCTACATTGGCTTTTATTCGTGCTTCAAATTTTTTGATATCTTCTCTTTTTTCTTTAATCTTATTTTTTAATTTTAGCAAATCATTTTTACATTTTAATAGATTTTCTATATCTTCTTCAGTTATACTTACAATACTTTGTATAATAAATAATAATGTTTGAAACAGCATTTTAAGGTTAACATTTGGATTGATTTTATAGTATAATTAATTAATATATTCTGTATTTTTTTGAAATAAAGATCATTTTTTAGTAAATTGAAAAAAATAAAATTAAAAGGCCCATAAATACTGAAAAATCATATAATTTATTTTGACTCACGGCCTATTTTTTAATTAAACATAATAAGAAGCTTAATTTTTATAAAAGATTTTGCAGATATATATATATATAAAACACCTTTCATTTTAGATTTTATGTTGTTTTTTGTGTAATTCTAAATTTTTTTTTGATAATACTTCTAACGAGATTTATAAAAATTTCTTGCGTATATTTATAGACAGATGAATTATAATCTAGTCAAATGTTATTCAGCATAACGCAATTAAATGACTGGATTTTTCATATCTGATGTTCTAGATATTTATATGAGACAATTTTGTCTTTACATTATTTTTTTAATTAAATAATTTTACAAAAATGCAATTTGGCATCTATTTGCTAATTCTTTGCCAAAATATTATAAACCAGAATTAAGATCTCGCAAATACATTTTATATTTCCTATTGAGTTTGAAAATAGAGATATATATATTAAGCAAACTCTCCTTAAGAAAAAAAAATTAGATAAAAAGAAATATATATTACGAGATCATGTTATATCAGATCTAGAATCAAAGATTTTCGAGCATGCTGATAGTCACTCCAGCAAGCAAATATTCGTGCATAAAGAGATCAATGCAAACGATAATAATACTTAGCTATAGACAATCTTATAAAAGTAAAAAGGTATACTGGGAAGCGTATATAAAAGATTTATTGAGTTAATTTATCATTAAGCTTGAAAATTCATAGCACATCTTTTCCCGATATCGCTCATGTGATTCAGCTCTTCACAGACTTTGGTTTCTTTTGAATTATTAATGTCAATATTTAATTGTTTATTAGATTTTTCATCTCTTCCTTCCATCTTGTTTGAAGGTAAAATATAAAAGTGAAAAATATTAAAATAATGAGAAACGTCAAACATGTAGCAGCCCCGGGTCTCCTACGACAGTTTCAATCCAATAAGCCGTATTCCGTGTAATTTATAGCAACAAGGAAAATATATACATTAAAAAACAAAAGTTAAGGTTTTATTACTGTTTGAGATGTTGTGCCGTATGTTTATATATAATTAACTATAAGTAAAATTATTTTCTGATGATTATAAAAATTTCCAATTTCATTGGCAAAAAATCACCTAGCATTGCTTTTGTGTTCTTTATTAGCGAGTTATCGGGCAAGTAATTATCATCTATCTTAGAATTTTCGCCCTTATTGTTTATATATTGCTTTTTGGCTGGGATGGCTGTTTGTAAAAGACCAGAAAACAATATTTCTATCCTGCTTTGTTTTACTCAAATTTCTTATTTCGCCCTTTTTTTTGTTATGTATTTGTGCAACTTTGAGGTTTTTTTAGTAAGTTCTTTAAATAGCATCAATGTAATGATATTTTTTTGTTAATGTTATAGTTATTTTAATGGGCTACGATATCTTTCGGTTCTGTGACATGTCCTTCATTACAAACTTTCTTTATATTTTTACATTTAAATGTTGTTTCAATAATTAATACAAGCACGGAGTACAGCCATAGTGTAAGGCCTCCCATAAAAGTTTCGTTTGTTAGTATTTTAATACTTATCTTTGCAGGCGTCATACATTTTTGAACTTGTCTTTAGAAATATGTGATAGATGATATTTATGATCTCTACCCTTGTGATGCAGTCGTGTATATTACAGTTTTGTATTTATTCCCTGTTAAATAGTTTGAACAATAAAAAACAGCTACCTCTATGAACATGGTATCTAACCGCCCAAAACACAAAAAACTTTTTTTTTCTTTGTAGATACGAGGCAGAGAAAATATTACAATAAGATTTAAAATATCTAAGATAGAGGTCATTTTTTATCGTTGTTACAAAGTTCGGAACCGAAAAAACACAAACCTAAGAAGTTACCGTGTAGAACAATTCGTTCAATCTGTTTGACTTCAGGTACAGACGAATAGGAACATCTATATCATGGTCGCGTATTAAACACTTTTTATCAGAAACAATATAATTCTCACAAAACAAAAAGGAATTTACTTTTAACGATATACTTCTACTTTGTCTTGCGCCTTGCATACGCCTTTAAACCATCAGGGTTGGGGTCTTCATAGTATGGGTTATAATTCACCAATTGAAATTTTCAGTATAACAAAACTTTTTGTAGCAAAGGAAATTGAAAGCCTGGCCAAACAACATTCTAATAGAAAACCGATCGTAATTTATCCAGAGTTACGTAGATAGTTTTGCATTGTAAATAACCATCTCTAGATTTTTTTTTTTCTAAAAAATGATTTGTTTACAAATATTTTTTAAATGTTAACCTAGGTCTTTTGTTAAAAAAACTATTAATTGGTAAATTGGTAGTTCGCTTTTTGTAACTTAGGCAGCAAGGGGGATTCGAAATTAGGCTTCCCACAAGTCTTACGCGTTCTACACTCGGACATGTTAAATGCATGCGCCATTAAATTGTATTTTTATTTACCCTAATTTGCATCGTAATATAATATGGTCAAAGCTTTTCAATTGTTGTGGCCAGTCTTTGTTTGAAGAAAATCTTTTCAATATATTATAGTGGGTCTTAGCAATCGCTGTCTTACAATCAAAAAAAATATGGATTTTTTTTAATTTTATCTTTTTTTTGCATATCTCGTCCCAATATTATATGCACTAAACAAAAGCTCAAGCCTTACATTACGATTTTCTCTAAGCTAACTGTGAGGGATATCTGACATGTTTTTATTGCTAATTTTTTTCCCAATCGATTATCATAACGAGCTTTTTTGATTTTTACCTTTGTTAAAGATAATATTTAAATCAGATAAAAATTTTATTTAAATATGCAATAATCAAACTATGAAGAGATTTAATGTAAAATGAATCTCAACTGTAAAATTGTGAATAAATAATGTATAAATAAAACTTTAATTCTTTAGTTACAGTTGGTTTAATCTCAAGATTAAATCTCTAAGATCCTTCCTTAAGGCCATAATTTCCAGATATAAATCATTCAAATAACTAATATCAGCAGGTGTAAATTCTATTTCTTCGTATTCCCCGTCATCTAATGATTCGTTCGAACTGCAAAAACTAGATTTAAGATAAAATAATATTAATGGTAAGGTATATTTAATATTCATTGACATAGTCACCCCTCCGTTTAAATAATTTATTCGCAATAATTTTTTTTAAAAAATTCAATTTAAAAGAATAACCAAATTGAATTTTGAAGAAATTTAACTAATAATATAAAGCAAAATACAATATTTAAATTTATAAATAATTAGAAAGTATAGTCAATTACAGTTATGTACCAGTCTTAATTTTTTATTGTTTCATTTTATTTGATACAAAAAAGCTGAAAAGACCATATCTTTTGATTTTACTAAAAGTAAATTAAAACCTCCAGTTTAAAAATAGAACTAGATTGATGATTAAATACTTTAAATTAAATCTAGCATATTCAACAAAATCAATTTATTATTATTATAATTGTACAGAGCGTATAAAAACAAATGCGTTTATTAATTGTCCTATATGCAACTAATAAAACTTAATCGCTGGTTATTACCCTTGTCTATATTATTTGATTGAAAATTAAATTAATATCTAACACTATTTAATCCTTATAAAATTTGAGTGTATTTTTAAAATGTCGCAAAAAAATTAATCGAATACAGCGGAAAAAACGTTTATTTGCAATCATGTTTGTTTTAGGGCCCTATTTATACTCATAATTTTCAAATACATTTAAAGCTAATACCTTGTCGCAATGTGTGTTATAACTAAACCCCATACAACTAAAAAATTTTATAAAGTAATGTTTATTTTTAAAACTTCATAATTTCTTTATTTTAAATTTCACTAAGTTCAGGAACCAATGCAAGTATATAATAATGGCGTATAGAGCAAAATATGTAATGTATTTGTTTTGAATATAAACGTAACGTTAATAACACAAATTTATAACATGCACATTTTTTCTCCTCATATTTCGTAATATGTTCTTGTGTTTACGTGTTTCCAATATAATTCTATTGTTCGACAAACCATTCATAATACACAAAATACAATTACATAAGTATCTACAGAAAAACAAAACTAATACTTAACTTTCCATAATAATTTAGATGTTATATATCCTTATTATTTTTACCCCTCATTATGGAAAATAAACACATGGGGGCGATACCAGAAAATGGGTCTACAAAGGAGGACCGTGGCCAAGAGGTTAGAATATTATTAAAAGAGGTTAAAAGGATTGTTTATGAGTTGTTTTTAGAGAAAATTGATGAGTGTGGATTTAAATTAGAAATTTTTAGGAGAGGTTCTATTTTATTGAGAAATTTTATTGTTGAGAGGATCTCGCAAGAGGGTAGTTGGAAGGAAATTAAGGAAAAATTAGAGTTGCTAGCTATTCAGGAGGAAAAGGAACAAGGTCGAAAAAAAGAATTTGAAGAGTTGTCCCTAGCGTTATGGGCTAAATTTGAGGAGAAGAATAAGTTGTCTCGTGAGGAAAATAAAAAGAATATGCGTTGCTACAATTGTGGGAAGTTAGGCCATAGTGTTAGATTTTGTAGGGGAATGAGGCGAGATTCTGAAGACAGAAGAAATAAAAGTAGTTTTAATTATGTTGGTAAATGTAAAGTGCAATTAGACTTAGAGGGTAAATGTGATGACGATTCCAATTCGGACAAATGTGATTATTATAATGTTGATGGTGGGAAACGTAAGAAGAAAAATTCAGGGGATATACAAGATTATAGCAAAAGGGACAATAATAAGAGAGTTCTGTTGAGAAGGGATGTAAGAGGCATCGCGTATTTAGAGGAGATTATTTCACGGGTAGGAGGAAGAGAGGATGAAGATATTAGTTTTTGTAAGGTTGAAAAATGTATTATCAAGACTCAAGAAGGCAAGAAAGTTGTTAAAAAAGGGCAGGCTATAGCTCAGGCTTTGTTGAAGAAGACGGAAGATTATATTAATAGTTTGGAAAGAAGAAAGATAATTAGAAGGTCGACATCTGACTGGAGAAATCCCATTAGAGCGATTGAGAAACCGAATGGTGATATAAGATTAGTAAGTAATTTAATTGCTCTTAATGACATTGTAGAGAAGGATCCTTATGAGTTAACTAGGATAAGAGATGTTATTAGAAGTACACAGGGATCTGAATTTTTTACCGTGATAGATCTAAAGGAGGGGTTTTATAGTATTGAGATTGAAGAGAAGGATAGGTTTAAGACGGCTTTTGAGTTTAATAAAAAGGTATACGAGTGGAATTCGATGGTCATGGGGTTTAAAAACTCACCGCAGATATTACAAAGAATAATGAATGGGATTTTTGAAAAATTTATTGGTAAGGGAATCGAAATTTATATGGACGATATTGTAATTCATAGTAAGACAAGAGAGGGTCACGACAAATTGTTGAAAGAGGCTGTGGATATATTAGAGGAGAATAGTATGAAAATTAATTTGGCTAAGGTTCAATTATGTAAACGAGAGGTGATGTTGTTAGGAGTAACAGTTAATGGCAAGGAGATACTGCCATCTGAAATAAAGCAAAATGAAGCGTTAGAATTTCCCAAACCGGAGTGTGTATCAGATGTTAGGAAGTTTCTTGGGCTGGCTGGATGGTTTAGAAATCATATTGATAATTATGCAAAACGTACATTGGCGTTGACGGATTCTCTTAAAGGACGAGGAAGTAATTGGAAATGGACAGAAGAAATGGAAAAAGAATATATTAGTTTAAGGGAAGTGATTAGGGATTTAAAAGGTTTAGCAATTGTTAATTATAATAAGGAATTTTTGTTACGCACGGATGCGAGTAATGTTGGAATGGGTGCTGTTTTAATGCAGGAAGATGATCAAGGTAATTGGGTACCAGTACAGTGGGCATCAAAAAAGTTTGCGCCTACGGAAACGAGATATGGAATCAGTGAGAAGGAGATGTATGCAGTCTTTTGGGGAATTAAAAAGTTTGAATATGAACTACGCGGAAGAAGATTTAGGGTAGAAACTGATCATAAGGCATTGATCGAGATTAGAAATAAACCAGCATTTAACAATAATAGAATTAACAGGTGGATTGAAAAGATTCAAGAGTTCGACTTTAGCATTGAATATAGAGAGCCTAGTACCATGGTTGTAGCAGATGCACTGAGTAGGGTACATGAAAATGAGAAAACGCTAATGAATAAGGAGAGAAGTATTAAACAGGCACAGGGTAAATGGGACAAGCATGTTAAAGTTGTTGATGGGAAGGAAATTTGGGTATTTGACTCTGGTAGAGAAGCGGAGATTCCAAAGAAAGAATTGCGTGAAGGTTTAATTGTCAATGCTCATGAAAATTTGGGACATAGAAGTTTAGGATCAGTGTACTATGCAATGAAGTTTGAATTTTATTGGCCGGGTATGAAGAAGGATATCGAGGATGTTTTAAAGAAGTGTGAAGTTTGCCAAATATATAATAGGAAAAAGAGTGGTGGTTGTGATTTTGTTAGTTCAAGATTTTATTTGGAAAAGGTTGCTTTGGATTTGATTGAGTTTAGAGATTTAGGGAAATATGTGTTGGTCGTGATTGATTATTATACTAGGATCGTTTGGGGAAAAGTAATAGAGGACAAACGCGGAAGCTCGGTTGTAGGATTTTTAAAACAGTTGTGTGGATCAGGAATGAAACCGGTCGAAATAATTACTGACAACGGTAAAGAATTTAGTAATGAATATATGAGGAATTGGTGTTCAGAGGAAAATGTATTACATAGGAAAGTAAGCGTAGAAAGTCATAGAAGTAATGGAAGAGTGGAAAGGGTAATAGGAACCATAAGAGAAGGAATATTGAAAGATGATGCTGTGGATTTTGAAGCCAAGGTTAATAGATGTATATGGCGTTATAATAACAGCTATCATGAAGGGTTGAGATGTACACCGTTTGAGGCCTCAAGAGACGAAACGGGCCATGTTATGATCGAGAATGGACCTGAAGGATTTTATAGTAGGAGGTTTGTGGCTCGCAAAAGAGAGAAATTCTATAAAGGTCAGAGAGTTAGGATAGCGAAGAAAGAGAACTTATCGGGTTGTAGTAAGTATGAGAAAGGAAGGTTTTTAGGATATGGTGTTATCAAGGAAGTTTGCGGAGGTGACTCGTACTTAGTTAGTTTGGAAAATGGTAGGATCGTGAAAAAGCGGCATTATGATTTAAAAGGTCTGCTTGGGATTAATGAGTTCTAGTATGAGACTACCGTCTTGGAGGGGGGATGTTATATATCCTTATTATTTTTACCCCTCATTATGGAAAATAAACACATTAGATATAGAATACAAAATTATACAGCAATGGGGGGGGGTTTCTTTTTTTTTGTTAGTAAAAGTTATCCTTTGCTATTTTTATATCCTATTTTTTAAACTCTGAAAATTCACAATTAATCATTAAATAACTGTGGGATAGATAATTTACGAAAAGTTATTAGTTTCGTTGAATAAATATTTCAAAATTACTATATCTCAAATTCAAAAAAAATACTTAGTTCTAACTTTGTCTATTATATAGAAAAAAAACAAAAATCTCTAGAAAGAATAACTTAATAATTTGTAATATCTGTAAAATGCAAAAAAATAGCAAACTAATTAATGTTTATTTAAATATGTTCTTGCATGGTTAATGTCTTTACTTTTCATAGGAAAAAAAGTATGGACACAAAAAATCATTAAAAGTGAAAATCAAGCCTCTTTTGTACTTTTTTTGCAAAAAGTCCTATAATTTATGATGTCGTTAAATGCGAAAGAAATAAAGAAAATAAAGCGGCACATGTTTTTTTATAAGATATATACCGTAAAGGAGTAAGCTTTAGAGCAAAACAATAATAAATAATCATGACATCCCAGATACTTGGTATAATTAAAAATAGTATCTTTCTAACCGCACCGAAAAAACCTATTTAATGGTTATAAATAAAGGGGAATTGATTGAGATAGAATGCTATAGATATAATAATCCCTTGAAATAAACCACAACAATAAGGGGGAAATCTGAATAACATAAGTAAAAAAACATGACAAAATTGAAGGCAATATATGACTTTAAAGCTTAATTTTCTATAGAGGATACTTTCTATATGCAGTATCGCTCTTAAAAGGAGTCAGACTTTTTTTCATAAGGGTTTGTATGTTCCTTTTGAGGTATCAATACTATGTCTGAAGGAAATCAGGGGTCAAAAGTTATTTTGCAGACTCTTGCATGTATTTGTGCTTTAATAGATGTTGTATATGATCTATAAAGTATGAGCGTGATCAAATTAGCAATGATCCCTTCGAGTTATCCCATAAGAAATTATTTTTAGGCAAAATAGAATAATGTATGCCCTGATTTACAAAAAGTTGGAATTTTCTTTTAATTACATTCTCAAAAGTATTTCTTACAAGCTGTAATTTTTTTATTATGGTAGGAGATACCAAAAGGGGTCGGGATTGGAATGTCTGACCTTTATACTTGATTTTTATAGTGGTAAATAAAAAACACAAAATAATGAGGTCAATTAATATCAAATGTACAAAATACAAAAAGTAGATTGAAACAGAAATCTAGCGTGAAAAAGATGTGTATTATATTGAAAAAAGCTGCAACTAGAGTAGTCTGTGACATACTTGCCTTTAATTAAAATTGCGGAATATTTATTTTAAATATGAATGTAGAAGGTGCGCAGAGTAAAAACAAACGTCTTGTCTTAAAAAGAAATTTTGTAATAAGAAAACCTTAAGTTTTTATTTTGTTATGTTAATTTATATTTTTTTTTCCTTTCTTTATTTACTAGACGAAATAAAAAATCTACCGGGTAATGTTATATTTTACAAGGCAGCAGAAAGAAAATATATTTTAATGTATGTATTTACAAATTTTAATTTTAAAATAGTGAAATAGTTTAAGAAAAAAATAGAATGGGGAAGGATAAAGGAAAGTTTGTTAGTGAAGTTATATTTATCAACTAAGACATTTTAAAAAAATTTCATGAGACCAGATTATTTATTAAGAAGTTATAGAGCAACAATCGAAAATGAACTACTTAAATAAAATCAAAGTTTATCTGTAAGTAGAGACTATAAACATGGTGAATTGCTGTATGAAAGAAGAAAGGGACGTTAAAAAATAAGATTAAGAAGCAAGATGATATATTTTGCTAGTTATGAAAAAAAAGGTATGTGAATTGCTCAAATATTAAAAAGTTTTAAAACCGTAAATTATATAAATTAGACTAAGTTCGGGTCTCAAATAAATTAATAGATTGTGTAAAGCATGTTAAATATTTAAAAGAAATTCTTTTATGTGTATGTAGAGGGATATTTATTTTTTGAATGGGGGAACGGCATCAGATAAGCCAAAAGAAAAATTGGCTTAAGGGCTGTTCGAAATAATGGTTGTCGTGTTAGTCCAAAGACAAGAAATACTGGGCTTTTTAGAAAAAGATGTTTTATTCGAAGATTGTTTATTACTCATTGTGTTATTCTTATGACAAATTGCCTAAATGCTTTTTAGCAAATATAAATTAAACGGCTAATTTTCACTTTATCCCCCCTTACCAATATAAATACGAATTTTTTATTTTTATCCTTGATTTTCGAAATTCAAAATGGAAAAAACGAGAAGGAAAAAAACTCGAAAAAATATTAAAAAATTAAATTTACTAAATATGTTAAATAATCATCTTTAAAATTTTTTAAAAGCATATATCTCAACAAATATGACAAAATTAGATTCTTAGTCTTACATCTAACAGGAGCGTGATGTTTAATTGCTGCCCAATTTCCTTCTATTGTATTAGTGTGTACCTTAGTTATAGGTTCTTTGAATTTGCTATGGTTTACAGTAGCATGTTTCTTGATGTACTCTTCCATTTTAGAGTACCCATTCCACATGTCAGAGTGCACTGTGGAGTCCTTATTAATATATAACATTATTAACTTTTTAAGTATTTCTTTCGATCTATTTAGAACAGGAAGTAAAATTACTTTCCTTTCTAGTGTCTTTTAAACCATTCCAAAAATCCAGACTCCTTCAACTTTGTGACCTACGTTATATTTACGCTTTCCAAATTTACTTTTATCGATTTCGAGTACTTTATTCAGACCACCGACTAGAGTTGTTGTTTTTTTCATGTATTTGCAATAAGCTAGATTCAGTTTGAATTGACGAAGGCATCTAGTAACAACACATGGATCGATGTATTACAACTTGGCGATAAGTATCGGCGAAATTTTAGTCATTCATAAGTTTAGGATCTTTATCATTAAGATATAGTCTAGGTGCGTTTTGGCGAAAACTGAATTTTTAAAAAGACTTCTTTCCTTTTGGCATTTTTTATTTATGCATCTTACAGCATTTTATTTGTTTATCCTAAGTTTTACTGGATAAAAACATTTACTTCGTGGTTTTTGAAGTAATTTGCATTTTATTGATTCGTATAAATTAATGATTTCATCGTTATTTAACATAAGTAGGGCGTTTCTAAGAGCATTTATATAATTTATAGATAGTAAATACGATAATTATGAAATTTTGTTCTTTGAAATCTTGTATAAAACTTCAAAAATCAAATTTTAAATTATAATAAGGTTTTTGATAATTTAATATTTTTTATTCAATAGAAAGGTTTTGAAGTTATAAATGTTAAATACTGATGTTTAGAGACAAAATAAATCCATATAATTTTTTATTTGTTTATGTAATAAACTTTTATTGCGACTTTTTTCGAGTTTTTCTCCTTCTCGTTTTTTCGATTTTGAATTTCGAAAATAATGGATAAAAATAAAAAATTCTGTATTTATATTGTTAAGGGGAGGGGAAAAGGTGAAAATGCTTTAAATTAAACATATTTCCAGTTTGAAGGGAGAAAAAAGATAACAGAAATTGTAGAACAATCTGTAAGACATATATTTGCATCATAAATGTTGTACATCCAAAAGTTTCTTTCATTTACTTTATTCCAAACACATTTCAAAATTCTTTAAGTTTGGGAATTCTAATGTTCAGCGTAAGTTTACCGCATAAAGTAACATTTTAAACTTAAGAAAAACATTTCAATCTTACATTTGCAGAGAATGTGTAGAAAAAGTTATAAAAGCTCATGATATATCTTGATTTTCTAATTTAGAATTAATTTACCTCAACTATAGTTTACAGCACGAAATTTGATTTCCTTATTTTTAAAGTTTTAATATCTGATTTGATATGACACATTTACATTCTTATAAAGTGGTAGGATTCCTCAATATTTGTAAATTTTTGTTCATGATTTGCAATTTTATGTTCTCAACCAATATCAGCAACAGCGTATGGGTAAGGTTAGTATTAATCGGTGTTATTATTTGTAGTATCCACCATTGATAAACGTGTCTATAATATTATTGTTTATTTTTTTGTAGTTTTCGGCGTTTATCTCACCTTTGTCGTCATAATCGTATTCTTCTCAGGATAAGATATTTAAATAATTGTAGGGGAGAAAACTGAGAAATTTGAAGGAAAATAATTGTAAATATATTCTATGTTATATATTTTGATAATTTTTACCTAAATAAATAATAAATAAATACATGAAGCGATACCAAATCGAGCGTCAACAAGTGATGGCCGTTCAAGAGGCATGGAAAATGCGACATGAAATCAAGAGAATAGTTTATAAGCTAGATTCGGATGAGTAGATGAGTATATATGAAAGACAAGAATTTATTCAATGGTATCGGAGGAAGTAAAGAACCTTATGGTAGAAAGAATATAAAGGGAAGAAGATAGATGGTCCTTAATTATTAAAGAAATAGAAAAGAAGGTTAGAAAGGACGAATTAAAGAAGAAGACACATATAGGACGAGGGAAATAATAGCAGAGTCGTTAGAGGAACAGTTAGAGAGAAGCTGACAAATAAAGAAGCATTAGGAAAAATAAGGGAAGAAATCACGAAAGTAAGAAGTAGAGATTGTTTTTACTGTGATGGATTCGGGCACATGGCGAGAGATTGCTTTGTAAAGAAGTTAATAAAAATAAAATTTTAACCCGTATTTAAGTGTTCATAAAAGAGTGAATCTACAAGCACAGGACTTAGCGCTCAATAATATATGAAATGCGGATTAGCAAAAAGTAGAAAGTAAAGGAATAAGAAGGTGAAAAAAAGGGGGTTTTCATTGAAGATATAAAGGCTAAGTTCAAAGAGATTTTTGACCTACGGCAGGAAGAGATCTTACACTGTAAGAATGAGAAATGTAAAATTGAGACGCCACTTGGGGGAAAATAGTTAAAAGAGGACAAACTTTTCCACGGGCATTGACGGAGAATACTGAAAAATACATAAAAAGTTCAGAAGAAAAAAAGACTATAAGAAGATAAACATCCGAGTTGAGGAACGTAATTAGGGCTGCAGTAAAACCTAACGGAGGAGTTAGGTTTGTGAGTAATCTAATGAGTTTTAATGACTTGAAAAAAAAAGATCCGTATGAGTTGTCAAGTATTAGGGACGACATTGGAGTCACACAGAGGTCTAAATGGTTTACCGTAATAGATCTGAAGAAGAGGATTTACCACGTAGAGATTGAAGAAGCGGACAAGCACGAAACAACCTTTAAAATTAACAGAAAGTTATATGAATGAAACAGTATTAAAATCATATAAAAATTCCCCGCAGATATTACAATGAATAATGAACAAAATAATTGAAGATTTACAAGGAGAAGAAGTGGAGGTATATATGGACGACATCGTTATACATGCTAGAACCAAATGAAGGCATGACAAGCTAGTAATGGAAGCTTTAGAAAGATTAAAAAGGCATTAAATCTGATTAAATCTTGAGAAGACACAGTTTTGCCAACAGTTAGTTAAGCTCTTAGAAGTCACATTGAATGGCACAGATATTGAAGCAAATAAAATAAAGAAGAACGGGGAGTTGAAATTTCCGTAGCCAACAAGTGTAAGGAAAACACAAGAATTTCTAGGAATGACAAAAGGATTAAGTACTGTATAAAGAATACCGGCATTAATATTTATCTGACAGATAACTTGAGAGGTAAAGATAAATATTGGGAATGGACGGCTAAATGAACAGAGTTAGTAGAGCCGAAGATGTTTTATAAGCGATGGGAAACTTAGACTGTCAAATCATAGGAGGAATATATATTGCGAACAGATGCGAGCAATGTAGGAATAAGAGCTGTGTTACTTTAGTGGTTCGAGAAAGTTGGATGGGTAGCAATACAATGGAGCTCAAAAAGTTAACACCTACAGAGACCAGATGTACATATTGGAGAAATAAACGTACGCGGTATTACGATGGATAAAAATATTTGAAAACGGGTTGCACGTTAGGGTCTAAAATAGAGACGGGCCATAAGCCCCTAATTGAGATTAGAAATAAACCGTGTTTTAATAACAAGAATAAATAGATTGATTGAAAAGATTAGGAATTGACTTCACCATAGAATATAAATACCAGAAGAAACGGTGGGGGCTAACGCATTAAGTAGGATACATATGGAATCCAATGAAAAGAAAATCAGAGAAAGGACCACCAAGCAGATAGAGTGAAGTGGAAAGCGCACTTCGAGGACGCAGAAAAAAAATACTGGAGATTTGATTTGGGACGGAAAGTCTAAATACCGCCAGAAGAGATAAGTAAGAGTTCGATGCCGGAATACCACGTAAAATTTGGACACAGATGTATGACAACTGTATATTACGCGATGCGGGAAAGGTTTTATTGGCCCGAAATAAAAAAGACATAAATGAGACAATTCGAAAGTGTCTACAGTGTCAAATAAAAAATATAAAAAGACTCTGTGGATTTGAGTTTGATATACACGACGTGTTTTTGAAAAGGGTGCTTTGAATCTCATTAATTTAAGAGACGCAGGTAAATATGTATTGGTTGCGATAGATTATTTCACACGAAGAGTACGAAGCACGGCAATGGTGAACAAGGCCGGAATGAATGTGACAGAATTTAAAAGTAAGTTGTGTGAACGAGGAAAAAAGCCCGAAGAGATTATAGCAGATAATGGGTGAGAATTTATCAATGAAGGGCTTAGAGGAGTTGTTCAACAGACTAAAAATTAAACATAGGAAAGTAAGTGTCGAATCGTACAGGAGTAATGGTAGAGTTGAGAGGGTTATAGGTACGCTGCGAGAGAGCATTCTGAAGACCAAAGCTGGTACATTTGCAGAGAAGATCATAGAAGTATTGAAAAAATAATATGAGTTATCACACAGCACTAAAATGTGCACCAATAGAAGCGAAGGAACATAAAACTGGTTATGTAATGATTGAAAATAGCTCACTTAGGAAATTTGGAAAACTGTTTGACAAGGAGAAGTGAGAAAATTTTTATGTAGGTGAGTGCGTGAGAATAGCTATGAAGGGAAACTTGAAAGGTGTGGATTAATATTCGAAAGGTGGGTTTTTAAAGATTAGAAAAGTTATAGAGAGATGTGGCAAAGATTATTTTGTAGTTAGGCTAGTAAATTGAAGATATGTAAAGAAAAGGCACTTTGATCTAAAAAGTCTGCTTGAGTTATGGATAAAGTTAGACTAACCATCTTAGAGGGGAATGTTATTGATTTGATAATTTTAACCCATCATTATGATAAACACATTTTATGATTGTTGATTATAAATAATAAAATAAATAAACCCCTATTCAATGAGAAATTCATAAAAGAACAGCATGTTGGAGAATTGTGGACAACTCAGTATCAACATACAAAATCTTGCACTAGAACTTTTGAGATACGAAATATTAAAATGGTTAAAAAAATTAGAGTCGTTGGATAGAATTGAATATGTTCTGTGTAATGCCAGTTACGAGATAATCGAATGGCACTCTACGTTTATGGAACAGACAAGAAGTTCTTCTCTAACATATGACAAGTGAAAGGAAGCACTATTGAACGAATTTAAGGAAGAAGAAATTGAAGTAGTAGATGTTTACCGCCTTTTCCAAAAAAGGATCAGAACTCAAAGTAATTTATCGAATAAGTCGGAAGTAGTAAAAATTGACTCCGAAGAAATTTGGATCAGGTACCCTACGTCCCCCGTAAAAAAAACCCTAATAATTTAATAAAAGATAAGAATTTATCTCCAATAATGCGTTCCCTAAACATAAACTCATTCAAAAAGACTCTTCAATGTTCTAATGTCAATCCCTTTCGAGATTTTATTTCCATTTTTAGTTTATTGTTATAAGATTCCACATGTTGAGTATGCACCCTCCCCCCGTAATAGGATCAACAAAATTGTACTTATGACACACCGTTTTATGTTCATATATATTGGAGTGCACTAAAGCACAATAGGCCTTCAACTCATCTGAATGTATGATACTGCCAGATCGTACTACATTATAAATTATAGGAATTAAAGAAGCAGAAGCTCTAGATTCTACAATTGTTACAAATCTCAATGCAGGCCTAAAAGAGGTGTCTACAATACATACACACCAGCAAGGGGGAACCGATCTACCTCTATGACTTTTTATATTAAAATTTAGTTTTGTTTCGTCAACTTGAACGATAACATTTGGACCTCCAAGTTTGATTGGATTTATACAAAATCATTATTTACCTTTCATGAATTATTTTCTGTATTTTAATCAGCGGCTTTTTACCGATCCCAGAATAGTCCATAATTTTATTTAATTTTCTCATTTTTGGAAAAGAAATAAATAGCTTTTAAGATAGTTTTGATATTTTTTTAAGCGAACAACAACGACTTGTATCGTATTGTCAAGGTTGTTTCTTAGTGTTCGCATTTATAATTAAAACATCTCCACTCAAACTTATCTGCACTTTTAATACTTTTTGTGACACGCATATTAAATAAGCAATATAAACAGGGTTTTTCATCTTTAATGAGCTTCCATTCTAATAAAAATTGTAAGATACAATTTTCATCTGCATTAAATATTTCTTCCAAATCCATTATACGCATGAAAATGGGGGTATTTTTCGCATAAAATAAACAGGTGCCCTACGTCCCCCGGCGGGGGACGTAGGGTACCTGATCCAAAAGTTCTAACTTATTTGCAAAAGAATTAATTAAGCTTATCATATCTAAATTTGTGAATTCTTTTGTTGTAATTTTAAATTTAGTTCGTTAAATTTCATTGTGATATCCGCTTAAAATTTAAGATCTAATAATCAATTTTTGTTTTCTAATTCTTTATAAGTTTCATTTCTCATTGCAATAAATTCCTTTATTTGAGGTAAAAGCCTAATAAAGCGTTCAAGAACTTTGTCTCGGCTAAGCCATTTCACTTCTGTATGAAGAACTAAATTTAAAAAATCTGCGTTTTCTTCCTCCATAAGCAGCTTAAACAGTCTATGTTGAGTTGCTTTGGCTCTTATCGAATTTATAATTTTAGTAACAATTAATAAAATATGATTAAAATTAACACTTTTTGAAAATAAAACTTGTTGATGAATTATACAGTGATATAAAATATACTTTGAAAACAAAGAATTTATTCTACATAAACCAATAAATCCGCTTTCTTTTCCGACCATTGCTCGTGCACCATCAGTAGTAATAGAAGAAAGTTTTTGAAGTGGTATATTTTTATCGACAATAAATTTTTTAAATATAGAAAAAATGTCTGTTCCCGTTGTACGAGCAGTTAAAGGTAGAAATTTCAAAAATTCCTCTTTAGTTGAAAAAATCATTAAATACCATTTTTATAGAAACAATTAGTTGTGCTGTGTCTTACATCGATAGATTCATCAAGCTGAAAAGAGAAATACATACAATTTCTTAAGTCTTTATCTAATTCTGATTCTAAATTATTAGCAATTAATTCTATTCTTCTTGATGCAGTTCTAGCTGATAACTGCAACATATTAATAGCTTTTAAAATTTCTGTTTTGTTTTCAAAATCTTCAAAAACAGAATCCGCCGCTGTTGTCATAGCCTCTTTTATAATTTCTGCATCAGTAAAGGGTTTTTTTTCTTAGCTAACAGATGTGCAACTTTTATTGAAGCTAGCAGTGGACGTCTTTGAAAGCTCTTTGGTTTTGTAAAATATCTCTCCTGTTTTACAATTGCTGATTTTAAAGATATCAACTTACTTTTTCGCAGTTCGGAATTCAGTGGGTATTCAATATTTATATTTTCATGCAAACCATTAAAGTGTCGTTCAAAGTTACTTTTTTGCATATTGCAATGCTTTTGTCGCACAATAAATAAATACACCTACCATGAAATTTTAATAAGAAAAAATTCTCTTCCCATGAATTATTGAATTGATAATTTCTTTTTTTTTTTTTGAAGGTTCCCTAAGGGGGCAAAAATTGTTTGTAATAAATTTTTAAAATTTATTGAATGTTGAATTAGCATGTTTTATGGCATAATTATTGTCAAAATAAATTTAAAAAGAACTTTATATTTATAATAAATATTTTTATTGTTATTGTTGTTTAGATGAGGATTTTTCATTGAATAGGGGTTTATTTATTTTATTATTTATAATCAACATCCCTCTCCTTATAGAATTAGCTCCTTGTCCACAAGTCTTTTCAGTTGCGAAGCATGTCTTTTGTAAGACTTGGTGCCAATTTTTATTAAATATGAATCTCCTTCAATTCACTTAAGACACACCCCCTTTTCCAATACTTCGGTGTTCCCTTTGTCATGTTTTCGTTCTTTATTAAGACCGTATTCCCAACGGTAAAGACCTCTTACTTGGGCAATTTCTTTGTTGCTTTTGAATAATTTAATATATTGTTATTTGTGTTTTTTTAACCGTTTCTGCATATTCTTTATCTAAGGCTTCGTTTGGTGTACATCCCAACCCAACGTAATAAGAATTATTATAAATTAGAATAGCTTTCTTTACTTTTGTTTTTAAAAACTTGTCACTTTCGTTTTTATATACCATCTCTTGTAGAGTTCTATTAAACCTTTCCACTCTTCCGTTCGATTGATGATGGAATGGTGTCGTGTAGTGTAACTTGATATCATTTGTATTTGCAACATTTTTAACACAGTTGCTTAAATTTTCTTTTGAGCTATCCAAAATAAGCGTTTTTATTGGTAACTCTTTATTAATTTCCATTATAAATTGGGCTATTTTTGTCCAGACCTATCGTTAATACACCTAGCAAATCCCTTTCCGGTGTAGTAATCTAATCCTGTTATTATATAATTTTTGTCTATAGAACCTATAATGTCTATTCCCACCTTTTCGCCTGGAGAATACGCTGTTACGAATATAAATTTTTTGTTTTTCTTCGGATTATACATCTTACATATGGTACAGTCAGCTATTGCCTTTTTGGTTAGCGATTTGATATTAGGCCATTTATATTCGTTTTCTAATTATAAATAATTGTTTTTGCGCCTCTATGTAGCATTTCTTTATGCTTTTCGAATATTAATTTAATTTTTTCTTGTTCTGATATAGATTCACTTTCCTTCACTTCGTTAACAATATTTTCTTTTCCTTCAAAGCTCCTACTAAGAGCGTCCACGTGTGACATTTCTTCACCTTTTCTATAAATCACTTTAAATATAAAGTTGCTAAATCAATCTAGCCATCTGTGGATTCTCAGATTTAATTTCTCCTTTGTTAAGTGCTTCCAGGGCCTTATGATCTGTAATAGCAGTAAATTCCTTTCCATATAGATAGTATTTAAATGTTCCATTCCCCATAGCATAGCTAGGCATTCTTTTTCACTTATTGAATAATTTCTTTCGGGAGGATTTAGACTTCTTGAAGCAAATGCGATTGGGACCTTGACTCCCTTGTCGACCTGGGACAATATAGCACCTAGACCTGTGTTTGAAGCATCTGTTTCCAGGATAAAATTCAGATTATAATTTGGCTGATGTAGCTCTATTTGTTTACTTAATAGCTCCTTTAATTTTTTCGAAGCTGTTTTGGTGTTTTTCTGTCCATATGAATTCTACTCCTTGCTTTAATAGATTGTATAGTGGCTCACACCCGTTGCATAATTGCGAATAAATTTTCTATTGTAATTTATCATTCCTAAAAATTCTTGAAGTTTTTTCTTATTCTCTGGTTTTTTAAATTCGTTTATAGCTTCTTCTCTCGATTTTCGGCCGATATTTTATTTCTTTCGATATTGTATCCTAAAAATTTTATTTTATTAACTTTTGAAACTGTTTTCTTTTCGATGATATTGAGATTGTTGTCCTTTAATATTTTTATTACTCTGCATAAGTTTCTATCGTGTTCCTCACTTGTTTCTCCGAAAATTAAGATGTCATCTACGTAAACGATACACGCCTTCCCTATTTCATATTTTAGAACATGATCCATATATCTCTGAAATATGGCCGGGGCACTCTTAAATCCCATTGGCATTACTTTCCATTCATACAAGAAATGCTTAAATCGAAAAGCAGTTTTATGTTGATCCTTTTTCGCTAGAGGAATGTTAAAGAAACCATCTTTAAAATCCAGTTTTGTAAAAAATTCTTTGTCTCTCAGATTAAATACCAAGTGTTCTATATTAGGTAGGCTATATTTGTCTAATTCTACCAATTTGTTTAGTGCAACTAAATTAAGTGTTATTCTTATACTGTTATCTGGTTTTACTACTGGGCGAATGTTATTTAGCCATGTAGACTTCGATGGCCTATATAATTCATTTTTATCAAATTTTTTATCGTATCTTCCATTCCAGATTCAAATTTCTTCGGGAAGCTAAATACTTTCTCTACAACTATAGCGTCTTTTCTTGTATTTATTTCACATTCATACTGATCCTTAGAGTTTATCATTACTTTAATTCCATCTTTTCCAATCAAAATTTTTTCTTTGGATACTTTTGGTAAAATAAAAAATTTTAGCTGATATTTCGTATTTTTATAAGAAACGTCACATAAAACATGATACTTAACTTCAAAGGTTTCCTCAAGACAGGTTCTAAATTTCAATTTGACATGGTTTTTCTTCTTTTTAAACCAGCTTTTAATCTAACTGTGTCAGAAATAAAATTGTAGTTAGATCCTGTATCAAATACTACTAAAAATTTTGTGTCTTCGATATAAACTAAATTCTCTTTATTGATAATCTCTTCTGAGTCTTCTAAGACTTCATTTATTTGAAGCAGCTTTTTGTTATCGTATTTCTGCTTAATTATATCACTTCTAACTTCCTTAAAACCATTACGACCCGATTTCTTATTTCCTTTTTCTTCTTTTCGAAAAATAGTCCTTATCTTATCGTTCAATTCTTGGCGCTCCTTAAATTCAAAATCACAGGGGTTAAAAAAATTAAAAACAAGAAACATTTATTCTAACAAGAGTATTCTGTTAAAAGTTTCTGCATAAGTATCAGAATTCTTCTCTTTTAAATATTTAGATCTAAATTAAAACTCGTATATAAAACCTTCCATGTTTACCTTGATTATTCCTCTTCTTGTTCTCAATTCGGTCTTTAAATGACTCCACAGATTCTCAATTTTGTTAGTATGTTGTCCATTGTCATTAGTAAAACTAACACTATGATTAACGACTTCATGAACAGATTTGAAATCGCGAACAGCAGAACGGTACTAAGCAACCCCATCAATTCTTATTGTAGTTCCTTAAACTTCATACTCACTAAATAGATCTAGCATTATAGGGGCAGTCCTATTAGGAACTATTTTTAAGAAGCAATTGTTGCTTTCATTTTCTATACCTCCGACTAGCCAAGTCGTCCCAGGGATGTCGTCTTCTTCTGTCGTAGGATTTGTTATTATACGACCTCTACATATTGCTGTCTCGTCGACTTGAATAGTAATTCTTGGCCCACCTATTCTTTCAAAAAATGTATTTATTTCATTTTTTTATTTTTTCTAGGATAAAGCCCTTAAAAGAAATGTAGGTGGACTCGGAGACCTCACATGTTACTGAGACCATTGTGTTGGTCATTTTCATCACCCAGCAATACAACATTCTCAGTTGTATGTGCGTAATCATCCTGGATTTCTATAGAAAAGTGCCCTTTTTATTGCTTTTTCGCTTTTTGAAGCTATTTGTACAATAAAAGCAGATTCCTTCCAAGTAGTTTTTAGATTTTACTTGGTTCATAAAACAAGCACAGTCACACTTTATAGTATTTCTGTAAAAGTTTAAAGCCTTTAAGTACTCTATAGCTGCTTCTTCTTCAACAAATATTATGTTGTAGAGATTTCTAACTTGCATTGGGGGTAAAAAATTAAAATTCACAAAATCGCTTTCCTTAAATTCAAAATCATAAGGGCATTTGTAATTTTTTTGTAGAATGTTTACAATACATGTTCGTGAATTTTTTAATTTTTTTAACCCCTGTGATTTTGAATTTAAGGAGCGCCCAATTCTTTATCAATTTTTTCCATCATTAGAACTCGCTTAAAGTCAAAATCATTAAAAGAACAACGGCTCGTTATGTAGGCTCTTAAATTTGGAAATTCTCTTCTTAGCCCGAGCATTATAATTTTCATAGATTCTTTTGAGTCCATTTTTACTACTTTTGATTTCTTCTTAACTTCATCAATGAAATCTTTTGCATTTTGGTCCTTTTTCTGAAAAAGGCGGTAAACATCCACTAGTTCAATTTCATCTTCTTTAAATTCTTTATACAATGCTTCTTTCCACTTGTCATATGTTATAGAGGAACTTCTTGTATGTTCCATAAATGTTGAATGCCATTCAATTATTTCGTAACTAGCTTTACTTGAAA
This sequence comes from Vairimorpha necatrix, assembly GCF_036630325.1. NCBI lineage: Eukaryota > Fungi > Microsporidia > Nosematidae > Vairimorpha > Vairimorpha necatrix. Next base: position 574,114 of record NC_088827.1, on the reverse strand, counting down.
CATATTCAATTTTATCCAATGATTCCATTTTTTTAAACCATCTAAATATTTCATATCTCATCAATTCTTGTGATAAATTTTTCCTGTTTATACTGGGTTGATCATTATTCTCCACCATGTTGTTTAGATAGGGATTTATCATTGAATAGGGGTTTATTTATTTTATTATTTATAATCAACAGTTATAATCATCATATGTAAGAAAATTTTTGTTGAAAGGTCTTTTTTCTTAACGAAAATTACATCAACTCCTTATAATGTACTCCCGATATTTAGCATTATAAATGTAATTGACCAAATTTATTTTAAAAAATGAAATATTAAATTTTTAAAATTTCTTTTCAATGTGAAGATGAAAACGGGCGCACCTGGGCCGCGGCGCTTCGTTGCCGACCCCTGCTCTTTATAATTAGGAGGAATGAGAATCGGAATAACGGTGCATCTTTAGTAACGTGCCGGAAGGTAACACCCCCCCCCTTACAGACAAAAATTTAACAAAATTTTGAAAAAAATAAGAAAACGATATAAAAATGCTTATTTAATTCAGTAGTTTAGATAAAAGATCAACAAAACCCTTATAGAAGTCTCCCATATCATCTTCTCGAAGCATAAATTTCCTATACATAAATTCATCGAGCCATGTATCTATCTCCGACCGTTTTACTCCATGTTCTTTGGTCATTTCAGACTTAAGTTGAGACCATACGTTCTCAATATTATTTGTATGAATACCATCAGGAGATAAAAAACCTATAGAATGATTAACAACTTGATGACTTAGACATAAATTTTCTGCCACCCCAGGATAACTAGGATGACCATCGCTATGTAAAACCGAACCTACACAAATTCTTCCCTCTAGAGCAGCAGTAAGGCACTCAATGGTTCTATTCTCTACCCTCGTAATATAGAAGTTTGAAGGATTTTGAGCATCTATTATGCCCAAAATCCAAACGGTGTCCCTTATAAAGTCGTCCGAAGAGGTAGGAGATCTTATTTTACCCCTTCTGCATATAACAGACTCATCTACTTGAACGACTTGCCCGGGTCCTCCGATTATAATTCTATTCTTTAGCAAATCTTTATAGATCTTTCTGAGGCTGCTTTTTACGGCAGAGATTGTAGCTGTTGAAACGCCCAATCTTGCCATCAACTGAAAGTAAGAATATCTGCATAATATTCCAAATACAAGGTCACAGAATGTATGAAGAGGAACCTTGCAGCCTTTATTCACAGCCAACCGCGCACTGCATTTGTAGTTCGAACAGCGATATGCTACTCTTGTAACGATTTCTTCCTTGACAGGACCCAATCTCATGTTACATCCACATTTGGAACATGATTTTTGCTCCTTCAGCACTTCTAAGTCAATTAAAGCTTCTAAACAAGTGTCAACGTTATAAAAAAGCCTTTGTATATTCACAAGTTTAATTTTTGTGCTTTTCTTTAGTAACGTGCCGGAGTTTTCTAAATCGATGTTGTCCATTTTAGGGGTAAAAAAATATTTTTTAAAAAAACAAAATCCCGGCACGTTACTAAAGATGCACCTTTAGAAGCACTAGACTTCTTTCGGCCGTTCTTTCCACCATCCCAATTACCCACACACCGTCAACTTTGTGGCCCTTGTTGTATATTCTCTTTCCGAATTTAGATTCACTATCTCTACAATTATACCTGAACCTCCTACTTTTTTATTGCCAGTTATATGTTTACTACTTTTTCTGATAATTCTATAGATTGTTTTTTGTGGATATTAAGTAGGTTTTTTATCATTCTGAAAGTTGTATTTTCAAACAATAGATATAGAGCTCGGCATATTTTTGACCAAGACAATTTAGCATTAAAAAAGGCTTCCTTTTCGTTGTTATATATTCTTTTCGGTACATGACCGTTTGGAACCCGCTTGGGGAAAATGAACCCGCATTAAAAAATTTAAAAAAAGGGAAAAATAAAAAAATTTATTAAAAAGGGACTTAACAATTTATTTTAAATAATGACAGAAGACAATTTATCCGGTGATTTTTGGGAATTTGGAAAGCCCAGTGAAACTATAAAAGGTACTCATAGTGTTCTTCTTTGTTTATGTTAAGATCGAATATCTCTTATAGAAATGAGCCAAAACCAACTAAATTATATGGTGTTGTGGCTCAGAATCGCTAGAGGTTACAGCATTTATGGAGTGATTCTTAGTACTGTGCTCCATCCCTTTGCTTAGCTAATGTGGCAAAATATGCTACCCATTGATTAGAGATCATAATAGAAACAGGTTATACATTTCTTGTATTACCTCAAGGAAAAAGCAGTATTTATACTAGTTACAGAAACGAGCAAGGCGCACGCCGATTCAGCATCAAATGTTTCAAAATAAACTTTTCTTTATATTCCATTATAAATACATTTCATCACTAAAAACCACATCTGCCTCAACAAACATTGTTTTTGCCAATGTTGCCATTTTTTTAAAGGGGGTCCTTTAAAATTTCAATGCGGGTTTATTTTCCAAAGCGGGTTCCAAACGGTCATGTACCTTCTTTTCGACATCCTCTTGCGGTACAACGCATTTGATTTTGTATTCCCAAACGTCGATGTACATTTCCAAGACATAATGGACAAAATCTGCCTTCTTGTGTACTTAAAATCATTTTTTCCATTATTTTCTCGACATCCTTATAGAGATCTGTCATTTTTAAGCGCTATTAAATAAAAACTAGGATAAAGTAAATAAATTTGTATAAATTTTAATTTTTTATATCATAGATTTAGAAACAAAATTTCGTTCGAAATTCAATTTTGAGTCATTTTATTATTTTATTATGTATTTTTACTATCATAAAGTTCTAGTAATTTTTGTCCCCTTCCTGCTCCTCCTTTTTTGCACTTCGTTTTTGGGGTTCGAAAAAATAAAGTAAACACCCTCAGAGGGGGGTACTGTGGTACCTCACATCCGCAGATTCTTAGTACACTTCATTTTTCGTGATTTCATACGTCAAAGCAGCGTTCCTTTTATCTTTGAAAGTCCTATAATCCCAATCTAAAATATGTGAGTTAAGCCTGCTAATTAAAAGATCAAAGTTCTCCTCATTGGTCAGTTCCCCAAAATACTCAGAGCCCCTGCTCTTCTAATTTCAGAATAAATAGTCTTTGTTTATCTCGTTTTTTATATTCTTTACAAAAAACATATTTATTCTAAATTGGAATTATAAAAAATAATTTTTTTACTTCTCGCCAGCATCAATAAATTTTTGTTTTCTTCGAATGGTTAAGGTAATCCGTTGACTTTGTTAATAATATTCTTATAATGAGGTATTGTTTAAGTTTTAAAATTTAGAATAATTTGATTCACACTAAAGAACTCTACTCCTAAGATTGTACCTGGCAATAATTTTTTATCACGTGTGATCTTACGTCATTGTTTATATTTAAATCTTTATACTTATTTTTTCTTCTATTTTCTAATCTGATTTTTCCTGATAATCGTTGTCAATTATAAATCCAACTTCTCTGTCTTTTCTTGCTATGATCCCCAATTTTCTCCTATTCTAAACCCATTAGATTTTTGATACATCCTGTATCTAAAATAGCGATTACAGTGTGATCATTAATTGATACTGAAAGTTTTACTGTTAAACATTCGGACTTTTCCTTTAAAACTACCTTACAATGAAAAAACTTACGATCTTTATTTGTTTTTAAATCATCTGCTTTAAACTTATTATTCTTATTAACAATTCTTTTATTTTTACTGTAACACTCATTGGTGTTATGAGTCCCTGATCTGTGCAAGCTACACCATAGATTCCTCTCTTTCTCTTTTTTGGTTTATTCACTTCGACTTTGGCATTTCTAGATAACTCTAAGTCATTCCAAGTTTTGACTGCCAATTCTTTCTCTAAGTTTACAAATATGTCTATAATATCCTTGACATTATTGGTACTTGATTTCATCACATAACCTTTGTAGCGTCAAAGAAGGCATTCAAACGAATTGAAGTAAATCTTCGCACATACTCATTCTTGGTATATTTTTCTAAAAAGTCTGCCCCTTCAAGCTTGGCATAGATATCGACAAACATCTCTATCATCAAAACATATTTCTCTTGTTTAATATTTAGCAATTTAATCCCCAAAGTTGAATAAGTGATTAGGGTATACGAGACTTATATTTTCTTTTTATTTTTTATAATTTTTTTAGTACTACCTCTTCCTTTCCATTATTTATCCTCAATTAAATGTAGTACTAGGAGAATCTTTTACTCGTCCAATTCCAATTTATTACACAGCTCTTCGAATTTCTAAACCATTATAGCATATTGGTTTTCTCGATATCACTTATAATCTCAAATTGTTTAATAATAATTGGCTTTGGGTTGTTGACATTGATCTCGAGGCTGACCATGTTCCTTTACTCTTTATCCATCTTTTTGGTTTGCTTAGGATACGTCTTTGTTAAAATTAACTTGTGGTATCCACCACTCAGGAATGTATTTAAAAAAAAATTTACGCTTTCTGTTCATCACGTGCCCCTTATTTGTGTTAAATACTTAAAAAATTATAGGAGGGAAATGTTTTTAATATTTTTATGGCATTCATGATATCATACATGTACCTAAATAAATAAAGTTTTGCGCCATTTTCCTACTTGTTTTTAGGTATAGAGTTTATGGGGAACGCCAATTGCGTTAATGGTATTTGTGTAAACCCAATATCCAGTATTGGATCTCGAAAGTCAACAAGTGGTTAACCATATGGCGTTCTTAAAAATTCTCACTTGAAAATGAAAAGCCCTCTACATATCACTATGTATAGATCTTTTGTACTTACAAATTTTAATAAAAGGCCCATTTGAATTTTTTATCTCATTTTCAAATATATAGAACCACAATCTTAAGTTCGATAATACGTTCTATCATGCCGAAACACAAAAATCCCTTCACTAATTTTCCTCTGTTATATTTATTTTTTCCAATTTTAGTTTCATTTATTTCAACAATGATATTTTCTCCTTCTATCTTGTTAAAGATGATAAATATATATCATAGAAATTTAATTCCTTTAATTTTTTAAGTAAAAAAGATATCGAAAATTTAGAACAACAGAGAATTTGGCAAATAAATTTACGAATATAGCTAAGAATCCACGAATTTAGTACCTACAAAATCGGGACATGATCGAGTTTAAAGTTTTCAAAGAAAGTATTTGTCCATATCGATGTTTGCTTCTTACAATCTTTCCAGGTACAAATTAAAACAAAACTATGTTTTCTCGTAAGCCTCATTCTCTTATCACACACTGCAAATCTGATTTTGTCTTTTAGTAATTAAATTTTCATACACTGTTTTTAATTCTGCTCTTGTCTTTTTCTTTCTTCCATTTTTTTAAAAAAGGGGCAAAAAATCAAAAAATACCTATATCGAAATTTGCGTCCTAAAGCTGACTATGGCCGCATTTTTCCTAGATTCCGCTCCTACCGGATTTTTTTTTCTTAATTTTTTACCCTTCTCAATAAAGCCTTTTTCTTGGATTCCGCTCCGAACGGGGACAAATAATACTACAGTTCTATTTTTTTAATAATAGTAAACGGTTAAAAAACTCGAAATATTTACTTAAAACGTTTTGCAACCTTAGAAGTTTTCACCTCACAATATATTATAACGATAGTGACTTAAATTATATGTCAATCTGGTTTTATTGTATCTTTTTACCGTACTCTTTCTGTATTTTTTTAAGCTATGTTAAACTCTAAAAACAGTTGATGGCTCATTACTGATATAAAAGAGTCTTTATGTTTCAATCCTTTCAATTTTTTTTGTATTTTTACCTTTTTTATTTAATTTATTTATTTGTTTTATTTTTACATAAAATTTTTATTTATATTGATTTTAATTTCTTTTAATGGAGTTCTTTCAAACTCTATGTAAACAGATTGTTTATATAATTGCAGTTTAAGGGTATTTTCAATGGTGACGGTTGTTATGTTAATGCTTATAAAAAACATTTCTATGCCTTCTTTCGAATATAAGTCTGTATTGATGTGTTCAATTACTTTATAATTTAAAAATACTTTATGTTTTTGACCATTAGCAATAAGTATATTATTTATTGTGGGCGACGGATAGTCCGGACGAATCAGATTGTCTTCTTGGCATCTGAAACAATTGTTTGTGTTGAATATAAATCCATCTTCGAATTGACGAAGGTAAGTAATTGAAATAATATTTCAATACTGCATATTTAGTCTACTTCAACACTTAATATTTATGGAAGATTCGGCCAATAACATCGTAATCTCATGTTATATGACACTCAAAAAAATTATTTTTTACCAAAATATTCGAATAAGTTAAAAGTTCCATTGATTTTTTTTAATTGTACTTAAAAAAGTACAGCATACTTTCTACAGTTACGAACTATGTAGTTATATATAAATTTAAGATCTTCACAAAGCGGCAAAACATAAATGTAAAAATAAATAAGAGGAAAACAATTGATCACATTATATTATTTGTGTATTGATACAATGTTTTTATGATTTTTTATGTCAATGTTATCTTACATTTCACATTGGACTTCAGCAATATATCTTATCCTAGCATTTGTTTTTTGTATAGTGATAAATTACGCAATTATTTCGATGTTGTTACTTTTCAAATACCAGATTGTTCTTTATTTTACAAATATAAGGGTAATATCGAGTATCTTTCATAGAAATTAGATCTGAAATAGAAAATTTATATATATATACGGCATTTAAAAATTTGATTTAGGTTGGTTGCAAAAAAAAATTAACAGACCGGATGATTCTTATTTATGCATTAATTAATAATTAAATTCTGATTTTCCACAAACCCCCAGATGACATAATTTATTTCAAAGAGAAGTCATACATTAAAAAGTTATGTCTGTATGTGACAGGTAGGATATTATGATAATTTTGCAGTATGAAAGCTTTTATTGTAGTTTTATGATAAACATTTATGATATAATATACAAATAATATTTTAAGAGAAATTTTCCTGGTTAATACATACGAAGAGAAATATTGAAAAGAACAATGAGCACGAAATAAATTATCTTTAGATTATTCCAATATTATCATCGCGGATGGTGTACAATACTACTTCTATGTGTTTTTCATACAATAGTTCGAAGTTATTTGGAAGCATAAATTTGTTCGATTGTCATAATATGAAAATGTTTTCTTTTGTTCAAACATATTCTTTTCGGATCAAGTCCATTATATGCCCAAAATTTCTAATCCTGGGCATATAATGGACTTGATCCCAAAAGACTACAATAACACAAGTGTAAGTAAGACGGAATTAATATAATTTCGTTATAATTCTGATAAAAAATCAGATGAAAATTTTTTTTTTTAGTTTGCATAAAATAATAATAATTAATTTCTTTGATCTTTTTATCTTACTATAGTAAAAAAAGCCCTAAGAAATAAACAGAAACAAATTGTCCATTATTTATATATCTATTAAAAATAGTTACAAATTTATTTACTTAGCATTTCAAAAGTTTTAGAATTGATTTATTATTCTGTAAATCGGGCTAATTAACATATTTTTTTTTCTTTGTGTAAAGAAACAAAACATAACGTGAAAAAAAGAAAAAATGTATAAAACTCTATAGTTTATTAGTGTATTGCCCTTTTTTCTTAAAATATTATTCTTTTTTCTTCTTTTCATCTTTGTATTTGCAACTTTCGTTGAGATGTCTTTTCACAAAATCTTTTCTAGTAAACTTCCTGTTACATCCCTTGCTTGGACATTCAATACCCTTTATTCCAGTATGCGAATGGTAATGTCTTTTTACTTGGTTCAAAGTATGCCACTGTCTATTGCAAGTTTTGGACATATCGTCCCAACCTCGCCACGGACAAAGGTACATTTTTTTATCCCCGATAATCTCTACAGGAAACATGTCTTTAGGATAATTTTTACTTTCTATTATTGGGTTATCCATAGCACGTTTTACTTTTTTATTCTTTGATTTCAGCGCTTTTTTCGTTTTTAAGTTTTCTTTGGGAGTATATGCTGGTATTCGAATTACTAATTTATCTTCATTTTGATCTAAACTAATCTTTTGATTATGTTTTAACTTTTTCTGTATGTTTTTTATCCCTTCACATTCTGATTTCGCCTCTAATCTTCTACTTTCTGTATTAATTTCTAGGGGTTGTTCATTATCATATTCAAGTGTTGCTTCAGAAAGAATTCCAACATCTTTTTCTTTTCTAGATTCGTTTGTTGTATGATCTAACTTTTTGTTTTGTTTTAGATTTTTCCTTTTCTCTATTTTATTTAAAACATCAGATTTTTCCGATAACTTTCTTTTTTTTATGTTAGAATTTTTGGTTAGTTCATTTTCTGCTTCAAGTGCAGCTTCTAATAAATATTGAAGGTTTGTCTTTTTTTCTTTTTTTGGTGATACAACTTCTTGTTTGGCGCATTCAACTAAATATTCAATAGGTAACTTTTCATCACCTTCTTTATAATCGTTAAAACTTTTAGATTTATAAATACTATTTTCGGCGTTATTTCTATTTTTTATCTGTGAGCTTTGTCTTTTTGGCCAGTTCTCGGAACCTGGGATATAAGTATCATATAAATCATCAAATGAGTCTGTATCTTGTTTTAATTTCAATTTAGAATGTTTTTTTCGACCGTCATTACCATTTCTTGTATTAGTGCCTGTGTTTTTATTTTCAGTTTTCAGTTTCTTGTTTGCTTTCGACGGGTTATTTGATTTAGATGTCTTAGAAGATTTTGTCTGTAAAAAAGGGGTTTCTGGTTTATCTCTCTTTTTTGTCATATCCTTCGTAATTTTTTTTTGGTTTTATCTTTTAAAAGGAGAAAGGGGTTATTATATCATGTATACTCATATTTGTTTTATCTTACATAATTTCAAAAAATATTCAGAAAAGATAAAAAACATGTTTCTGTAATTTTTAATTGTTTACTTACAAATATTTGCAATGTTTCTGACGATTTTAAGCACGTATATTGAAAATCCAAAAGAATATTATGAATCAAACAATTTATTTATATAAAAAACAATACAATCTATTTATAAATATCGTTATTTGATTTCTATATTTTTGGACATAATGATAAATCTAATTACACAAAAATTTATTTTTTAACTATAACAAATATTATATAATTAAAAAGGTTTGAATAATACTTAGGTCAGAATTTTGTCAAATTCTTTCACATTATTATTTACTATGTATTTAATAACAAACTGTAATTTTTTATATGCCAATTCTCTCATATATACACTGAAATATTACCTTTGTAAATGATTATCCACGTCATTCCCATTAAAACGATAAATATTTTTTTCAAAAAGAACAATCAAATTTCCATTTAGTGACTTAATTAATAATAATCTGACTCAAAATGATTATTTATATTTTTAGGGGTTGATTTAATCTGAATCATAAAAGTTTTTTATTTATAATATTAAAAAATATAACTGTTGTTATAGTATTTATGTGTATATAAAAAAATTTCTGTAAAGAAAAAAACAGAAATTTTAAAGTACATTATAAATGTATTTTTGTGGTGTTTACACCAGGAAGATGGCCATTTTGTAAATAGCATTCAACGATGCTTCCCCCTGCACTTAGATTAGTTTTATTTGAATTTTTTTATTGATGCTAATCCCAGTTGGTTAATTAGCTGTCCTCTTGTGAGGGGATATGTCTCTTGGTGACCTCCCATAATTGTAGTAGTGATTCTTCTTCTCGCACATCCTTTTTTGTGGGGGTAAAAGAAAAAAAAATTTTAATAGCAAACTATTTTCTAGAAAATTCAATTGGAAGGAATATAAGAGTAAAAATCTATAATGTGGTAAATATTGCCACAATTTTCGAGCTTATAATTTAGATGTCTTTATATTCAAGAATTTCTGCGCTATTAATTATAATTTTAGTTTTCATATATGAACATGTAAATCCATAGAATATTATTATAAATTCGTAATATTATGATTCATTTTGTATAATTACTCTACTCCCATTATATATATGTGGACGGCGGATAGTCCAGATATCATGATTGGTAATTCTAATCAGTAAAACGCCTCAGTCTGAAACAATGTTTCAGAAATAAATATAAATACCTTTTTGGAATAACAATCATGGGTAAAAATAAATACAATTCAACTAAATCTCATATTTCGTCTAACGTCAACATTGGCGACAACGAAGATAGACCTGCAGGTAAAGACAGGCTGAGCACGTTATTAGAAACAGTGGGTTCTAGGAAAGACATAAGATCATTTGGTGGTAGTGATGGCATAGAAGTTGAGGCATGGTTTGAACAGTTTTCCTATTTGGAAGAAGAATGGAAAGGCGAAAAACTACTCGCGTATATGAAGCCACATGTTGTGGGGAAAGCAAAGAAATGGATGGTAGCTTTGGAAGACATCGAGTACACGGATTTCACTACATTCAAAGTAGCTTTCACAACCAGGTTCAGTAAAACCCAAAGTACAACAAAAAATGAGACTAAAGAGATGTACAAACTTTTAATATCAGGTCCCCGAAATAATGACCTCGAAGAATTTATACTTGACATTATGGCACAGAACCGAAAATCTAAACTTGATTTTAGTGTTATAAAGATTGAATTAATCGAGCTTTCCCCAAGTGTTCTTTTCGAACAAGTGAAAGCATCGATTGATTGGAAGAGTCTTTTGAAAATCATAAAAGAAAATGAAAAGCTAATTAAAGGACTATACAGTCCTAGAAGATCGCCGATAGAAGTGAAATCTAAAAATTTGATATCGGCAAGTAAACAAGGAAAAGAATCTAAAATTAACTTTGCTTGCTATAACTGTGGAGGACCACATGTTGCAAAGAAGTGTCCAAGCGATAAGCGTCGGCAGACAAAAGAAACTAAAGAGGTGAAAAAACTTTTTGAAGAAGAAGAAAATAAAACTGATTTAGTCTATTTGAAAGTTAAACTTAATAAAAAACTTGTTGATGCCTTATTAGATACAGGCGCATCTCATTCTTTTATTGACAAAAGTTTAGTCAAAAAATGTAAGTTAAAAAATGTTAAAAGGGAACCCATAACAACCGCGACTGGGATAGTTTCTAATTATGGTACTATAGAAGAAGTCCTGGAGATTGAGGGGAAGAAGTATAGGATCCCACTCCAGGTGATGTGTCCCTTAAGTGAAGACATAATATTAGGTAGAGACTTCCTAACAAGAAACGAAGGAAAAATTGATTTCCAAAAGAAGAGAGTACCCCTTAGGAACAATATTATGAAAACAGGATACATGAAAAAGAATATGGACTGTCTCGAGTTGAGACAATTATCCATAGAGACATCACGTCAGCCAAGTGTGCACAGTGCGTGTGACAACTCCTTAGGATTGGTAAAGGAGTACTTCAAAAGACTGAATGGACGTGAAGAAGGTCTCGGGAACACGTTGGGAATAGCCCATAAAATTGATTTACTTCCCAACGTGACGATAGCAAATATGAGAAGCTATGCCATGGATGGCAAAAAGAAAGAATTTATTATTAATGAATGCCTGGAACTGGCTAAAAATGGTATAATTAAAGAAAGTGTGAGTAGGTGGAACGCGCCTATTGTAGTTGTAAAGAAACGGACAAGATGACAAAGAATGTGTATAGATTATCGTCAGTTGAATAATCGGACGGCGAAGGAAGTTTGCCAACCTCCAACGATTGAAGAGTGTCTGAACTCTCTGAGCGGAGCTAGATGGTTCACACAGTTAGATCTAGAAAAGGGTTATCATCAAGTACCGATGGACCCAGAGTCGGAAGAGCTTACGGCATTTATGTCGCCAGTAGGCAAATTTCAGTATTGTAAGATGCCTTTTGGATTAACGAACGCGGCCGCAACCTCCCAGAGACTCATGTATGGAGTTTTTAGGAATTTAATAAATTCAAAAGTCGTGGTTTATATGGACGATATTACCATATACAGTAAAACACACGAAGAACATCACAGGGACGTGAAAGAAGTGCTTCAAGTTCTGTTAGCGAATGGATTGAAAATAAGTACCGAGAAAAGTGTGTTTTGTACACAAAGGGTAGACTTATTAGGGCATTCAGTGATAAATAGATTCATTGTCCTGGCAACCGACTATTTTACCAAATGGGTCGAAGGTAAAGCGTTAAAAAAGAAATCGGCTGAAGAGATAGCTAGATTTTTAGTGGAAGATGTATTTTCACGACATGGAACGGTCAAAACGATCAGGAGTGATCAGGGGTTGGAGTTTACAAACAGATTAGTAAATTCAGTAGCAGAACTATGGGGATCTAAATTTAAACATTCATCTCCATATCATCCACAGGCCAATGGTCTTGCAGAGAGAACAAACAAGACGATAATAGAAAAAATATCTAAAGCCATGGTAGATCACGAGCAAAACTGGGACAGAGTATTCCCATATGTGCTGATGCAATATAGGATAGGGATAGTAGAACGTTTTAATGCTTCACCATTTATGTTATTATACGGTAGAGAGCCGATAATTCCAAGTAATCTACTTGAGATTCCTAAAGACTTCGAGCTATATTTTGTTGATCCAATTGGATACGTAAGACAGAAGAAAGAGAAATTAAATGTCATCCAGCAAAATGTGAAGGAAGTAGAAGATAAGAAAAGAGAAAAGGTTAACGAACGAAACCTTAAGAAGTCAGACCCTAATGACTTGGAAATAGGAGATATGGTTCTTCTGAAGAAACATGCACTTTTAAAGAGAAAATTTGAATCATAATACGAAGATGAAGAGTTTGAAATTATTGCCACGAAAGGCAAGGGTGCTTATCAGATAAGAAGTCTTTGTGGAAGAAAAACCTTTGACATTAATCGTAAAGATTTAGTTGCCGTAACCGAAACTGAAAAGACGATATCTTATTTGATGAAGGGAAGAGTGTGGACGGCGGATAGTCCAGATATCATGATTGGTAATTCTAATCAGTAAAACGTCTCAGTCTGAAACAAAGTTTCAGAAATAAATATAAATACCTTTTTGGAATAACAATCATGGGTAAAAATAAATACAATTCAACTAAATCTCATATTTCGTCTAACGTCAACATATATATATATTACGAACTCAGAAGTGCATCTTATTTTTAAAAAAGTAAACAAAAAACTCGTTTATTAATTTTTAAAATTTATTTATGCAGAAATGTTAAAAAAGACTTTAGTTTATGCAAGTCTAAAGCGTTTAAAAAAATTAGAAATTGTTGATGACTTTAAATTTAAAATTTAAATATGTTGTATGTGTATTTTTTTATTACCGGGTTTTCCGGGTTAAGAGATCCACCCCAAAAGTCTAATTTTGCGACTTTTTAAAAAGAAATTATTATACTAGTATAAGAGATCCACCTCCCAAGCCAAATGGTAAAAAAAATATATTAGAAAAAATGAACCCTTTATTGTAATAAACATTTAAATTTCTATAAAATCTTCAAACAAATTTTCACAGTCTAGGCCTTCGTCTTCAATTTCAGCACAATTAAGAACATCTTGAAGTTTATTGTTTAAATTAAAAGTATTGTTTTCATGAAAAATTGAATCTGTTCCACACAATCTAAAAGCCTTAGAAGCCATTTCAGAAGTTATTTTTTTTAATGCATCCGCTATTGAATTCAAAATATATTCCCAGATCGGTCTACGCCTATAACCTTTATTTGTATATTCCTTTGGCCCGTTTGCAAGCCATTCCTGCCATTTTCTTTTTAATTCGGCCTTAAATGAAGAATTTATCAAAACATCCAATGGTTGTAAATAAGACGTAGTTTTTTTTTTTTTTTGGGGGGGGAATTAAAACGGTTTCAATGTTATTATTAGCAAAACTTTCCATAACTTTTTCAGTATAGTGAGATTTATAGGTGTCAAGAATAAGAAGTTTTTTTTTTCTATTTTCAAATGGCCCATATTTGTTTAAACATGCACGAATCCATAATAACATCAGATTTTGATCCATGTTCCCTGATTCAGATGTAACTACAAAAAGATTATTTGGCACAAAGCATTTTGGCGGTTTTTTAAGGCCTTTTAAAATGGCCATTCCCCTTAAAACAGTACCTTCTGAAGAAATAGTAATAACGACGGAAATTTTAGTCTTAAGATTTCCAGTTGTATATGCCTCAGTGTTTTTTCGCCGGTAATGATAATGTCCGCGATTGCATCATATCAATGTAAACAGGAGTTTCATCCATATTATACACCACTGTTTGGCTGTCCATACAGTTAAATTTATGATTAAAAGCTTCAAAATAATTCAACACGGTTTCTTTAATCTCCTGAGGCCTTCTGTTGTCTTCCTGTCCAAAAGATGTTATTTTTCTAAATGAAAAATGATTTCTTCTTTTGAACCCCATCAACCAACTCATACTTGCCTTAAAATCTGTAATGGACAACTTCTCTGCTATTTCAAAGGCCTTATCTCTAATATTATAAGTTGAGATAATTCGCTTCTTTTCACCTCACTCTACCTTCACCCAATCCACAAACATTTTTTCAAGAGGAGGCCATTTGGCAGAAGTACCGGCACGGATTCTTTAAGTATTTTTAATGTTGCTTTGGCCATACATTTTAACTTCGGCCTTTTTCCAATCACGAAGCATTTTCCTAGTAATCTCCAACTCTAGAACAGTCATACTTAAATTCCCATTGTTTGCACGCAATCTTTGTAATCCTGCTAATTTTTCTTTTAGAGTGTACGCTTTCTTTTCATGGGGGTAAATTTAGAAAAAAATTAAAAGAAATTTCAAATGTTTTATATCCTTATAAGAGATCCACCCATATAAGAGATCCATGGTCTCTTATATTGGTGGATCTCTTAACCCGGAAAACCCGGTAGTATTTAATGGAAATATTATAAACTTCAAATATAACTTATAAAAGGCCTTGGAACAGAAACTAATTTATGGTGAAATATCTATAAATTTTTTTTACAGAAAAAAAATTATCGAATATTGATAAACCGACCCTTTAATAGATCTATAACTGCGTCAGATTCTGATCATAACACAATATCACAATAAATGCCTTGAATTGATAAAAAGTCTCTTTTTATAGAACTAATATATTGTAAGGTTTAGCAGAAAACTATATAGATATTAAATTTTGCAATTGAATACAAAAAATACTATTAGTTTTTTCATCAAAAAAAATTGAATTTAAGATTTTTACTTAAAGAAAATAAACTAGGATCACTTAGCTTATAAAGAAAAAAAATTGATATTCGTACTAAAAACGTATCAAGAATACAAAAATGTTCACGCATTAGAACTAAAACTAATAATATTATTAAGCTAGATAACTTTAACCTTTATAATTGTTAGTGAAACGGTTTATTTGGCTTCCTTCTTCCATAAGATGGGGTTAAAATATTATAAAAATATAAAGAAATATCCAAGCATTATAAATGCTCGGTTTAAGCGTAAGTAACTACGACATCCCCTCACCTCTAATAACAGCCTTTAAATGAGCTTTATTGGTTCTGAGTTTCGACTTTCCATTTAAAACTAGGTATGCGTCGTCTAAAAGTCTTTTCGATACTTTAAATCCTAATATTTTATTAGATTTAATTTCTTCTCTTCCTTCCTCTTAATACATTTTCATCTTCAATCTTATCTTCTCTTCTCATATCATTTTCATTTTCTTCAATTATATCCATTTTATTATCATGACATTATATCATTTCTTATGCAATAAGCGAAATACAATAAAGCTTTCTTATTATAATTGAATCTCGGAGAATCCAGATAATTTATATAATTCAAGATAGTATTTTTGCTAAGATTTACAACAGGTCTTATACCATCTTTAGGTTAAGTTCTCGACTTACCCCCCCCCCCCACCCCTAAAAAAATAAAAAAAGGGGGAAAAATAAAAAAAAGGGAAAAAAGGGAAAAAATAAAAAAAAATAAAAAAATAAATTTTTTGACCCATAATGAGAATTAAAGAATTTAGAAAACTCATCTATAAAAAAAATGAGTTAATGCAATTTTTAATTGCAAAAAAACATTTTGAGGGTCCTTATGTGCAATAAATGCAATATACCAATGACTCAAAATCGGACCAACACTAAAAACTATCGTTGTTATTCAAGACGTGATGGTAAAAAATGTTCTAACAAAGGAACCATAATGAAACAAGACGTTTTTAAGAACTCAAAATTGCCTATTGAGGATCTTTTAATATTGCTTTGCGAATGGATAAAGGGTTCAAGTAATTTGGCCGCCACGTTAGAACTTGATATAGGTAAATGTACGGTATCAAGATGGTTTACGCGTTTTAATAACGCCGTGTACGTCTGCTTTTCAACATATATAAACAATCAAAGGATTGGCGGCGTCGGTTGTATTGTTGAAATTGATGAAACGGCGCTTCTCCGTTTTGCTGCCCCATTTTTTTTGGGGGCAGCAAAACGGAGAAAAGCAAAAATTTAATAATTTTTATTTTTTTTAAAAAAAGCCCCAAAAATGACAAAAAGAAACTTTTATAATTTTAGACATCCTTTGTTTTCCAGTCTTGCCTCATGTAAAGACTACATGACGAGACTGGAATTATTAATTTGATTAGACGATGTGGTTCTTGTGATCATGTTGTTGCAAAGCTTACAATATTATTGGAAAGGGGAAAGGAAAGATTCGTTTATAGGTTATGAGACAACAATGCAGGGCAAAAAAAAGCTTTTTACCTGGCATTAAATTATCATTTGAAATTTATCTTTTTGTTGTGTTCGAGGTCCTTTGTAACAGCAATTATAGATTAATTAAATGTTTAACGTGTGTGTCAAATGACACTAGTTCAAAAATAAAGCTTAAATTGAGGGAATATATTAGAAAGAAGTTTGAAACCGATTTCAAAATCGGTTGATCGGGAAATCAAGTTCAAGATGAAACTGTACTGTGTAGAAGAGGTGTGGTGTTACCACCAGGGAGGCGGCCTGTTTGTAAATAGCACTCTATGGTGCTCCTCCCTGCAATATAACGTTGATTGTTATTATAATTATTTTTATTGTTTGGTTTAATAGACTCCTTGTTTTCTCTTCTCAGTTTCATCCTTACGTGTATTGGGGTAAAATAAAAGGAAAATATTTATAGTAAAATATTTTCTAGAAAATTCATTTGGAGGGGAAATAAATAAAAATAAAATAATGTGGTAAATAATACCACATACTACCTCCTCCAACAGATTCAACAATTTAGAATGGGAGTTCCTCCGTAATCGCCAATTGATTCTTTCCATAAGTTTTTAGAATAATTTATACTAGATAGTTTTAGCCTCAAATCTAGGTTCGAGTTCAAGCAATCATATATTTGCTCCTTAGGTACACCGTTTCCTTTATGTCTGCTTCTGTCAAATAACATCTGCGTCATTCTATTTCGGCGGTAGTAATTCCTCGTTGCGCCATTATTTAATTTATTTTTATTCCTATCATTACCATTGTTAGGGGTTGGTAAAGCTTTTGTCCCTTGGTAGTTGTCTTTAATATCATCAGGCGGTTTGTTTATTTCTTTAGTAATCCCCTTATCATTTCTTGGATATTTGCCTGTATTTGGCACAATGTTCCCTGTCCTTTCCACACAATTAATCGTAGGGGTTGCGCTTTTAGATGAGACAGCGTCCATTTTTTTATCAAAATTCTTTTGAAATCGACTTTCTGAATCTTTTTTTGACTTATTTATGTATTTCTTTTGGTCGATGATTAGATTTGATTTTTGTTTTTGGATGAGTAGGCAGTTAATTTTCTCAAGTTTTTTATCTAATTTAACTTTAGGAATTTTATTAATTATAAATAGTTTTTTTTCTTTTTTTATTGCTTTATCTACAGTTTCTAGCTTTCTTAAATAACAATCTCGCGTATCGTGAGATTTGACTCGATGTACAGAACACCATTTATTCGTTCTCACATATCTGCCTGTTTCTTGGGGAATTTCTTGTTTAAATGCACGTCTCTCACTAGGGGTTATACGTGTTTGAGCGAGAGTTCCCTGCAACTCAATTCCTTCTTCTAATTTCTGAAGGTACTTAACTAGATCAATTATGGAGCTGTTGTCCATCCCATTCTTCAATAACTCTATTGCCGTGCAACGGCCCAATCCTCTGTTGAATGCCTCATACAGTCTGGCATTGGACTCTTTCTTGCTTAGTCCCATAATCATACCATAGATTTCAATAATTCTTTCGATCTCTTCATAATAGTCTATGATCCTCTCAAAATCAATCTGTTTAATTGTTTCTAATTTTGTCATCAATAATGTGACATCGTTCCTTGAATATATGATTTTCAAAATTTCGCTCCTTAAGGTCTTATAACTAGTACTCGTCAGTTTATGTCCGAGTCTTCCATCTTCTATTACAGAATGGTAAATTATTCCCATCTGTTCGTCGTTCCACTCGTTGGCCTGTGCCAACGCTTCAAATTTCTCGAGATGCTTTAAGTTGCAATCTCTCTTCATATTTCTGATTTTCTTTATTTTCTCTTTGACTACCACTGTAGTTCCTTTAATCTTTTTGTCGAATAGCGTGAATTCTTCGCTATCGACCATGCGGCTTTCATATTTCCGCTTTTCTTCAAAAGCACTGAGCTTCTCATTAACACATAATGAGCTCATTATGGTGTTACCACCAGGGAGGCGGCCTGTTTGTAAATAGCACTCTATGGTGCTCCTCCCTGCAATATAACGTTGATTGTTATTATAATTATTTTTATTGTTTGGTTTAATAGACTCCTTGTTTTCTCTTCTCAGTTTCATCCTTACGTGTATTGGGGTAAAATAAAAGGAAAATATTTATAGTAAAATATTTTCTAGAAAATTCATTTGGAGGGAAAATAAATAAAAATAAAATAATGTGGTAAATAATACCACAAGAGGAACTATTAGAGTTTCATCTAGAGCAGATGATGGAATTAAAGATACTGTATGGATTTGGGGGTTAATAGAAACTGTAGATAGAAAAAAATTTTGTATAGTACAAGTTCCGGATCGAAAGATAAATACTTTAACAAAGATAATAGGAGATATAGTCTTACCAGATCAGTTCTTATTTTTATGTTTATCCTAGTTATCCCGGTGTAGTGCAAATCTAAAACTCAAACACATTATTGTAAATCATTCAATAGGATTTACTAATGAAAAAGGTTTTCATACTAATAATATTGACAGCACGAAGTAAAACGTGTGAATATCGAATCTTGGCTCGAAGAATTTACGTTTAGAAATTTTTTTTTAAATAACGTATTCAAGAATGTAGAAATGGATGTTCTAATTGATTTTATAAAATTTATTTTTTTTTATTTTTGCTGCCCCATTTTTTTAGGGCAGCAAAACGGAGAAGAACCGATGAAACTCTACTTGTAAAAAGTAAAAACCATGTGGGGAGGGTTCTTCAATATCAAGTATGGGCAGTTGGAGGCGTTGTGAGAGGGGATGGGAATTCTTTTTTCTTTGAAATCGTAGAAAATAGAACAAGAGCTACTCTTGTTGAATTAATCACAAGAAAAATTGCTCTGGGGACCACAATTGTAACAGATTGTTGGCGCGGCTATAGTGATATTCAAACAATCTGTGTAGAATATGAGTATCTACATTTGACTGTGAATCACAGCTAAAATTTTGTTGATAATATAACTGGTGCGCATACTCAGACTATAGAGGGAATGTGGTCGGTTCTTTAAAGAGAACTAAGAAAAAGCGGAACTAGTCATGGTACTATTATGAATCTTGTAAGAAAGATTTACATTAATAGATTCAAATTAACAAATCGTGAAGATCTATGTGGTATCCTTGCTTAAAGATCCACACATTTATTAATTTTGTTTTGTTTGTTTTGCTTTGTTTGTTTGTTTGGGTATCAAATAAACAATAAAAGCTATAAATAAAAAATAGACCCTGATCCATACAATACAAGATGAAACACAACCAACAAAGAATTAAGGAAACAGACCGAACAACGACCGGGGACAGACCTGGATTAAACGATAAAAATATTAATAATAAACTGAATTTTAATAAAAGTATTTTGGAGACGTATTTCAGAGTGGGATACATCAATCTATTAGATAAAATGTTAGAATTTTTTGAAATAGGCAATTTTAGTATTGTAGCATATGATATTATTCCTGAAATAGATTTTACATTGTGGAATAATTTTTTTTGTTTTTTTTAGGGGTGGGGTGGGGGGTAAGTCGAGAACTTAACCCATCTTTATTAATTTTCTCTAATTCTCTTTTAATTAGTAATTTTATATTATTTTCAAGACTCATATATTTAATGCTGAAAACTATATTCTTAAAAGATCTGTATAGTTCAGGATTTATCTCTTTTCTTTTCAAATTAAACTGTAAATTACTTACTAAACCACTGTAGCCAGTATTTCTTGGATCTTCAAATATGAATTTCAATCTTTCAACATCGAGCTTCTCATTACTTTCAGGAATTAAAGCGTTAAGTTCATCATTTTTAGTTATATCCAGAGTAAGAATTTCCTCGAGTTCAACATTATCTTTTAACAATCGTTCAAATTGGCTGGTTAGGGTCATGTTGTGTAAACGTTTTATTTTAAAGGTGGTTGAGACTCTGTTCAGTAAATTATCTGGGTACGCTATCCATGATAGTTATTCTGCTCTTTGGCAGAAATGTTGCCAGTCTCTTGCCTTTTCGGCTGTTTCAAAAAGAGTGGCTTTAATCATATCTGGGCACTTGCTAATGAGTACCTGCATCAATGCTCCTACATTCATAAAGTTTTTGTTTAAAATAAGAGTTCCAGTCTTGAATAGTTCTGAGAATTCCTCTCTTGATGAGGGCATAAAAGAAGTAAGGAATTTTGATAGTGTAAATTCCGTGTCACTATACTTGACAAAACGTTTCTTAAGAAGGGTTGTAAATTCGGTACCCGGCTTTTTCGTCCCGGTTTTAGGGGTTAAAAAAATAAAAAAAAACGAACTTTTTTATTTTTTTATTTTTTACCCCCATGACCTGGCCAAGAAGGATCATTAAAAGCAACAGGAATATGAATTAAATAATAGATGAAATTCTATATATTTACGAGAAAAAAAGAATCAACAAAACTACTATAAAGTGGCGATGCATTGTACGAAGCTGCAATGCCAAAGCCACCAGTAGTATTGTTTACGTCAATAATCTCGAATCCTTTATTATTTCTTCTGCCCATAATCATGAACCAAATCCTGAACTGGTCTGTAAGAAGTATAAAATAGATAAAATGAAACGGGAAAATATTTCCAAAGATTCTCCTAGAAACATTTTTTTTCTGCCTTAAGAGGAGCTGGGGAAGAAACAATCGCCGCAGTAGGTCCTATTGAGCCTATTGGAAGGATATTAAGGAATGCTCGGATGAATTCCTTTAATCCAAAACCAAACACCAACCAAAAATTTGATTTGTGTGTTGATTTATTAATCAGTCATACAGGCGAACAATGGTATCGATATGGGCCTGAAAATTACGGGAGTGACGAACCCAATGACAGTATAATAATTTTTTATACAGATTCGGCTATGGAAAAATTGGCTCTATTTGACATTTAGGCGATGGATGGGACCTTTGCGGAGGTTCAAATTCCATATTATCAACTTTAAACAGTATTTTTATCCGTGATGCGCAAGTATTCCCTATAATATTTGCAATTTTGAAAGAAAAAAAGATTGAAACCTATTGTTTTTTTGTTTCAAATGTTAAAAAAAAGGTTTCCAGAGCTCAACCAAGATTAATAAAACTGATTTTGAGTATGCTGCGATAAGAGCATTTTCTAGAGTTTTCCCGGATTGTCAAATTTCAGGTTGTCTTTTTCACTTAGCTCAGGCTATTGATAGGCGTGTTAAAAGTTCAGGACTTTCTTCTGTTTACACATGTTTACCTATGATGAAAAAGTTTGTTTTGTCTCTTACGACACACCATATGTTGAATATGACGAAATATTGTCTACTTTTTTGGAACTAAAACAAGACAGAAATTTTCCGGAATGCTTGACTGAGTTATATTGCTATTTCTTTACAAATTATATTGATTTAGGCTGCCGTTTTCGCGAATTTGTGGCACACGTGAAATAATATGGATATAGATTTTCCAAGAACGAATAATGCTATTGAAGGTTGGGTAATCCCTTTAAAAACACATTTGGTACTAGTCGCTACAGGTTTTATCTATTAGTGAGCAAGTTAAAGGATGAAGAAGATATAGTTAGAATTAAGATAATACAACAAACAGTTTTAAATCATGTTTTTGAACGTAAACAAAAATACATTAATAAAGAGATTCGGCTAGCTGGTTTTTTGGATAAGGCTGTGGATGAAGGGGTTGATGCAGATTTTGTCTTTATAATGATTGAAATATATAAGTTTTATTTTTTTTTTTTCGGAAGTTTCGTCCCGGTGGTAGGGGTTAAAAAAATAAAAAAAAAACAAAAAACGAGTTTTTTATTTTTAACCCCTACCACCGGGACGAAACTTCCGGTCACCCTTCCCTAACATTATTGTTTGTTTACTGTCATCGCTCGTCGTGTAAACAAACAAACGAAACAAAGTATTTAAGGATAACTCCCCCCCCCAAAAAAAAAAAAAAATAAGAATGCTAAAAACCTATTACTTTTAAAAGCAAATCTTATTCCGCCACCAGATCTCTCGAGGGTAACAAATATAATAAAAAAAACGTTAGTGCGGTATAATCCACATGTCAAGAAAATTATTTTTTAATTTACAAAAACTTTTCTAGAAAAAATGAATTTTTGAATTTTTTTTTTATAAATGCATATTTCTGAAAATTAGGGTATTAGCTACGAGAGAAGAAATGCTAAGCAAAACTATGACGGGTCAAAACTAAACAAAGACGAATACAATACAGGCCAGAAGAGCCTTTAAATAAAAATTATTTTAAACTGGGCAAAGTGCCCAGCGATAACGTCAGTTCGGTTATATATATATGTATAAGAATTACAAAGAAATATATGTTTATTAAAATTTATAAATGAATCAGATGCAGTATTTGTTTTTATAAAGTTTAAAAAACAAGAATCTCCCTCTTAATAGGAATAAATAAAAAGCTTAAGAGTTTGCTATATAGCACAAAATTAACTAGTGACTAATCTTGATCTGAATGTTAAATATGAAAAAAAATGGAAGCATGTTAGCTGTCAGAAAATTAAAATTTTAGCAAGCATTTTAAGTTATACAAGCAAACACCGATTTAATGAGAGTAGAAAGCGTATAAAAATATTATAATTTGTCATTTAAATATCAATTTACAATGTAATGGCTATTTTTTAAGTCAATATACTATTTTATATTGTTGTATGAGTATGTAAGCAAGCTAAGCTTCTTACTTATTTTTTAATAGTGTGGCAATATATATGACCATAATATAACCAACAGATATTCTTTTGTTTGTGTTTATTATCATGTATTATTGTAAATATTGTTTTTAAAATATAAAATGAAGGGTAAAAAAAGCGATTTGAAAACAAAAAACACCAGGAAGAAAAACCAGATACAAATGAACACGATACAAAGCAGGAAGGAACTGAGGATGGCATACAGACAATAAATGATAAGAGCGAGCGTCTTGTGTCTCTAAAGTCTCTGCTCACATATGTGGAATCGAATTCCAACGAGTGGCCCGGAAGAGTGCTGGAGGCAATTCTCCAGCGTTTCGGACGGATGCCAAGAGGAGGATGGGATCTCACACCTGAGGTATACGATAGTAAATTTAGCTCGACTCCACTTTACTTGCAAGAACTGAAGCAGAAATCTAGGGCAAGAGTGACAACAGAAGGCAGCCAACAAACAAGCAATATGAAATTTCTTGCACAACTCCAAACAAGCAAAAGAATGAAAACAATAAAATACATAGTAGGGGAATGCAGCTTGAAAGAGGCGGCTTTGGATGGAAAAATTAAAAACTTGTTGTTTAACTGCATCAAAAGTTTAGAAGAAAAGAAATAGAAGTAGAAAGAACGGCTAATGTCGGCTTTAGGAGAAAATTTTCGATATAGGGTTTTTTTTGTTTTTTTTGCCCCTTTTTTTCAAAAATGGAGGAGAAAAAATGTGGAGGAAGAAACAAAAATAAAAATTAAAAAAATAAATTTATTGTCGCGCGCGCGGGGCGCACGTGCGCCCAGCCCGCACACGGCCCAATTCCCGCTTTTTGAGCCATTTTTCATTTTTTTAAGGGAGCTTATGAAAAATGGCTCGCGCGGGGATCGAACCCTTCCTCTTAAAATTTGACCAGTTCGTTTCAGAATTTCTGACCGCTGAGCTAAACTCAGTAAAAAAAACCTTAAAAATATAAATAAGTTAAAAACAACACCATTTTAAAAAATATTTCATAACATCCCTCAAATGGTCTTACCTGTGAAAAACTCGGAAAAATATAAAAATATTCTAGATATTATTGTAGAAAACAAAGTCGTAAAAGATATTTCGAGGTTTTCTTTGGCGAGATTAAGGAAAAAGGCTGAACACTTTACAATTGTAGATAATCATCTTTACTTAAGAGGTATCGACAATCTACATTTAAAGGGTTTTGCACAAACGGATATTTGTGCGATGAAGTTAGAAATGCAAAAACTTCACGTAGATGGGCATTTAGGTCAGAATGCCCTATACCTAAAAAGTAAATGTTTATATTTTTCAATCCCAAGGGAATTGATACGTGATGTTGTACGTGAATGTAAAATTTGCGCTCAATGTCAGCCTTTGAAGACAAAGGAAAAAATGAAACATATTACAGCAGAATTTCCATGGGAACGCCTAATGATAGATCTTATTGATATGAGATCATACAAGGAGTTTAACGATGGGTATTGCTGGATATTATCTATTTTGGATGTATATTCAAAATTTGCCAGAACATATCCATTAAAAGGTAAGACAGCTGAGTGTGTTATAGAGTGTTTGGAGGATTTATTTGAACATTATGGTGTACCTGGGATCATTCAAAGTGATAATGGTAAGGAGTTTAGGAACAAATTGATGTATGATCTTGCATCAAAATATAAAATCCTTCTAATAAACGGGAGACCTAGACATCCACAGACACAGGGTCAGGTGGAACGGTTTAACCAAACAATCACAAGGTTATTATCAAAAAAATTAATGGACGAAGAAACATCAGAACGAAGTGAAAGGTGGATTGATTGTCTAAAAAAAGGTTACTAGTGTTTATAATCAAGCAGTTCATTCTGCGACTTCTTTTACTCCATTTGAGAAAATGTTTAACAGAGCTGGTTACAACACAGTAGTTCGTAAAAATTTAGAACCTGAGAATAAAGTGTCTTTAGAGTTAGATAGAGAAATATGTCCTGTGTCTGTTGATAATGAAATCGATTGTGTTAAAAAGGAAGAAAAATCTAAAGAAGACTGTGTATTTTCGAGTTACCAAAAAAAATACTTTGCACGAATGGATAGACGCGCGGTACACAATTCTATTTATGATTTTGAAGTAGGTGATACTGTTTTATTGAAAAAAGATTTTGATAATAATAAAAAAACTAAGAAAAAAAACTTGAATCTTTCTATCATAAAGAGTCTATAGTAATAGAAATTTTATCTAACAATCGAGTAAAGTTAAATTTAGAAGGAAATGAAGTTATAGTAGATTTAAATTTGATTAAAAAATAAAAAATTAGTTTATATATTTTTTCAGTACTTTTACTTATAAGGATTCCCGAACCCAACATATTATCTTGAGTTTAAAAAGATTCATATATCAAAAATATTCCCATGCAAAAAAAAAACTTCTGTAAATCTAAACAATTTAATTATCTTTTTAAAGTAAAACAAATCTATTATTTTTTATTCCTTAATTTTCCTTCGGAAAAAAAAAATTGTTCTCACTGCGCTCGAACCCGGCAAAAACTTCGTTTTTGTGCGGGCTGGGCGCACGTGCGCCCTGGGCGCTTGACATTTATTAATGCTTCAAACACAGAACTAGAAGAATTTCTTTGAAGCATATAGCTAAATAAATAAAGTTATGCATTCCGAACTGATCTATTTCTATTTGGTATAGAATTTTTTAAAGATCGCCAATTACCTTATATGGTATTGTTATGAACTTCAGTAAGTGGGTCTCTAAAGTGTAGAGAATGATTTACCATTAGATGTTTGTTACATATTAAGCCTAAATTACGGTAGGCTTTCCACATATCGCTATAAATTATACTATTTCTATCTACATATTTTAACAAAAGATTAGTTAGCGTTATTTGGTCTCTTTTCTTAATGTATATAAATATAATTCGGCGGTGTATGGTAAATTCGACCATACCAAAACACCAGAAACCTTTCAAAATTCTACCTCTATTATTCTTATTCTTGCCAATCTTCGTCTCATCGATTTCCACTGCTGTATTTTCACCGCCTATAACGCCAATACTAAATAAATATTTTTCATAAATATCCAATTCTTTTAACTTTTTTAGTATAAATGATACCTATTCCGCTGAACAACCCAAAATTTGACAAATAGATTTTCGAGGATATCCTAGAATCCACATATTAAGTATTTGTAATACTGTAATATGGTTAAGTCTAGAATATTGGAATAAAGTACCTTTCCATATTGAAACTGTTTTTTTTACAAGTACTCCATTTACACATCAAGATAAGTTTTTGTTTATTCTTTATTATCATCTGAGCATCACATAATTCACAATTCTTTATTTTATTTTTGGTTATTAATGCATTATATATGTTTTCTAATTGCTCTCTTGTTTGAATTTTCTCCTCCATTTTTGAAAAAAGGGGCAAAAAAAACAAAAAAAAACCTATATCGAAAATTTTCTCCTAAAGCCGACATTAGCCGAAAGAACAAATAAAATTCATAGTAAAATGGTCAACTCCGAACTAATAGAATATATTAATACATCAGTGTGTGAGTATGTGAAGTTATACCCTCCTAATCGCTTAACAGATATAGCAAGAATTCTGCAATCATCACAGATTGTTTGTAAAAATGAATCGCTTAAGCTAAGAGTAAAATCTACATGGAAAAAAAATATAACTAAGAAAATAAATATTTGTGATGAAAAGATAACACTAACAGAAAAGTTATTAGAAGAAAATAAAATATAAAACCCGATGAACAAAAATTAGCAAAAGCTATAATGAGAGACACGGGTAAAATTTTAAGTAGTAAAACCAACATTAAAGAAGTGATAGCGAATTACAAGAAAACTCAAAAATATACAAAAAAAGTTATGTTGTTTTGAGGATCGTCTAAATTTTAGAAGAACAAATAGGAAGTTCGAATTATATAGAGCTAAGTTTTACAGAGATTTAAACGAAGACAAAAAAATAGAAATCAAAACATCAGAAGAAGAAATTTGTAATTTTTAGGGCGAGATGTGGAAACTTCCAAAAGAAAGGGAAGAAACCTCATATTTAGAATATATCGATGAGCACTACGTAGAGAAAAGCCCGGAACGGAAGATATTTTTAGATTACAGAGAATTTATGCAAATAATTAAGTTTATGCCAAATTGGAAAGCTGTTGGACCAGATGGAATTTATAATTTCTTTATTAAGAAAATAGAGTCACTGCATGGCCACATGTATAGGTTAATAAAAGACGCATGTATTAACAACAGCTTAGAAAAGGAAATGTGTGAGGGACTCTTCTACCTAATACCGAAAGATAAATGTGAGAAAGGATCAGAGTTTAGACCAATAACATGCATGTCTAATCTGTACAAGCATACAACTAAATGTGTAACTAAATGCTTACAGGAAGAAATTATTCAAAGAGAAATTTAGCCGAAAATCAGCCAGGGTACAGAAGTATCATACAAAGAGCCAAAAAGCAAGTTATGATTAACATAGCAATCAATGACGAGTACGACTGTAAACTTAAGACTGCATGGATCGATGTGAAAAAAGCTTTTGACAGCGTAGAACATAAATATTTGGAAAAGACTTTAGAAGGACTTAAAATAGAAAGTTGGATAATCAAATTTATATCGTTTATTATGAATAGCTGGGAGATAGATATTCTTGTAGATAATAAGAAAATTATGAAAAAAAAGATTGAAAAAGGAATTCTTCAAGGAGACAGTCCGTCGCCCTCACTTTTCGTACTAGCAATGAACCCGTTATCCAAAAAATTGAATGCTACTTATCCTAAGGTAGGTATAAACTTAGAAAAGACGGAGTCCTACTGTACAAACCATTTTCTTTTTATAGACGATCTAAAATTAGTAGCAGAAAAAGAAGAAACACTAGCAGTAATGATAGCAGAAATAATGAAATTTTTAAAAGCAGTCGGACTAGAAATAAATGAAAAGAAATCTGCGATAAATTGTGAAATCAGCAGCGCGAAAATGTCTATTATGGGCCAGGATGATGAATATAAATACCTAGGAGTTTTAGAAACCGGAGAAAACAAACCAAGTGATAGTACAATTGAACTCATAAAGGAAAAAATAAAGTCACGAGTAAGAATGATTTGCTGTTCAAAACTTAACGCCAAAAACAATTTTAAGTCAATTAATGAATTTGCTATATAGCCTATAAATTATTATGTCGGGGTACTAGATTTAAAACCGGAGATATTTGAGGAGATAGACTCTTTTATTAGAATATCATTGAACATATATGAAGGTCATTCACAGCCGGCATGCAAAGAAAGGCTATACCTTCCCGCGATGCGCTCGGAAGAGGACTAACTAGTGCAGTGCTAAAAAGTGAAAGCATGCTACTCAAACTAAGGACAGACTTCGAACAATCGATCAATATTTACCCTAGGAGACGAGCTATTATAATAAACCAGGAAAAAAAAGAAAACTCACTTTTTTCTAATTAAAGCATACGTCCAGGAAATAAAAGCTAAAAGATGTGGAACAGAAAGCACTAGTTGAAGCTCAGTTAAATGCCCTATACAACAACATAAATAATAAAACAGAACTTAAAAAGTTGTTTAGGCCAAAGGAAAATGAAATAGTCGACATTAAAAATTTATCACTATGGCTTAAAGTAGGTAAAACGAATACCGGGACAGAAAGTAAGTTATGTGCCCTACAAGACCAAAATATATTTAATGGATCGATTGGAACCTGCCCCCATTGCAATAAATCAGCAAAGGACGTGGATCACCTAGCGACAAGGTGCGAAAAAATGCTAGGACACGCTTATATGAGAAGGCACAATGAAATAGTAAACGCATCCGCCTATTACTGTGTGAAAAATATAAAGTGCAGTTAAGAAGAGATTAAGAAACCACTCAGTACAACAGATAGTTGCCAACAAAGATGTGGAAATAAGAATAGACACGACGATAAAAACGGACATAAAGATCAAATATAAAAACCTGATATTATCGAATAGTTAAAAAGAATAAATTGATCAGAATAATTGAAATAGGTCTCACATCACAAGAGAATCTACAGCAAGTAGAAAACGATAAGTTAAGAAAGTATGATGTCCTTGAGAACAAACTGGGCTTAAATATGGTTTTAAAACAGAAATAATTCTCTACGTAATCACTTGGGATGGTATAGTGACTAAATTCACAAATCATATACCACAAGACCTGGAATCGGTTAAATTGCGATGTTACAACCCCCACCCCCAAAAAATAAAAAAAGGGGAAAAATAAAAAAGGAATAAAATTATGCCCCTAAAATGAACATAAAGAATTTTAGAAAATTAATATATAAAATAGAGGAATTATTTTTATTACTTCTTGAAAAAAATATATTTAAGGTACTAATGTGCAATAAGTGCATGACGCCCATGACCAAAATAAGAAATAATTTGGACAAATATCGTTATTACTTACGACGAAATGGAAGAAAATGCTCAAACAAAGGTAACATTTACAAAGAAAGCATTTTTAAAAGTTATAGATTAGATATCGAAGATCTTTAATTTTGCTGTGTGAATGGGTTAAAGGTGTAAGCAATGTTTCGGCTACTATCGAATTGAATTTAGACAGTAGTACCGTATCTAGCTGGTTTACGCGTTTTAATAACTCTGTATTCTTATCCTATTTCAACTCCTTCAAAACAAAACCATAGGAGGTTTAAATTGCGTAGTTGAAATAGACGAGAATTTGCTTTAAAAGTAAAAACCATAACGGTAGAATCATTCAATACCAAGTTTGGGCCGTTGGTGGAGTCGTACGAAGAAACAGCAATTCTTTTTTTCGAAATTGTTGAAAATCGATCAAGAACTACTCTTGTCGATTTAATAAAACGGAAAATCGCACCTGGATCTACAATTATTACTGATTGTTGGCGGGGTTTTGTTAACTATGTCCGGATTATAACTATTAAAATTTAACTGTAAATCATAGCCAAAATTTTGTAAATCCAACAACAGGCGCCCACACCCAAACAATTGAGGGAATGTGGTTTGTAATATAAGGGAATTGCGCAAAGAAGGAACAAGCCATGGTTCTATAATGAATCTCGTTCGAAAACTTTATATAGCTCGTTTTAAGTTAATTTATAGAGAATCACTACTTGAAAGAATGTTATGCTTTTTTGAAGTTCAAAATATATGGTTTTTAAATTACGATTTAGCCCCTGAATTTGATTTTGTATTAATTGAATAAATTTATTTTTTGTCTTTTTTTTTTATTTTTTGGGGGGCGGGGTTGGGGGAACATCGCAACTTAACCCAATTGACTTATTTAAAGATTAAAAGTTAGCGAAGGAAACTTCTTCATCACAGAAATCAGCACCTACAAACTTCTCTTTATTTTTTCCATGCCCTTTTAAGCGCACAGTTTCTCTTATTATAGAAGTACTACTTCCGAATCTTTAAATTGTTTTATCAGGGGAAATCTATACTTTCCACTACAGCAATCGCTGCCCAGGCGTCTCTAGATTATGGGTTCCCCTCTAGCCCAAGCCCAGACGCAAGAGCTAGCTTGAATTTGCATTTGGAAATGTATATGCAACCTTTATTATATTCATTAGAGCTTCTTCAGATAGCTCTTTTGCCCAGTTTCTACGTTGCAAAACTGGGCCTTTCTTTTGCTGAGATCTCTCACGTTTTCTGTTCTCCATTTTAGGGTTAAAATTTATTTTACAATTTTGTAATCTTCTTTTTTCATGATCTTTTTTTGGTAAAAACCTCATGAATAGTATTTTGGGGCACTTTTACATTGCCGCCGGTTTCTACTTTAAGTGCTTTAAATCTATTAAAGTTGGTTTTATTTGTAGTTTTACCACTTCTATGTTTCTTCTAGTCTAACTGGACTTTAGGCTTGAAAGTGTGTTTGACAGACGTCCATCCATCTTCATTTATATAGTAAAGTTTGACTTCATTCTTAGGAGCCTTTCTTTTACCAGCTATAATAGCAGAGATAGTTGACAGATGTCTAACTACTGCTTTTTTATTAATAGAAGCCATATCTAGCTTAACATTCTTTGGTTTAATATTTTTATTAATTATGATATTTGTAGATGCCTTTGATGCAACTATACATATCTTTTGCCATCTTCTGACAATTTATCTTCTTCTGCTTTGACAGCAGAGTCGAGATTTTTGACATTATTTAAAACATCTTTATTGATGATTTCTAATCTAGAAATATCATTGTTTCCAGTAGCTAACTGAAGGGTTTCGCTACTGGTGACATTTGGAACATTGGAGTTAATTTCCTTTTGTTCTACATATTTCGAGTGATTCTCTATCATCATCTAAATATTGTTCTTTGATGCTTTAGTAATTTGATTACTGTCATCCATCAGATTATTTTTAATCAAATTTTTTAATTTGATATTTTGGTTTTCTAGCTTATCGGGGAAGAGCTCCAGATATGTCTGCTGAATTGTTGCTAATTCAGTAGTACTAGATATAAACTTTTTAAGATCATTAAGATCTTCTCTACTTTTATTTTTTGACATGTCAAAAAAATCATTTTTACAAATTTTTTTAAAAAAATATTTTATTTCTCCATCTTTTTTGAAAGTAACGCTAGAGCTGCCATCATCAGTATAAACATGCTTAATAAGTTCTTTTAATTCAATTCTGCATCTAACTTGTTGTTTTGGCCATCAAAGTGGTCACTTTTTGATATACTGTGCTCGCTCCTGCTTTGTTTCGCTTAAACCTTCATATAAATATTTTATTAATTTATACAAATAGTATTCCACTTGTGAATATGATCTTTAAAGTTGTAAGTCCCCCCTTCATTCAGAATCGTATTTTGGTATATTGGTTTGACTGAGGCTGTTCTAATCTCTATTTTTTTACTAGATGAGATAATAAAAAAAATAAATAAAATTGTTTATTGTAAAAAGATAATATTAGCAAAACGAAGAAAAGCATCCAAGCCACCAAACACTCAACCAATAAAGAAAAACCGTAATAATTGCGTTTGCACGTCAGCATACCTTAACGGCCTCGCTTGTAGGAGAAATGTTTGTTCCCATAGGAACAAATCTTTAGTCATGATATGATTAGAGACCCACTTTCAAGGGTCTTATAGAAATAAAAATAAAATTGTTTATTGTAAAAAGACAGAATCAGCAAAACGGAGAAAAGACACCTAGCCACCAAAAACTCCACCAATAAAAAAACACATCAATAATTGCGTTTACAAGCCAGCATACCTTGGCGGCCTCGCTTGTAGGAGAAAACTTTGTTCCAGTAATTAAGAGATCCTTAGTCAACTCTATCTACATATTTCGCAGACCTGACGATTACAAAATACTTGTTTCAATACACCATCTAAGAACACGACTCAGTTCAGCGGAACAATACAGCTTCAGTAGCATGCCCAACCTCTCTTATGTTAAAAATATGAAGAATTACTCGAAAGTTAACGGTGTCCTTCTCACCAGCAATGGGTCTCCCACCCCTAGAGTATATCTGACCCTACTTATCAACCAGCAGTCGAAGGTTGGTAAGCCTTAGATATTTGCACCTAGTTAAAAAACATCATTTTTTTTGTGTCAAAGGATGGGGAAATGCCCGCGCAGAACAACATCAATCAGTGAGACTGAAAGATTGGTTGATACTGTGAGACTCGAACTCACTAAAACCTCGCCCTCTTAGACTATGGTGCAACAAGCTTCACCGTACTCATTGAGCTTTGAACTTAGGAGACTCTTCGCCAACAGATATTATCCTGCGGATAATACCTTTCCTCAGAGGAATAATTCTCTGCAGAAATCTCGCAGCCGATACTACAAAAGAGTCAGTACTAGATTGCTCAATAATCGCAGAGTTCCCGAAGTTCGTATATAGACATACGAGTTCATCACTTCCAGCCTCCTCTCCCAGGAGTATGCGCAACAGTGCTTGCAACACCATCGACATTCTATTTTTTTTTTTATGTACTGGCTAGCCCCAGTAGACCACCATAGAAAATAGTGGCCCCGATACTCTTCCCATCTCTGTCAGTAAAAGAATAGGTGTTCTGTCGTCTCTTCATCTGAATTGTTACAAAATGGGCAGAATAATCGGTATTGGTTCCCCAGGATGCGCTTATTGACAAGGTTTCTAACGAAATTGAAGGTTCCACTTCGCATTCGTCCAATCACTAAGCACCCACTTTATAGTTCTAGATACAGGCTACCCAACTTAATCCAGACGGGCTTAGCTGACAATCTATATTCTGCAGCCCAAGTGCCAATCTTGGTTCTTGATTCCACTTCTCTCGAAGCGAAAACATCATCGATTATGGTAGTTATCAGCGCCTGCACAATTTCCTATCCAGCGTAACGTTTAATCCATTTGATGTTACCACTTACCCATGTCCGCTCTCGCGACCGAAAGTGGCTGTTCGACAAGGTAGAAATCCATGTCTTACAGCCCGGCCATTTCGCTACAGCTCTAGCTCGCTTAACAGCCGCAATATTCGCAACTGATTTTACTCATAACTCGGATCGAATTCTATCCATTGATGCATTTTAACCCCCCACCAACGATGATTCTGCATGCTCATTCGTTATTCTCTGAATTCCTTTACACCTGGCGGTCGACGTTCCCCATACTTCAGCTCCGAAGGTAAGAATAGCCTGTATCTTGACCTTCAGTGCTAGTGTCTTTACGAACACGGGCATGTCTTTCCTAGATAAAAGATAGTACATAGCTCCAAATGCCTTTTCCCCTTAGATTCACAATTTTTTATCATAGACTTAAGGCAAAGGTCCGGTATAAATCAAATACCTAGATAGACATACTCTGTTATTATTGGAACTTCATTCTCCATTATCTCGAATGATTCCGGTTCATTAGGTTCCCTCTTGACTTTCTTATTAGGTAGAATTGACTCGGAGCCACCTGCTTCGATTTGCTCAGTTGTTCTTATCGCCATGATACCGATTTCGATGCGTTTACACTCATCTCATGTTTCTCACTCCAGCTTGACAGGATTTTTAGTTCCTCCGCAGCGCAGATTCACTTTCTGCCATTATAACCGCGTCATCTGCAAACAGTAGTCCGCCGATGGTGCTATCAACACCAAGAATAGTAACTCCTTCAATGCCCAGAAGTAGGTCATTAATGAATAGGCCGAAAGGATGGGTGAGGCGGGACATCCCTGTCTTACACAACAATGGTAATTGACAATGGGTGATGTAGATGAGCCAACTCTAACACACATCCGTGGGTCTTTGTATAGGGCCCTAACATCAAGAAGATGTTCTCCTATTCTTATACACTCCAGTTTCCTTAAAAGCGCTTCCTGAGGAACCTTGTCGTATGCTTTTGCATATGCGATAAAAGCCAGGTAAGTCTGTTGTCCTCTAATACTTCGCCTTTTCACTTCCTCATACAAAGATCTACTTGAGCCGTACAATCCTCCAACGTTCTAAACCCAGCTTGTTCTTTAGCCAGGAGCCCGTGCTCCTCAACGATACAATTAATCCTGCGAGCAGCAATCTTTGCGATAACTTTGGTCAGCGAGGGAAGTAGAACAATACCCCTAGTGTCACTCATAGTCACTGTGAGGCTGGCTTCTGTTTGCCTGTTTTAAATGCTTTTATTATAAAATACTTTTATTGTTACTTATTGGTTTGGAGTTTTCCATCTCCTTTTCTTACCTTAGTTCCATCCCTTCAGGGGTGACTTTGCTTAAATATTTGAGAATTACAGTTTTGACATGTTTGGCAACAAAAGTACAGTTGACCAAACATGGCAATTTGGGTCCTAACCACATAACTAGGCCCTTTCATATTTCTCCGTCATTTCTCAATTAATGTGTTGGCCTCTCCAATGACCTGGCAAAACACACTTCATTCCTTTACAGGGCAAGTCTCAGTATGCACCCGGGCTTGTCCCCTGGCATCTCCCCTTCCTTTAAAGGGATCCATTCATCTGGATCCGAGTGTTCAATTGGAATTATTGCTTTTCATTTACTGTAGAGGTTTTCTCCTGAAGGTCCTCAATCATATAGCTTCCATGTCCTTTGTTTTTGACAATTTTGTAGATGTTCTTAAACATTTCGTTCAATTTACTACGTCTGTAAACTTGTAGATTCTTTCTTCTTACAAAGGTGCCAACCTTTAAGGTGTCTGTTGCTGTTCTAGCGTCGACTGCTTCGATATCTTTTTTCCTGATTTCTTTCTCCTCTTCGTTCATCATTCTCGTAAGTAATTTAATCTTTCAAAAATCAGCATATTTTCTTCGTGTTGAACAGTGCATGCTTCCTCATTCATCCTATTTGGTTTTCTTCCGTAAATTAATTCGAACGGAGCTTGCTTTGTGCTTTTCCTAGGACTTATCCTACACGCATATAATGCAAATGGTAAAAAGTCGTCCCATTCATTCCACCTTTGGTTTACAAGCTTTGCTAAATTTTGTATCAACGTCTGATTAAGTCGCTCTGGTGTGCCGTTACATTTGGGCTTGTTCGCCGACGTATAGTTTTTCTTAGTGTTCATTATACCACATATCGCTTTTATTATTCTGTTTAAGAATTCACAACCTTGATCAGATAATAACTGTTCGGGGGTTCATGTAAGCAAAAAATTTCTTCAATTATAGAAAGCGCCACATTCTTGGCTGTTTTCGACTTTATGGCTCTTGCCATGGCCCATCGCGTAGTATGATCTGTTGCTACTACTATAAATCTATTTCCATTCATTGTTCTTGGTAGCGGTCTAACAATATCAATTCCTACCATGTCAAATGGGTTTGTTAAAGTTATTCCTGTATTTTTGTAGTCGCCTCGGACCTTTGCTGTATCTATTGCAGATGTCACATGATTTTATGTATTTGGATATTTCGCCATACATTCCCTTCCATTTTGCTTCTCTTAGGATTAGTATATAAGTAGCCTCGACTGACCCGTGACCATTTTCACAATGGTTACGTTGAATAAACTCTTCTCTCTGGGCCTTGCTATATTCTGTTTGAGTAATGTCCTCTTCCTCTTTCTTAGTTGTCATCGATGCCGCCATTCTACTTAGAGCGTCTGCTACTATGTTATCTTTACCTTTTATACTCTCAATAGTGTACTTAAGTTCCTGAAGCGTATTAATCCACCTCATTATTCTTCCTGTGGTTTCTTTTTTCCTCAGTAGCCATTTAAGAGCTTGGTGATCAGTGCGTATAGTAAACTCTATAATTAGATATACTTTGAATTTTTTGATGGCCCATATTATGGCCAAACACTCTTTCTCTGTGATTGTGTAGTTTACTTCTGAGGAGTTTAATCTTCTTGATAAGTACATTACAGGCATCATTGTTTCGCCTTCTTCCTGACAGAAGGCACAACCAAGATTCTGGTTAGATGCATCTGCATATATATATATAAAAAACGCTTGGTGAAGTTTGGAAGTGTTATTTCTGAAGCTTCGTTAATATCTTGCTGGACCTGTCTAAAGGCCTCTTTTTGGTTCTCATTCAATTCAAATTTCTTTGTTCTTCCACCTTTAATGGTGTCGTATAAGGATACATTTTTAACGAATAATTCTTTATAAACTTGATAAAGTACTGTGTGAATCCCATAAAACTCTTCATCTCCGTCTTAGTCTCTGGGAATCTCTATGCCATAACTTTCATTTTTTGTTTTACCGGGATGGTCATCTTTCCGTCTTCAACGTCGTAACCTAAAAAATTTATCTTCTCCTTCAGAATCTCGCACTTATCTTTGTTAGCTTAAATCCCATTTTCTTTATTATTTCAAATGTAATTCTCATATGAACTAAATGTTCATCTATTGTCCTCGAGTATATAAGGATATCATCTAAATACACCATTATGAACTTATACAAGTACATATTAAAATATCTATTTATTATCTTTTGGAAGTGAAGGGTGCATTGATAAGCCCGAAGGGCATTTTCTTCCATTGGTAGATTCCATTTCTCGTCCAAAACGCCGTTTTATATCTATCATTCTCTCTGACCGTGACTTGGTGGTACCCCGACTCGCAATCCAATGCTGTAAAGTATTTCGCGCTTGACAGCTCCTCAATTATTTCGTCTACACTGGGAATTGGGCAGTCCTGCTGTACTGTTTTTTAATTTTCTACAGTCTATGCAGAACCTTATCTCGCCGTTCTTTTTCTTGATCAGTACTACTGGCAATAGATAATTGCTATCTGACTCCTCTATTAGTCCTATGTTCAAAAACTTATTGATCTCTTCCTTGATTATTTCATTTTCTTCTGGCGATCTCCGATATTTAGCAGGTGATATGAACTGAGGTGTTTGTGTTAGTTCGATAGCATGCTGTATGTCTAAGCACCTATCCGTGTTACTGTCTGTAAAAATAATTTTATTATCCCTGATAATCTTTCTTGGCGTATTCTGTTGTTCGTAACTTAAATTGCATCCATTTTCCGTAGCTTTTATAAAAATTTCCTTTTCTATCATAGATTTTTCCTTCTTTTATGTATGTACTGTTGAAATTTGCACTTCTTCTTTATTACTCTCATTTTCTAAGTTATCTATCATGCTGCCGAGTTTAAGTTTTCTTATCTCGACCACTCCTAGGATCATGTCTTCTTCCATGTCTTTCATCAGCAAGCATTTTATTGTCGTCTTTACACCGTTATAATCAATGTCGACATTGCATTCACCACTTGTTTTGGTTTTCCCTGTTTTTTTCCTTTAACTGCTGCTTCATTTCTTTTTATTTAAAGACCTAGTTTCTTTGCTACGCTTTCCTTCATAAGTGAGACCTCAGTCCCGGTATCTATTAATGCTACTAACTCATACTTCTCTGTAGTTAGGTTTGCGCGTGGTCTACAGTCCCTAGAGTTTTTTATAGGGGCTGATATCGATAGTATTCTTTCTGTTGGGGACTGTGTATCTTTCTTTACGAGTCTCCTTAAGTCGTTATATCTTTTTTCTTCATTTATATTTTGGCATAAAAATTTTCGTAACTCTCTGTTTATTGCGAATCTTCGCCTTCTGCGAATTCAATTAGGTCTTCCCATGTATCCAGGGCTGATAATTTATAGGTTGAGTACTCAGGTATCAACAATTTAAGTTTTTTCTTCGCTTTGTTCAGGAAGAATTCGTTTCCCTCAGCGTTTGTCCCCAGATCATAAGTATAACTTACTATGTCTTGGAAAGATAATCTTTATTTTAATAATGAGTAGAACACCTCGTCTTTTTCTTCTATCTCCTGCTCTATGTAGTACTTCTTTTTAAATCTCTTCTTGAAATCAGAGAATTCTGTCAGGCCAGTAGTCTCTTGAAAATTGAACCACTTCTCCGCCTTAAATTTAAGAGTGATTTAGGTTTCTTTACTAGATTTTCAGAAGTCCACTCGTCTTCCACATCGGTGAACTGTTGTAGGAATTTCTTTGCATTTTCGTTTTTTTCTATCTTCGAAAGACTTCCATATATTAGATATTAGTAATTTTCTTAGGTGCTTCACTATATCTTCTTCTTCGTAGTGGTTTTTCAAATTTTGGTCGTTATCGCCAATGTGAGGCTGGATTCTGCTTGTCTGCTTGAAATGCTTTTTTGTTTAAAATACTTTGGCCAAAGAGAACTTACAGCCCCCGCATTTGAGGCGCTACGATTTTTTTTCGAACCCCAAAATTGAAGTGCAAAAAAAGGAGGGGCAAAACATAGACAAAAATTACTAAGCACTTATGATGGTTATAATAAGAAATAAATATTGTGGTATAATGGATCATACCACATGATTTATAAAAACCAATAAATACTTAAACGCTGATGCTTTTTCGGAACGATCAGTTATGGTCGACTATTATTAGTCAGTCAAAACTTATTTCTTTCTATTAGTTACTATGTAATATAAATAGAGAAATTCCATGAACAACATGGTACAACATCAGAACGCAATCAAACACTCTTCATTCTACAAATCATATAAACCAAAAAATTTTCATAACAATAAACAATCCTTTCCCTCTAACTCTTTTAACTCCGGTTTTCGCGGCAATCCAAACCGTAGCATCATTGAATGCTTCCTTGCTGCAGGCAAGCTCCACGGTAAACACGCCAAATATATTTTTAAGCATAGAATTTTAATTTAAAAAAAAATACATTATCTTCATCTTTTTTTGTTATTTTTCAACATTTAAAATTTTCTTAATTTAATTAAATAACATGATTTCTTACCCTTATTCTCATTGAAATGTCAGAAGAAAAATACAAATACATAGAAAAAATACTTTCTAATTGCATAGATTTATGCATAAAGACAAGATTTTGTCCAAAATGTTTTGGTAGTATGAAACGGATAAAGAATCAACAAAATACAGTAAAATGTGGTACAAAAGATGTAGGTTAGAAATGACTTTAATAAATAAAAAGCCTTTTTGCCACAAAATTAACCTGGTTACAAATAAGCCAGACGATCTATTTATTTTAAATAACACTTCGGCTAAATTAATAATAAAACTACTATCTATAAGTAAAAAGGCGATCTATAGAGCAATAAAAGACATTGCAAAAGACCTAGAAAGCAATGATATGATTGGTGGTACAGACATTATAGTAGAAATGGACGAATCTAAGTTTGGGAAAAGAAAAAACCACAAAGTGCATAAAGTCGATGGAGTTTGGGTTCTTGGGATGGTCGAAAAACCACCCCCAAAATAGTATTTTGGAAATTGATAACAGAAAGGCTGTTACACTAGAAAGTCAACTCTTAAATATGTGAAACCCGATAGCTTTATTTATATAGACTGTTGGAAAGGATACATAAATCTCCCCAAGTTGGAAAATTATCAACATTTGACTGTAAACCATTCTAAAGATTTATAGATTATGAGACAGATGTGCATACTAATCACATTGAAGGAACTTGGGCAGCAGTCAAAAATGAAATCCCGGTTAGATATAGGATCAAAAAACTCATAGTTCCTTGGTTAAACCTATTTGTTTTTAAAAGAACTCACCCCGAAAATACTTTTAAAATATTATTAAAAAAACCCTCCAATTAAATATATTTTTGTTTAAATTCAAATTCTAACTTGAAATATATTTATTTCTTATTATAACCATCATAAGTGCTTAGTAATTTTTGTCTATGTTTTGCTCCTCCTTTTTTTGCACTTCAATTTTGGGGGTCGAAAATATAAAGTGAACACCCTCAGAGGGGGGTTTATTAGCATCTTTGGCCAAAAATACTAAATAAAAACATAAAATGTTTTTAATTTATATTTAAACACATATATTTAATTAAAAATTTTGTTTAATAAGATTTCTGCTGGGTTATTAGTGTTATTTCTTCTAAATGCAAACATATTTAAAAGCGTTTTATATCTTTAACTGTTCGATTTCGAACTGATACTACTCTTTTTACTGCAGACCAAGTTCTTTCGATTGTATTGGTGTGTACTCCATTCGTTGGATTTACGAAACCGATTGAATGGTATACTGTATAGTGTTCGTGGATTCCTATTTTATTTGAATTTACGTATCCTTTCCAACAATCTGTAAATATTATGGAACCAGGTAGTACGTACTCTTTGATTAGATCTTCCAAAATTTCAGCCTTCCTATTTTTTACTTGAATTAAGACTATCCCCCTTTCAATTGTCCTTTCGACCATTCCAAGTACCCGACTCAGTCAACTTTGTGCCCTTTATTGTATTTTCTTTTCCCGAATTTTGTTTCATCTATCTCAACTATAATACCTGGGCTAAAGTTCACTTAGACACGCAAAAATCGATATAGGCTTTTTTTGTTTTTTTGCCCCTTTTTTCAAAAATGGAGGAGAGAATTCATACAAGAGAAGAAATTGAAATCAAATATAATAATTTAATAATCAAATTACAAGATCAATCTTGTGATATATGTTCTAATAGAATGAGGAAAGAAAGAAAAAGCAGTTATAACTTAAAATGTACTTGGAAAGGTTGTAAAAAATCGATTTCCATCTGGCATGATACGTTCTTCGATAATTGTAAACTCAACCATATATCATGTATGCAGATACCTAATATGTGGGTTCTTGGTTATTCTCGAAAGCATATCTCTCAAATTTTAGGTTGTCCAAAAAAACACATAACATTATTATTAAAAAAAAATAAAAGAAATGAACATTTACGACAAGTATTTATCTTCTCTAAGTATTATGAGTGGAGAAGGTATAATAGTTGAAATTGATGAGACAAAAGTTGGAAAGAATAAAAACCATAGAGGTAAATTAGTGAAGGGCTTCTGGTGTTTTGGCATGGTCGAACGTACCATCGAACGAAAAATCATAATACTATATATTAAAAAACGAAATAAAGAAACGCTTACTAATCTTTTAGTGAAATATGTAAGTACGAAAAGTACTATATATAGCGATATGTGGAGGCTTACCATTCTTTGAATACAATATTCAATGAACACCACATGGTTAATCACTCATTGCATTTCAAAAACCAAATACGTGAGTTCATACCAATACTATAGAAGGTAATTGGCGTTCCCTCAAAAATTCTATACCCAATAGAAATAGGTCAGCAAATAGCGCTAAAATTTATTTGTTAAGGTATATGCTCCTTAGAAATTCCTCGGGTTCCGTCTTTGATGAATTATTAAAATTTTTATTCTACTTGTTTTTTTGTTCCTTCCTTAACATTTTCTCTCCTCCTTTTTGAAAAAGGGGCAAAAAAAAAACAAAAAAAGCCTATATCGATTTTTGCGTGTCTAAGTGAACTTTAGCCAATATCTGTTCCTCCAATCTTCTTATTGCCGGTAACATTCTTACTAACTTTACTAATGATAGTATTAATTGTTTTGTTACTTATAGACAAAAATTTTTTTATAGTATATGAAGGAGTAATATTAAAAATAAAAAAATCACCTTGCATATTATCAACCATGGCAGTCTTGCTTTGAAAAAAATTTTTTTGGCTAAAATCAGCATCTGTGTAAAAAAACTGGGGGGTCAAAATTTTTAAAAAATTGCCCCTTTTTTAAAAAAACGAAGGAAAGAGGAAACTTCAGAAAAACAAAAAATGTAATTAAGATATAAAAATGCATAAAAATTAACTTTAAAATAAATAAAATATATCAAAAACATAATTTTAATAATGCTTTGAAGATGTCTTCGCTCTCATTAGTTTTAATCATATATAGAACTAAATATATTTCAGCAAGTTCATAAGTCCTACACCTATTAGGTATAGAGGCTTTTAAAGGCCTCCAATTCCCTTCTATGGTGTTTGTATGCACACCTGTCTCTCTGTCTCTAAAAGTTTGACTGTGATTCACAGTCCCATGGTCCGCATAATGATTTTTTAACGTTGCATACGCCTCCACATATCCGAATGAATTACGGTTTCAAAATTTATATGCTTAAACATGATTGGAAATAATGTATCTCTGTCTCTTTTCTTTATAATTAAGAATACAATCTTCTTTGCTTCGGTTCGTTCCACCATACCGAAACACCAAACCCCCTTAACTAATCTTCCCCTATGATGCTTACTTTTGCCAATTTTATTTTCATCTATTTCTACAATGATATCTTGTCCGCCTATCTGCTTCAGCTTGTTCAAATACTTATCATAAATTTTTAATTTATATAATTTATCTAGGGTGTAACTTACATTTTGTACATTATATTCCAAAATCTTTGATATAAGAATTATTTTTGTAGGAAGTGCCACAAATGTCAAATATATTGTGTCTTTGTTTTGATATATTTGACATGTTGTTTCTTAAATATTTTATAATAAATAAACCCATGTTTTCATTCCAACAATTTTAATTCCTAATATCCACAAATTTACTATTTTTAACATCAGTAAATGTTCTAGTCTAGTGTTTTCAAAAAAAGAATTTTTCCAAATTGAAAATCTTTGTTTGCAATTTGAAGACTTACACCTCAAGTAAGCAGTTTTATTTGATACAATAGCTGTATCCCAACCACATTTAATACATTTCTGATTGTATTTCTTATTTGTTAAAGATATATAAAAATCTTCAATTTCCTCATTGCTCATCATTCCCTTCGTTTTTTAAAAAAAGGAGTAATTTTTTAAAAATTTTGACCCCCCAGTTTTTTTACACAGATGCTGATATTAGCCGGTTTTTTTTTGTTAGAATTGTTTCTCTTCTACACGCTCTCGTCGAACATTTGAGTTTACTTGAGGCTTTTTTGCTCAACTTTAAATCCCCATGCAAAGGGGACAGAAAATGATTTTTAATTTATTTTCTATTATTGTGTTCATAATTTCTTCGACCTCATTATAGTTCTCGGTCATTTTAGGGGTTTTCTATATTAAAATTTATTAAAATTTAAATTATTAATTACAACATAATATTAGAAAATATTGGTTTAAAATATAAAATAAAAATATTTTATGGTTTTATTTAGTATTTTTAAGATCATAAGTGCCTAGTAATTTTCGTCTCTTCTTTGCTCCTCCTTTTTTACACTTCATTTTGGGGGTTCGAAATAAAAATCGTACCGCCTCAAATGCGGGGGCTGTAAGTATCAAAGCTCCAAATACTTTTACTATGGTTTGGTGATGTGGAGTTTTCCTTCCTAAGTTTCATCCCCTCGGGGTGACTTTGCTTAAAAATTTGAGAATGACAGTTTTGACATGTTGGGCAACAAAAGTACAGTAGACCAAACATGGTAATTTGGGTCCTAACCACATAACTAGGCCCTTTCATATTTCCTTGTCATTTCTCAATTAATGTGTTGGTCTCTCCAAAGACCTGTCAAAACACACTTCATTCCTTGGGCAGGGCAAGTCTCAGTATGCGCCTGGGCCTGTCCTTGACAGTTAGAAATCTATAAAGTGAAATTCATGATATTCCAAATCAGAGAGATTGGTACTTTGGTGCTTCTTTGGTATTCGATCGGACCCAAAGACCCCCTGTAATGGAAAAAAATGA
The DNA here is from genome assembly GCF_036630325.1 of Vairimorpha necatrix. NCBI lineage: Eukaryota > Fungi > Microsporidia > Nosematidae > Vairimorpha > Vairimorpha necatrix. The sequence goes on along the minus strand of NC_088827.1, from coordinate 529,853 downwards.
AAAATATATTGAAAAAATAGAAAAAAAATGCTAGAAATATATTTTAATTAAATAAATTAGATAATAAATAAAGGGTTAAATTGCGATGTTACCCCCCCCCACCCCTAAAAAAATAAAAAAAAAGGGGAAAAAATAAAAAAAAATAAAAAAAGGGGAAAAAATAAAAAAAATAAAAAATTTGACCCATAATGAGAATTAAAGAATTTAGAAAACTCATTGGCGTGCTACACAGGGATGCGGCTTGTTCTAAAGTAATATTCTAAAGAACTAAATGTTTGCCCGTCTGTCCCTGGCAGGCTTTTATATTGTTTATTGTAATTATTTTTATTTAGTTGTTTCTCCTTGGATTCCATTTCCTTTTTTTGTTGTGGGGTTTAAAATAAAATATTTTAAAAATAAGAAGGAGGGAAAATAATTAAAATTGTAAAATTCATCCTATAAGAAATAGAGATGTTATGTGGTCATAATACCACACTCATCTATAAAAAAAATGAGTTAATGCAATTTTTAATTGCAAAAAACATTTTGAGGGTCCCTATGTGCAATAAATGCAATATACCAATGACTCAAAATCGGACCAACACTGAAAACTATCGTTGTTATTCAAGACGTGATGGTAAAAAATGTTCTAACAAAGGAACCATAATGAAACAAAGCGTTTTTAAGGACTCAAAATTGCCTATTGAGGATCTTTTAATATTGCTTTGCGAATAGGTAAAGGGTTCAAGTAATTTGGCCGCCACGTTAGAACTTGATATAGGTAAATGTACGGTATCAAGATGGTTTACGCGTTTTAATAACGCCGTGTACGTCTCTTATTCAACATATATAAACAATCAAACGATTCGCGGCGTCGGTTGTATTGTTGAAATTGATGAAACTTTACTTGTAAAAAGTAAAAACCATGCGGGAAGGATTCTTCAATATCAAGTATGGGCAGTTGGAGGCGTTGTGAGAGGGGATGCAAATTCTTTTTTCTTTGAGATCGTAGAAAATAGAACAAGAGCTACTCTTGTTGAATTAATTACAAGAAAAATTGCTCCGGGGACCACAATTGTGACAGATTGTTGGCGTGGATATAGTGATATTCAAACAATCTGTGTAGAATATGAGTATCTACATTTAACTGTGAATCACAGCCAAAATTTTGTTGATAATATAACTGGTGCGCATACTCAGACTATAGAGGGAATGTGGTCGGTTATTAAAAGAAAACTAAGAAAAGGCGGAACTAGTCATGGTACTATTATGAATCTTGTAAGAAAGATTTACATTAACAGATTCAAATTAATATATCGTGAAAATCTATTAGATAAAATGTTAGAATTTTTTCAAATAGGTAATTTTAGTATTGTAGCTTATGATATTATTCCTGAAATAGACTTTACAATTGTGGAATAATTTTTTTTGTTTTTTTTGGGGGGTAAGGGGGGGGGGTTAAGTCGAGAATTAAACGTTTTTTTCCCCCTTTTTTTTCCCCCCCTTTTTTTATTTTTTTTAGGGGTGGGGGGGGGGTTGGGGTAAGTCGAGAACTTAACCTTATTAAATTCATGTAGCACGAATTTAAAGAATTTATCTTCTACTGCTCTAGTCAGTAAGTGTTTGTATAGGTCGGTTGGAATCTCATCAGGACCGGCTGCTTTGTTATTTCCACATTTCTTCAGTGCGGATAGAAATTCTTCATCTGTTATCTCTGGGGGAAGATCAACAAGATCTACTTTTTCATAGACATTGACATCTAATCATTCTCTGACGCCAAATCAGCGTAAAAATTATTTGCTATTTCTAGCTTCTTTGCTCGGCAAGTCTGAAGTATCTTATTGTAGTCAACTGGAGCCACTTGACCCAAACGAATGGAAACACTTCTATTTTTCAGCCATTGCCAGAATTCTCGGGATCTGTTACTTTTAAAGAGCTTTATTCCTCTTAAAGCTCAAAGTTTTGATCTATCTTTGCGAATCAACTTTTTAGTTTCGTCTACTCTCTTTTTGAGATATTCGAATCTAATTGAGTTGATTTCATTGTAATTTTTCATAACAGCTCTTGCTGCTAGACGTTTTTCTTTGAAGACTTTAAAATATCTCCATCTCATTGTTAGTCCAGTATGGACTCTTCTCTTTTTGTAAATCTTCAAAGATGTACAAACTTTTTGAATAATCTCAGGAAGATTATTCATGTTTAATTGTTGATTACACAACTTCTTTTTAAGCTTTTTAATCACTTTTGGATTTTCCATCATCTTATCATAAACTAGTTGATCTGAGATCTTATCAACGGCAAGTTTAAGGCGCTACTTCATTTTCTTGCCCCCCCCCCCTAAAAAAAACATTAATAAAAAGATACAAAATCGTGTTTATGGTAACCGGTGTAAGGTGAAGAGTGAGCTGAGTAGTTAAAAGAGTTGTTTCTGTTGAAAACCATATTTATTTACAAAATTTTCTCTTTTATATTTTATTATGAAACTATTGTTTTAGATTATTGATGAGAATCTTGAGTTTCAACATGAAACTGTTTAAAAGCTGATTATTGGTTACATTGCTGATTACTAGGTGGTAGTCTACCACAGTGTTATTTTTCAAATCTAAACATTTTTTTTTTGAGGGGGGGGGGGGCAAGAAAATGAAGTTAAGGTATTTTTTGTCGATTTGAGAATTTTTAAATGCCTCCTGCAGATTCCTCATTAAGGGGTTAAAAAATTAAAATTTTTTAACCCCTTTAATGAGATATCTGCAGGAGGCTATTCGAGAGCTAAATATCTGCGAAGATGCGTGCTTTAGGAACAATGAAGCAGCGTTTGATTTTTTTTTTTAGATTATGGTCTTCTAAAAAGATCGATTGCTTGCAGACATTGTTCGACATCAGAACGAACTGTTCTTATGAACATTAGTGGATGTTCCGGCTACATTGACGGTAAAGCTTATCGTTGTGTTAATAAAAAGTGTAGTTCGAAGGGCTCACTTAAAAATGGTACGATGTTTAAAGGAATAAGCGTTCCATTTCACAAAATTCTTAGAGCATTCTATTGCTGGGTATTTAATTATACTACTTACCAAGCAATAGATCTGTGCAAAATATATAAAAAAATATATATTAAAATCAAGGACACAGTGATGGAAATCATTGCTTCTAAAAGCGATGATAGCTACCAAATTGGAGGAACTTCTGTTGGTGTACAATTTGATGAACCCGCCATATGCAACGGGTTAATTGTATCTAATCCTTCTTCAACTTTGGATTCCATGCCTGGAATTCAGTGGATTATAGGCGGCATAGTAGAAGGTAATTGTAGAGAATTTGTTCTTGAATTGCTACCTAATCGACAATCTAGTACTATAGAAGACTTTTTTAGACGCAGAGTAAAACCTGGCTCTATTATAATTACTGATGGATACCCTTCATATCCATCAGCCTCTAGAAATTTTGGCAGTGAACATTACATAGTAAATCATTCGCTTGGATTTATAAATGCAGAAGGAGACCACACAAATAATATAGAAAATTTGTGGTCCCATTTGAAGAATGAGTATAGATCGAGAAGTGGGCTTAAAAGGCATAAGATTAATTTATTTCTAAAAGAATTTGCTTGGAAAAAAAGAAATATCAATCATTCTAATAATGATGATCATAGATGTGCCTATATAAAAATTTTAGAACTTTGTATTTTTGAATAAATAAAATTTCTTCTAAATAATTGTTTTTTTCTAGGGGGGGGGGGGGGGCAAGAAAATGAAGTAGCGCCAAGTTTAATATTTCTTTTGAGCACTAAGTGATCACTTAATACCCAAGACTTTGATATAACGATCTTCTCATTATCATTAATTTTTAGTCGAAAGATGGTATCAATTTTCCTCTTAGATCTTTTACCATCTTTGAGAATCCTTGTACCATCTTTGCTGTTGTATCTTATTGTAACTGGCAAACCAACTACATTTAGTTTTTTCTTGAGACTAGAACTCTGCATATTCATATCTCCCATCAGTATGATCTCACTATAGTTATTTCTGAAATTCTCTTTTTCTAAGAGAAATAATAATCTGGCCAAGACTTCTATCTTGAGATCCTTGCCTTGTGGTATGTAGACATTTAAGATTAGATACTTAATCCAATTGCCCGCTGACCTAAACTCAACTACAGTTTGCAGAATATTTGAGTCGGTGCCTTTTTTGGAACATCTGATTGCTCCATTATTTCTAACCAGAGTTATTAATCCTGGTTTATTTTTCCCACCACTAGATGTTTCAACTGTAGCGTATTTTTCAAGTTTCAAAGGTCTTGTAGATTGTCTCCAAGTTTCTTGTAAACACAAAATTTCTGGTTTCTCCTTCTTAAGAAGAAACTCAAGTTCTTCTCTCTTATTAGAGAGATGATTAATGTTTAGACTTAAGAGTTTTATGTTCTCTTTGGTCCTTTTATTTACTTTACTAGATTTCTCCAGTTCTTTTCTATTATCATTTATAACTTTGAAGCCTTTAGTTTCAACTGTCTTAATCAATAAATTTGCGTATAGTTTTTCAACTATTATTTTTGTAAAAGAAGTGTCCCTTCGTCTATATTTTCTTGCTGTAATAATGGAATTCTCCAAAGGAGAGTTCTTCTTACATAAGTCTTTGAGGAGATCTTTCACTCCATAAGGAATTCTTTGTATCTTGACAATACAATATTGTTCTTGTACTTTCTTCCGCCACATATTCTTTCTAATAGAAAAATATTTGAGACTATTCAGTCTCCTTGGCGTTTTGAAAGTATTTTTTAATTTGTTATAACCAATTGGATTATGCATTTTTTTATTTAAAGATTTGAAAATATCACTTTTGTTATAAGAAAATAATTTCCTATAAAAACAGGACTTTAGCAAAGATACTTTATTCATCATTAAAGTCCTTGGATTCTCGGGCAGGTTCACCCATCATTTTTTTTAAGTAAATAACGAATCGTATTCGGGACTTTCTTTATTCAATTCTTTAGTTATGTACCTACATGCTTTCACAAGTGGTACAAACTTTTTATGTGTTCCGGAGAGTCTCAGTAGTTCTCCTAGAACAATTTATTTATTAAAAGATATGAAGCCAGCGAAGAATTCTTCATCATCCCAGATGTCGGAACCTACAAATCTTTCTTTAATTTTTTTAAGTACCTTTTGGCACACGTTTTCTCTAATCATCATGAGTACTACTTCTGACTATTTAAATTGTTTTATAAGAGTGATTTCTTTGCTTTGCACTTCCATCATCGCTGCCCAGGCATCTCTAGATTGGGGTTTCCCGTCCAACCCGAGTCCAGACACAAGAGCTAACTTGAACTTGCATTTAGAGATGTATCTACCACCCTTAATAATTTTCATGAGAGCTTCGTCTGATAGCCCTTCAGCCCAGTTTTTCTTTGGTAAAACTGAGCTTCCCTTTTTCTGAGATTTCTCACCTTTTTTGTTCTCCATTTTGGGGGTATAATTTTTTTTAAGATTTTGTGATCTTCTTTTTTCATGATCTTTTTTTAGGAATGATAAATTTTCGGATCAGTGGAATTTTTTCCCCCACTGGGGGAAAAAATCCCACTGTTATACATTTGGGGGAAAAAATCCTTTCAAAATTTTTTACTTTTACTTTTATTTTTTTAACCCCTTATTATGAGTTTAGATTCGTTCGAGACCGAGTTAGTTAGGATGAATGATCAGGTATTAGTTGAATTTCTGATGTATTCTAACCTATTAGCTAGTGGCTTAACTTGCGAAATTTGCAATAATTTGTTAGTTAAAAAGAATTATTTCAAAATTAAGTGCCAAATTGCTTGGGTATGTATGAACGCTCGTTGCACTTGTTATAAAAAGCAGGTCTCTATTCGCAAGGGTAGCTTTTTTCAGGGGTTTAATTTGACATTTATTACAATAATAAAGGTATCAATTAAATGGTCAACCAACCAGACTCAGCACATAATAATAGAGCAGATGCAAATTGACATCAAGAGTTATAAAAAAATTATTTTAAAGTTCTTAGATTACTGTAGAAGGCTAGATAGTAGGCACGACAAATTGGGAGGGCCTGGCAAGGTCGTGCAAATCGACGAGACAATGTTAAACTACAAAGTCAAAAGTCACAGGGGAAGGTCACCCTCTAATAAAACAGATGCATTGTGTATTGTAGAACACGATACAATGATTACCCGAGCGTATGCTTGTGTAATCGAAAATAAAAAGGCCTCGACAATAATACCCATTGTCTGCGACAATGTCCAAGAGGGAAGCATAATTTGGACAGATGAGCATAAATCTTATTGCAGTTTAGGTTCTCTAGGATATGTACACTCTTCACTTTGCTACAAAAAAGAATTTGTAAACAAGGCGACAGGTACAAATACTCAAGCTGTTGAGTCCTTTAATAATGTTATAAAGTGTGAAATAAAAAAAAGAAAAGGTGTCTTGACAAGCAAAAGGTCCGATTTTTTGGAGGAAATGGTGTGGAAGTTTAACAATAGGAATGAACGCTTCTTAAAGATATTAACTCTATCAAAAATTAATTTATAATTTTTTTCTTTTTCTAATTTTGAAAATTTACAATTTAGGATTTTTTCCCCCAATGGGGGAAAAATTCCCACTGATACACGTTTGGGGGAAAAAATCCCACTGATCCAATTTTCTCCTTAAAACTTCATAAATAGTATTTTTGGGCACTTTTAAATTGCCACCGATTTCTACTTTAAGTGATTTAAATCTATTAAAGTTGTCTTTATTTGAGGTTTTACCACTTCTATGTTTATTCAAGTCTATCTGGACTTTAGGTTTGAAAGTGTGTTTGACAGATGTCCATCCGTCTTCGTTTACATGGTAAAGTTTGACTCCATTCTTGGGAGCTTTTCTTTTACCAGCTATAATAGCAGAGATAGTTGACAGATGTCTACCCACTGCTTTTTTATTAATGGAAGCTATATCTAGCTTAACATCTTTTGTTTTAATATTTTTATTAATTATAGTATTTGTAGATGTCTTTGAAACATCTATACATTTTCTTTTGCCATCTTCGGACAATCGATCTTCTTCTTCTACTTTGACAGTAGAGTCGATGTTTTTGACATTAATTAAAAAAATCTTCCTTTATAATTTCTAATTTAGAAATATCATTATTTCCAGTAGCTAACTGAAGGGTTTCGCTGCTGGTATCATTTGGAACATCGGAAGGTTTATCCTTTAGTTCTACACATTCTTTTGAGTGATTCTCAATCATTATGTGGTATAATGGATCATACCACATGATTGTTAAAAACCAATAAATACTTAAACGCTGATGCTTCTTCGGAACGATAAGTTATGGTCGACTATTATTGGTCAGCCAAATCTTATTTCTTCCTATTGGTTACCATGTATATAAATAAAGAAATTTCATGAACAAACATGGTACATTATCAGAACAACTACAAACACTCTTCCTTCTACAAATCAGATAAACAAAACTCTTTCCATAACAATAAACAATCCTTTCCCTCTAACTCTTTAACTCCGGTTTTCACGGCTCCCCAAACCGTAGCATCATTAAATGCTTTCTTGGGTTAAATTGCGATGTTACCCCCCCCCCCACCCCTAAAAAAATAAAAAAAAGGGGAAAAAATAAAAAAAGGGGAAAAAATAAAAAAAAGGGGAAAATAAAAAAGGAATAAAATTATGCCCCCAAAATGAACATAAAAAATTTTAGAAAATTAATATATAAAAAAGAGGAATTATTGATATTTCTTCTTGAAAAAAATATATTAAAGGTACCAATGTGCAATAAGTGCATGACGCCCATGACCAAAATTAGAAATAATTTGGACAAATATCGTTGTTACTTACGACGAAATGGGAGAAAATGCTCAAACAAAGGTAACATTTACAAAGAAAGCATTTTTAAAAGTTCTAGATTAGATATCGAAGATCTTTTAATTTTGCTGTGTGAATGGGTTAAAGGTGTAAGCAATGTTTCGGCTACTATCGAATTGGATATAGATAGTAGTACCGTATCTCGCTAGTTTACGCGTTTTAATAACGCTGTATTCTTATCCTATTTCAACTACCTTCAAAACAAAACCATAGGAGGTTTAAATTGCGTAGTTGAAATAGACGAGACATTGCTTGTTAAAAGTAAAAACCATAACGGTAGAATCCTTCAATACCAAGTTTGGGCCGTTGGTGGAGTTGTACGAGGAGACAGCAATTCTTTTTTTTTCGAAATTGTTGAAAATCGATCAAGAGCTACTCTTGTCGATTTAATAAAACGAAAAATCGCACCTGGATCTACAATTATTACTGATTGTTGGCGGGGTTATGAAGGGTTTTCGGAACTATGTCCGGATTATAACTATTTACATTTAACTGTAAATCATAGCCAAAATTTTGTAAATACAACAACAGGCGCCCACACCCAAACAATTGAGGGAATGTGGTCTGTAATTAAAAGGGAATTGCGCAAAGAAGGAACAAGCCATGGTTCTTTAATGAATCTCATTCGAAAGCTTTATATAGCTCGTTTTAAGTTAATTTATAGAGAATCACTACTTGAAAGAATGTTGTGCTTTTTTGAGATTGATAATATATCATTTTTAAATTACGATTTAGCGCCCGAATTTGATTTTAAATTGATTGAATAAATTTTGTTCCCTATTTTTTTATTTTATTCCTTTTTTATTTTCCCCTTTTTTTTATTTTTTCCCCTTTTTTTTATTTTTTTAGGGGTGGGGGGGGGGTAACATCGCAATTTAACCCTTTCTTGCTATAGGCAGGCTTCCCGGTAAACACGCCAATTTGAGCTCAAATGGCTATACAAAAAAAGAGTTCTTATCTGAATATAAACATTTCTACGCTTAATTCACGCGAACCGTAGAAGGAACCGAAACTACCATCAGAGAGCACATTCAAAAAATCTATAATATTAAAACAGAACTTTCGCTCAGAAATCTAAATGATTTTGAAACACTTTCCAATTATAACAAGTGGAACGACTCCCAAGCAGGACAGTTTACCATAGTTTAATTTACGATAGCATGTACAAAGAAAAACTTGCTAAGAATAGCTATATTGCTCTAAGAAAACAGCTTCTTGACATAATTTACCCAAAAACTAAATGCAGAATACTTTCTAATAAAATAGATAAAATTAAGCTGACGGACTATAAAACCATAAACGAATATATGGAGAAAATTTTACAAGAATTAGAAGGATATATACACGTAAATGAATTGACAAGGAAGGAGGTAGAAAGAAAACAAGTAGAAATCTTCTTTAAAGGTCTAGGTACACACACCACAATAAAAATTACAGACCAACGACTTAAAACGGCTTCATTCGAAGAAGTAATTAATTTTTTATCGGAATTTGAAGAAACCATCATAGCACAATTGACAGACGCTAAACAATACTGTGCAACCACGATATCTGACTCTAAAGTAAAAAAAAACCTTTTCAAACAACCAATGGTGTAAGTATCACCAATCGAAATTTCATAACACAAAGGACTGTTCCCTGCATAGGAATGATAAAGAACTGTGGTATCCCACAAGTAATTCATTTTTTTTTGTTTCTTTGTTTGTTTGATCTGAACGAATTGTTTACAAACAAACAAAGAAAACTATAAATATAAATTTTGCCCTTACCCATACCTAAAATTTGAACTAACGATGAATATGAGAAAACAGAGGAACGAGAAACAAAACATTGTAAATAAAAAATTTAATATAAACGACCACGACAACATGCTGGAGCATTTTTACCAGCATGGCTACGTCAGATTGAATTCAATAGACACAAAAGTAGCAATAGAAATGACAAACAAAAACAACGAAACATACAAAACAATGACATTCGAAATTCATATCGAAGGACTAAACGAACGACTCAAACAGGAAATTGTAATTATAGAAGACATTGAAAAGATAGATATTATTAGGTGGTGTAAAGATTTTGAAGAACTGATAACTAGTAACAAATGGAGTAAAGTGATAGTATCTAAAGTCCTAAAAACACTCATAAAAGATGAAAGAGTCGAAAGGGAAGAATTGGAGAATTCTTGGAAGGACATTAAAACATATCTGTTTTCCATACTTTATCCCAAGGAAGAGGAGAGACTATATGCTAAGAAACTGGAAAGGATTTATCAAATTAAATTTAGATCGATAGTTCAATATAACAAAGAGATAAAAAAATTAATGAACATTTATAATAAAATTTCGGATATGAATGAAAAAGAATATGACAAAAAAATAGCGACCGTATTTTTTAACGGCTTAAGCAAATATACCTATGGAAAAATCTTAGAACTACAAATAACAAATTATGAAGAGTGTTATGCATATTTACTGGATATCGAGAAAAAATTAACTACGAAATGCAAAGAAATGAACGAAGGAAAAGGAAAGAATGAGAAGATAGTTCCAACGAATATTCAACAAGATGAAAATATTAAGAAGAATTATGAGGAGAGAAAATTTTGCAAATTACATCGCTGGTGTAATCACACGACCGAAGAATGCACCAAGTATGATCCAAAATATTATCAACATAGAAATAATCAAGAAAAGAAAGAGAAATTCAATTTGATAAGGGAAAGTAAAACCAAATTAAAAAGGATTGAGTTGAATGTGGTAATAAATAAGATAGACACAAAAATTTTATTAGATACTGGTGCTGAAAGAAATTTTATTAGTCAAAGGATGGCAGATAAGTTAAATCTAGAGATTGTAGAAGGACAACCAGTGACAAATATTTTCGCAAACGGAGAAATGGAAACTATTTGCAAGTTTACTGAAACAGAAGTATTTATTCATGGAATGAGTAGACCGATAAAAGCTGAATTTTATTTATTAAAAGAACTTCCCGAAGATGTGATAATTGGAAGCCAATTTATGTTAGACAATGAAATGGTTTTGGATTTTAAAAACAAATCCGTGATTATAAATGGTAAAGTTTTAAGGATGAACGAGACTGATGACTTAACTAAAGATGAGATCGACAACATTCTATTTGAACGTATAGGATTAATTAAGAATAAAGAAATTCTAAAAGGAACAAACTTAGAAAGAAATATAAAAAATTATATTAAAGAAAATGAAAATTTTCAAAGAATAAAAATTGCGCCCGTGAAATTGTTTTTTGATGAAAATATAAAAAATGAGAACAATACCATACAAAAAGATGAAAAAGAGAGAATCAAAGTCGATGATGAAAAAAGAGAACAATTTATAAAAGACATGCATGTTTTATCTGTACATGCAGGAATGAGCACTTTATATCAAAACTTAAAAGGTATATACAAAGTCAAAAATATAAGAACAACAATTAGAAAGGTAGTAGAAAGCTGTGAAGTATGCATTAAATGTAAGGAGAATAAAAAGAAGTCGAAGATAAAATATAGAATATTTTCAGAGAGGATATTCAAGGTATTATCCAGTGACATATTTGGACCCTTCAATTTAAATAAATACCAGCATGATGAGCTTGATAGCAAAGGATATTTTTTGACACTGACCGATGTATATAGTAGATATACGTTAGTAAAATTTTATACGAAAGTAACTAATCAAGAATTGATAAATACCATAAAGGCTTGGATAAAAGAGTTCGAAGCACCTGATACAATTATTTGTGACAATGGTAAACAATATACGAGTAAGGAATTTGAAAAATTTTGCAATGTACAAAAAATCAAAATAACGAATTAGCCAATGTATCACCCATCATCGAATGGAATTAGTGAACGATTAAATCAAACGATAGCTGAAGTTTTGAGAATATACAAAGGAGAACAAATCGATAACGTAACACAAATGATAAACAGAAGATTAAACATCAACTTTCATAGAGGAATTGGAATCGCACCGATAACGGTTATAAAGTCTTACTCCTATTTTGATTTGGATAAAAAGGAGGTTAAATATGATTTAAAATCATTGGTAGAACCAAAACATTTGTCAAAATCGGAACGAACAGAAATAAATATCAATGATGTAGTCTACATAAGAAATTTTAATGCTAATAAATAGAAGACAGATATATAGGGCCTTACACAATTGAGAAATTAGGTGATAAAAAACTATGGTGTAAAATAGAAGGAAGAAGTGAGTTGATTCATGTAAATGACATTAAGGCTTTAAGAAAGTGATATAATAAGTTTTTTTTTCCGGGAAGGGTAGACTGTGGTATCCCACAAGTAATTCATTTTTTTTTGTTTCTTTGTTTGTTTGATCTGAACGAATTGTTTACAAACAAACAAAGAAAACTATAAATATAAATTTTGCCCTTACCCATACCTAAAATACGAACTAACGATGAATATGAGAAAACAGAGGAACGAGAAACAAAACATTGTAAATAAAAAATTTAATATAAACGACCACGACAACATGCTGGAGCATTTTTACCAGCATGGCTACGTCAAGAACATAAAAGGAATTTACTAATTACTGAAATAAAAACGAATACATCCGATGGAATTAAAATTTTAGGAAAAAACAATGTAGCAGCAGACACCTTGTCACGGTGCTTCATAATTCAGCCAGCACCTCTAAAAACCCAATATGAAAACGCTGTCAAAGAATCATGCGTATATAAGGATGAAAAGTTATTTAGAAATCGAAATGGGAAATATATTATTAAGCAAAATTGTATTGCAAAAATTTTAAAAATCATCCACGAAATTTCAGACCACAGAGGTATATCAACGATATATAATAACATTAAAAAATACTTTCACATAAGTAAAATAGTAAAACACATAACAAAAGTGGTCAAAAGATGCAAAATATGTAGACATTACAAGATTATCAATAATAAACACCAACAAAATGCAAAAATGGAATCTCCAAAACTATATGAACGAATCTCAACAGACATATTTGGATCGTATCAAATATTACGAACAAAAAGACAATTCAACTCCTGAGGAAAAGACAGGATATATCCTACTATATCAGATATATTTTCAAGAGAGAGCAAATTATTTTTTTTTAAATCTATTAAAACAAGACAAATAATCGAGTCGATAGATTATTGGACAAAAATAAAAGAACAGCCTAAGCACGTAATAGCAGATAACGGCAGGCAATACACGTCGTCAGCACTAAAGAACTATTTTGAAGAAGTAGGAGTAAATCATCTATTGATACCTACTTATACACCCAAATCTAACGGAATCTCGGAGCGAATAAATCAGACCATCGCATTTATACTATCCATTAATAAAAATCAAAGTATACTAAAAACAGTTAAAACAGCCGAGGAAACTTTAAACATAAACTATAATAGAGGAATTCGAACATCTCCATATATTATAACCAATAAGCGAGATTTCTATGACATTGAAAACAAGCCACAGACATACACACCAAAGCAAAAATCTATTAAACATATTCCACCTCTCATGAAAGGAGATACAGTTTATAAAAGAAATTTGACCGCCTCTAAACTTGATCGCAAATATGGACCAAAAAGGTTAATTGAAGAAGTAGGATCTAAAGGGAATTGGGTAAGACTTAAAGATGAAAAAACGTGGACGCACATTCGAAATTTGAAGTTCTGAAGGAGGCCAGTATGTGTTATAATGGATCATACCACATGATTGTTAAAAACCAATTAATACTTAAACGCTGATGCTTCTTCGGAACGATCAGTTATGGTCGACTATTATTGGTCCGCCAACTCTTATTTCTTCCTATTGGTTATCATGTATATAAATAAAGAAATTCCATGAACAAATATGGTATAACATCAGAACAACTACAAATACTCTTCCTTCTACAAATTAGATAAACAAAACTCTTTCCATAACAATAAACAATCCTTTCACTCTAACTCTTTTAACTCGGGTTTTCACGGCTTCCCAAGCCGTAGCATCATTGAATGCTTTCTTGCTACAGGCAAGCTCCCCGGTAAACACGCCACATTATCTCAATTTTATTTTTTGATGCTTCAGTAATTTGATCACTGTCATCCATCAGATTATTTTTAATCAAATTTTTTAGTTTGATGTTTAGTTTTTCTAGCTTGTCATGGAAGGGCTCTGTCGTACCTCCTGCGGAAGTACAACTTTAATAAAGATAAGTTAAACCTATAATGTTTATTTCTTATATCTTCCATACCCCTAAGTATGGAATTATTTTTTATAATTTTTTATTGTTTATTTACAGGGCAAACAAATCAAGAAATGTCAAAAATGATATGTTTGACATGTGGGATACCACATCCTACCCTCTTCTTTTAATGTCTTTTATGTGGATCCAATTTTCTCCTTCGTTCACTCTGGCCCAGATTCCCTTGTTTCCAATTTCTTTGATTGTGTATGGTCCTTTATACTGTTCATCCATCTTACCGGCGTTGAATTCTTTAATAAATACATTTTCGTTTATTTAAATTTTTTTATCATTATTAAGGTTTGGTATAATGGGAGTTGTTTTATTTTTAGGCTCTTTGTTGGTGGTTTGCCTTTTGAATGGGTCAAAGAAACTGTATTTTTTCTCCAGTTCGAATGGTGAGCATCCGATTGTTCTTTTATAATTGACGTTTAGCTTGATGTTGATTTTATTTGTTGTTTCTCTGATGTTATTAGATCTATTCATTCTTAAGCACTCAGCTATTATGCTGTTTTGTCTTTCAGCCATTCCGTTACTTTGTGGATGATATATTGGGGTGTTTATAAGTTTAATTCCAATACAGTTTCCGTATTTTTCTCTTAGTTTTTTGCCTGTGAATTGAGTGCCGTTGTCAAAGATAATTTTTCCCGGCTGTTGGAATTCTTGTATCCATTTATCTATACATTTTATTATGGTATCTTCCGTGATGTTATACAGTAGGTATACCCTTGAGACTCTTGAATAGACATCTGTTATGGACAGATAATATGCCTTGTGACGAATATCTTCATAAATGAAGTTTTCGAGTTCAAATGGTCCAAATATGTCCATTGCAATCGATCCGTACATTTTATCGGAGGTTATTTGTAATTTTTGAATTTTTACTTTTTCTTTCTTGTTTAGGTTGCATATTTTGCAGTTTTTTGTTACATTAATTATCTTGCTTTTTATTCCGTTGATGCTGTAAAAGGGAGATAAATTTTTGTTCAATACGATTATTCCTGGGTGACCAGCAATTTCATGTATCTTTTTTAGGAAGTTTTCGGATTCGGAGTTTTTAATTATTATTTTATCATCTTTGTTCTTTTTCCAGTTTTTTGTCCCAGATTTATTTTCAGATATTTTCTCTGCATATAAGTCTATTGTATTTATTAGATCGTTTTCGTACTTAGCTTTTTCTGTTCTGAAACATCTTGATAGATGATCTGCTACGGTGTTGTCTTCATTAGCTATTTGTTTTATACTGTAGTTGTATTCTAGCATCATCGCGTCCCATCTTTCTATTCTTCTGCTTATTTTGCTTTTAAAAAGGCAGTTACTATTATCCGTGTGTATTTCTACATAATTTCCAAGTATAATGTTTCTACATTTGTCCATTGCGTAGACTATCGCGAAGTATTCTTTCTCTACTATTGTGTAGTTTCTTTCTGTTTTGATAAACTTCATGCTTATATTTAGTATTATTCCGTGTTCCTGTGATAATACTGCTCCCATTCCGAGTTCTGAGGCGTTGCAGTGTAGTGTAAATTTTCTGCTATAGTCTGGTAGTACTAGGTAGCTTTTATTCTTTAGTTTGTCTATTAGCTTATTTATCGTTGAATTGTCTTCTTTAGTTAGTTTAACTATCTGTTCTTTCCCTTTTAGTTTTTCTGTTAAATTTAAAATTTCTAAGCTTAAATTTGGGATGTATTTTTGTGATGACTTTTATTAATGAATGTGAAACATCATCACATTAATCATTTAGTTTATAATATTTTCTCAAACTAAATGTCATTCATTTGTTTGTTTACAAACAATTAAATATTTAAAATATTTAAAAATAGCCCCTCACCAAAAAAGAGAGGATGACGAGCAATAAAAGCAATAAAATTCAATATAGTAAAAATCATATTTACAAACAACAAACAAATAATCTCATTGAGACGTACCTCCGCTTGGGGTACGTCAATTTTCTATACCAATTGAATATTCCTATTATTTTCTGTAGGTCTTTTTTGGTTTTACATTTCATGTTTTCGATTAGTTTACTGTCTTTAGTGAGAGGGTACATTTTACCGTTAAAGATTCTTGTTCCTAGAAGTTCTGTGTTTTTGGTGCAGAATTCTGATTTAGCAAAGTTTACAATTACGTTGTGCTTCTGTAGCCTTGTAAATAATTCTTTGAGTGTGTTCAGATGAGACTCGTAGTTCTTCGTGGTATAATTATGTCGTCTATGTATACCGATATATTTTTGATCCCGAAGAGTATTTTGTTCATTGTTTTCTGGAATGCTTTGGGGCCATTTTTTAATCCGAAAGGGAGTCTTTTGTATCTGAATGTTTTGCCGAATATAGAGAATGCTGTCCATTTCCTGCTTTCTTCTGTTGGGAGTAATTGGTTAAATCCATTCGTCGGGTCCAATTTGCTTATTACTTCGCTTTTTCCGATTTGATAAATGATATCGTCCATCTTTGGAATTATTTCTACTTCGTCTCGATAAAGTTATTAATTTCTCTGTAGTCTATTACTAGTCTTATCTTGCCGTTTTTCTTTTTCTTAAAGAATGCGGGGCTGGTGTTCCTTTCGTTGCATTCCTCGATTATATTAGAGTCCAATAGTCGTTCTATTTCTAGTATTGCGTCTTCTTGTAGTTTGAAAGTACTGCATAATTAATTTTCTTAAGCTTTATGTTGTTTTTAGACACTTGTAATTTGACTTGATCTGTGTTTATTGGGTCGCTTTCTTTAATTTTGCTTTTATAGTCATCTATGATTTTATGTAATTGGCGTAATTGCCGGGAATTGTGCCAGAGGCAAGAAAGCATTCTAAGATGCTACGGTTATTAGAACCGTTGATTCCCAAGGTATGGTTTTGTTTAGTGTAAATAGTTTTATTTGAGGCGTCGTTGCCCTGTTGTGAAGGATAGGAGAGCTTATTAGATTTCTTGTGCATCATATTTATGTTCATAATTTCTTTATTTATAGTTGTTGGTAACCAATAAGAATATATTGTTTCATGATAGACCAATAGACGTCGTGTTTCAAGATGTGTAAGAAACATCGTTGACGTGTGTTGTTCTATTGGTTACTTATGATCCATGTGGTAGATATTATACCACAGTAATCTTGCTTCATCTTTTGTAATGAGCGTTTTCTCAAAAGGTTTTTGGAATTCTGTTTCTTCTTGATTAGTTTTCATACTTATGGTTGAGTTGTTCCAAATTATTTTCCTTCTTGTAAAGTCAAGTATAATTTCATTTCTCGATATAAAGTCTCTGCCAAGTAAGATATTAACCGGTAAGTTTTGTAATAGATATAATTCTATTTTACATGTTTCGTTTTTTCCCTTCAGCTGTAATTCTAATTCTATTAACGTACTGGTGGTTTCGTTTGATTTATTTCCAAACATTACCTGGATCTCTTTACTTTCTCTGGTGGTAAGATTCCATTGTTCTACGAGGTCTGCTTTGATGAGTTTAATCCTGCTCCACAGTCTAGAGTTCCCGTTGACTCGTGTCCCTTATTGATTATGAGTGGAATGTCGAGTTGTTCGACAATAGTAGGATTTTCTAAAATAACGTAGTTTAAAGTGTTTTTATTTTCTCTGGGTTCTGAAATCTTCCTCGTTGTATTCTTTAGGTTCAAGTTGGTATCGGGAGCTACTGTCTTCATGTTGAGGTTAAATTTTTCGTTTTTAACTTTGCTAATATTTGATCGATTTGTTTCGTTGCTTTGCCCGCAATCTCTCGTTGTATGTCCCAGAGTTTTGTGGACTTTACACCACTTTTTCATGAATCTTATACTTGAGATGTTGTTTATCTTCCTCGGTATGTTAAATCTTGTTATGATGTTTTCTTCCATTATTTTCAGGGCTGGTATGATTTCAAGTTGTGTTTCGAGGTTTTGTTCCTCAAGATATCTTACCGTTTCTAAGCCAAGTCCTCTGTAAATGGATTCCTTTGATCTTCGTTCGTATTCTTTCTGGCTGCAATTAGATACCTTACTGTAGATGGTTACTCGTTTCATGATTTCGTTTATGTAGTTATCAAAGAAAATGTAGTCAGTTTGTTTTTGATTATCCAGTTCTACTATTAAGTTCTCGACTCTTTTCTGTGAGAACACCTGTGAAATGATGTAGTTCTTGTTTTCTTCGTAGTTATCTTTCAAATTGGCTTTGTCTATAATCTGATCTTCAATGAGATCGAATAAAAATAGTTTTTTGTCTCTTCGTTCCATTGATTCCTTTGGAAAATTTCTTCAATTTTCTTAAACCATCCTAGTAGATCGATTTCGTAGATATCGTCAATCATTTCTACATTTTTGGTGATTCCTAGGTCCACTTCACCTGTCTTAATTCTTATAGGACTACTTTTGCTTCTTGAGTTTTAGAGTTGTGTTCTGCGATTTCTTTTCCTCGCGTGGGTTGGAGTTCATGATGTTTGTACTCTCTTATTGAATTCAATCTGTCGTACCTCCTGCGGAAGTACAACTCCAATAAAGATAAGTTAAACCTATAATGTTTATTTCTTATATCTTCCATACCCCTAAGTATGGAATTTTCTTTTATAATTTTTTATTGTTTGTTTACAGGGTAAACAAATCAAGAAATGTCAAAAATGATATGTTTGACATGTGAGATACCACAAGCTCCAAATATGTCTGCTGAATCAAAACTAAATCAGTAGTGCTAGATATGTATCTTTTAAGATCACTAAGATCTTTATTGTTATCTTTTTTTGATGTGTCAAAAATTAAAAAAAATTAAAATTAAAAATGTTTATTGTAAAAAGGACACTCAGCATCAAAACAAACGTTCCTAAATCATCATAATAAGTTCCATATAAAAAAAAAATCAGTTCCGCTTAAAGAAAAATACATTCAAATAAGGAAAACAGATAGAAGCAATACAGAGTGATAAGAAAAATCAGCAAAAACGAAGAAAAGCCACACAGCCACCAAAAACTCCACTGCAAAAGAAAAATCATCAATAATCGCGCTTACACGCCAGCATACCTTTACGGCCTTGCTTGTAGGAGAAAAAATTCGTTCCCATAGGATACATCCTTAGTCATAATACGACTAGAGACCCAATTTCATGGATCTGATGAAAAACGACATCGCCTGGCTCAATACACCATTTAAGAACACAACTCAGTTCAGCGGAAAAAATACAGCATCAGTATCATGCCCGACCTCTCCCAGGTCAATTATATAAATATAAATTTTGTCGTTAACAAGTTAACTTAATTTTTCTTCCATTTCTGGATATTTACTTTTTTAATTAATCTTCATTAATTATTCATGTTATTGTTGATCTCCTTGAGTTTGTTATTGAATAGTATCGCTCTGGAGACAACCATCCTGTCTAGGAACTCAATGATCAAGCAGAGTTCTTTTATATGTTTCGGATTATTCTTCAACCCAATCTTATTACCAAGAAGTTGCTTTGTTTTTTCTTGGTTATTTGTTTGTGAACATGTTAGTAGAGGCAGTTTATTTCGCCACGATGATCTTATTTCGTTTAATGACGAGCACTCTAACAGGAAGTGTTCTAAATTTTCTTGTGGTCCATCGCACAAAAAGCACATCATTCTATAACTCACTGGAATTCTCTTTGCATTGGCTATTGAGGAGGACCACCTTACTAGATTACATCTTAATCTAGTGTATGTTCTTATCTTTCTATTGTTGACTTTGTTTATGACATATTTCAACTGTGAGCTTCTTATGTCATAAATATCTGCTATTGATGCAGCTACAGAAGTATTTATCGTTCTCCTTCTTCTTAGTACATCAGTTATTTTTGTAGTAACAGATACATTGTTACTTGTTTCATAGTCGTTGCCGACGAATCTTTTTAACCACCTTTGCGTTCTTGTAGACCAGGTGGTTTTTCTTTCTTTCGGATTGATTGAAATTATATCTGAGATTATGGTTTTATTGTGTTTCCACTTGTTGTATGCTCTAAAGCTACTTAAAGCTGCTTGTATATGAATTCGTTCAATACTGAACTCATCCAATAATCTATCTAGGGGAACTAATACCTGTTGGAATATCATCCCCAATGATTTCCTTAAGATCCTATTGATCTTACCCGCTCTTGTACTAGACATTCCCCAAAGTTCATTGCCATACATTAGTGTGGGAACTAGTACACACTTTATCAAGATCGCCTTAAATATTATGTTGATGCCATTATTTAATAACTTTGGCATCAGGGCGTCTAAGGTTTTCTTGCCACGCATTGCCGCGTCTCTGACCAAATGTTCTTCAAGTGTATTTCTTTTAATTAAAACACCCAGATATCTATATTCTGTGACTTCTTCAATCACGCCAAAGTCTGTATTGATGGAATACAAACTTCTAATTTCTTGAATATTAGAGTTAACATTCCACTCTAATACTCCACTCTTCTTGCAGTTAATTTTCATTCTGTTGTCAACTGCCCATTTCGAAATTCTTTTGATCTTATTATTAAGATCATCAATGTTGTTTCCAAAGACAACGATATCATCGGTGAACATCAGTCCTGGAACTCTTGTATTTGATCTTGGGATCAAGACACCATCTATGCCGTCAAAAATATCATTGATAAATATATTGAACAGCATTGGAGAACAAGGGCATCCTTGTCTCACTCCTTTTCTGTAGCCATAGCCACTTGATGTTTCTCCGGCGATTTTTATTCGCATGGTGGTGTTTTTATATATATCCTTTATTGTATTTATCAAATACTTGGGGATATCTAGATTTTCTAGCTTACTAAATAATAAGTCGTGACTTACATTATCATAAGCTTTCTCAAAGTCTATGAAACACATCACTGTGTTCACGCCTCTGAATTCTCTTCTTCTTACTACTTCAAGTAGGGAAGTAATTTGGTTCATACATTCTTCACCTTCTCTAAATCCTGCTTGGTATTTAGAGATGATGTTATTTTATTCAACAAATTGGGTCAATCTGTCGTTAATTATCTTGAGATAGATCTTACTAATTGTGTTAATTAAGGAGATTCCCCTATAATTATTCAGATCTGTCTCATCTCCTTTTTTGTGGAGGCAAATCATGTTTGACATACTCCAGTATTTTGGTGGGTTTTCTCCACTAATGTATTTATTAAATTCAGTTAACATGAATCTAAAAAAATTGTTCTCTACTCTATTGATGAGTAGATGTTTGTATAGCTAGGTTGGAATCTCATCAGGACCGGCTGCTTTGTTGTTTCCACATTTCTTTAATGCAGATATAAATTCTTCTTCTGTAATCTCTGGTGGGAGGTCAGCAAGATCTGTTTTCTTATAGATACTAATATCTAAATTGTCTGATGCTAGTTCAGCATAAAATTTGTTTGCTATTTCTAGCTTCTCTTTTTGGCAAGACTGGAGAAGTTTATTGTGGTTAGAGAGAGCCACTTGATCCAATTTAATAGACACACTTCTATTTTTCAGCCATTGCCAGAATTCTCTTGATCTATTACTTTTAAAGAGCTTTATTCCTCTCAAAGCCCAAAGTTTCGATCTATCTTTGCGAATCAATTTCTTCGTATCCTCTACTCTCTTTTTGATATCTACGAGCCGGGCTAAATTGATTTCATTGTGATTTTTCATAACCGCTTTTGCTGCTAAACGCTTTTCTTTGAAGACTTTTAAGTATCTCCATCTCATTGTAAGTCCAGTGTGGACCCTTTTCTTTTTGTAGATCTTTAAAGATGTACAAGCTTTTTTAATAATCTCGGGAAGATTATTCATACTTAATTGTTGATTACTCAACTTCATTTTAAGCCTTTTAATCACTTTCGGATTTTCCAGCATCTTTTTATCATAGACTAGTTGATCAGAGATCTTATCAACAGTTAGTGAGATATATTTTTTGAGCACTAAGTGATCACTTAGTACCCAAGACTTTGATATAATGATCTTCTCATTATCGTATTCTTTCAGCCTAAAGATGGTATCAATTTTTCTCTTAGATCTTTTCCCATCTTTGAGAATCCTTGTACCATCTTTGCTGTTATACTTCATCGTAACTGGTAAACCAATTACTACTAGTTTTTTCTTGGGAGAAGAACTCTGCATATTCATATCTCCCATTACTATAATTTCACTATAATAGTTTCTGAATTTCTCTTTTTCTAGAAGAGACAAAAGTCTGGCCAGCACCTCCCTTTTGAGATCCCTGTCTTGTGGTATGTAGACATTTAAGATTAAGTATTTAATCCACTTGCCTTCTGATCTAAACTCAACCACTGTTTGCAGAATGTTTGAGTCAGTTCCCTTTTTGCTACATCTAATAGCTCCAGTGTTTCTCACCAGAGTTATTAAACCTGGTTTATTTTTTCCACTGCTTGGTGTTTCAACAGCAGTGTATTTTTCTAGTCTAAGGGATCTATTAGATTGTCTCCAAGTTTCCTGTAGACACATAATTTCTGGTTTCTCCTTCTTAAGAAGAAACTCAAGTTCTTCTCTCTTGTGGGAGAGATGGTTGATGTTGAGACTTAAGAGTTTTATCTTCTCTCTAATCTCTTTTATTGTTTTATTAGTTTTTTCTAATCCTTTTCTGTTATCATTTAAAACTTTGAAGCCTTCAGCTTTAATAATCTTAATCAATAAAATTTTATGTGTTTTTTCAACTACTATCTTTGTTAATGACGCATTTCTACGTCTAAACTTTCGTATTGTAAAAATGGCAGAATCTAATTCAGACTCTCTTTTTACAAGACATTTTCTTAGGTCTTTACAATCGACGGGAATTCTTTGCATATTAACTATACAGAAATTTTCTTGGAGTTTTCTAGTCCATAGATTTTTCCGCTGATAAAATGAAGTTATGCACTTCATCCTTCTACGGCTTCTGAAAGCTCCAAAAGGTTTATTTAATCCTGTAGGATTAGTGATTTTTTTATTTAATAAAGATAATAAATATTGAATTTTGAAAGAGAAATATCTCTTGTAAAACTTAGACTTTAAAAGAATATCAACTTTATTCATTTTTAGAGTCCTTCATTTTCCGGGCAGGTTCACCCATCATACTATGTAGGTAGATAAAATTTTTATATGCTAAATTCTCACTACCTAAATTCTTCTTTATGTACTTACAAGCTTCCGTAAGTGGTATAAAATTTTTATTCATCTAGAAACCCTCAGAAGCTCCTCCAGAATTAAATCCTTCTTTGATTTCAGAAAGTCCACCATAAATGTCTCGTCATTACAGACATATGCCTCTGGGATTTCGTCCAAGAGATTTTTTACTGCTCTTTCGCAGGTACCTTCTCTGAGCATCAAGAGAATAGACTCTTCATCTCTAAACTGCTTTAAGAGTGGGATGCCTTTTCTCTCAATAGTGAGTAGAGCAGCCCAAGCGTCTCTAGCTTGGTGCTCCTTCCATACTCCCAGACCTCCTACCAATACAAATTTAAATTTGCATTTGGATATAGGACATCCACCTCTAATAATTTTAATAAGAACTTCTTTAGAAAGCCCTTTTGCCCAGTTCTTCTGAGGTTGAACTGGGTTTATTTTCGGATCAAGTCCATTATATGCCCAGAAAAAACTTAAGTCCATTATGTGCCCAGAGTTTGTAGTTAAGTCCATTATATGCCCAAATCTTTATAAATCGATAATTGCAAAGACAAATATCCAAAACGAAAAATATAATGAATAATTTTAATCATGTTTTGCTGCCAACAAAATTGCTAGACTTCCCAACAAATTTTCTACGAACTCATTCTTAAACATGACCTCTTCCAAAAATCCCGGTAATTGGCTTTTCTTTATCCCACACATTGCCTTAATTTTTCCTTTTATTCTGTTCCATAACGACTCGACTGTCTGTGTGTTAATTCCAGTCTTGGGATTCACAAAATAAAATTTATGGTTGACCATCTCATGATTAAACCCGGAGTATATTTTGAATTTCAACATAAGCAGCCCAGCTGTCGGAATAAATAGTTGTGCCGGGCATGCATACATCGGTGATTATTGGATATAAAGTATTTCTTGTTCTATTAGAAAAAAATTTTTAACTGAATCTTGCAGGGCTGATGCTTGTATCAACGATTCCGAATACCCATACCTGCCCACTTAGCCACCTACCGCGATTATATTTTGTTTTGTGTACAAACAGGCTTTCTTCAATTTGGCATATTTTGCCTGGACCACCTAGTCTAATATGGTTCTCAACAAAATATTTGCCCACAAGAGTTCTTAATTCTCAAAATATCTTTTTGATCAATATTTTTTGAATGCAAAAGTCATTAGCTATATCCATAAACTGTTTGTCTGCTGCCATAAGATAAATGACAGTAAAAACATCGATTATAGGCATTCTAAAATCCTTAAAAAAGGAACCATGTCTAATGCTTAAAGTGATGCTATACTTCGGAAACAACTTATTTTTGCATATCCAACAGCGACCATCTACAATTTCTTTTTGTCTTTCAACCATTTTCAATCCACAACCGCAACGAGACATTTCATTGAGAAGCATTTCCCCCCTAAGGTATTGTATGTGCTTCTCTACACTCATTTGTTAGAATATCATATTAGTTTTCGAAGTCAGAAAGTTCTCTTCGACTCATTAAAGTATTAGCAACTTGCTTTTGAAAATTCAAAAAATTGATAAAAAACTTAAGTCCATTATATGACCAGAGTTTTGAGTTAAGTCCATTATATGCCCAAAATTTCTAATCCTGGGCATATAATGGACTTGATCCTTATTTTCTTGCCAGATTTCTCTTGGGATTCCTTCTTAGCCATTTTGGGGCTTGAATTTTTCTTTCCTTTGATGGAATTTTTTTTCTCGCCTAGTGACATTGTTAGGCTTTCCTTTTTGGGAAATTTAATACACTTCCCTAGGTTTTCTACTTTAATAGAAGTAAATCTATTAAGTTCTTTTAATTTAGTATGTTTAATACTAGAGTTTTTATTAAGACCAAATTGCATCTTTGGCTTAAAGGTATGTCTGACAGACTTCTATCCATCTTTATTGATTTGGTATAGCTTAACTCCATTCTTTGGAGCTTTGCTTCTACCAGATATTATTGCTGAGATAATTTTAAGATGATTATCTACTGCTTTCTTATTTATGTCAGCTACATCGAGCTTAACATTATTGGTATTTACAACTTCATTAGTTATATTTTTTCTTTAGAGACTTCAATTGCTTCTAAACACATTCTTTTGCAATCTTCTGACAATCTATCTTCTTCTTCTACTTTAGAGGCAGATTCGAGATTTTTGACATTAATTAAAATATCTTCATTTATGATTTCTAAATTAGAAACATCATTCTTTCCAGTAGCTAACTGAAGGGTTTCGCTACTGGTTACATTTGGAACATTGGAGTTATTATCCTTTTGTTCTACATGTTCTTTTGAGTGATTCTCTATCATCATCTCAATTTTGTTCTTTGATGCTTCAGTAATTTGATCACTGTCATCCATCAAATTATTTTTAATCAAATTTTTTAATTTCATTTTTTGTTTTTCTAGCTTATCGTGGAAGAGCTCCAGATATGTGACGTACCCCAAGCGGAGGTACGTCTCAATGAGATTATTTGTTTGATGTTTGTAAATAGCATTTTTACTATATTGAGATTTATTACTTTTATGGTTCATCGTTCTCTCCTTTAGTGAGGGGCTATTTTTAAATATTTTAAATATTTAATTGTTTGTAAACAAACAAACTTATGAATGACATTTAGTTTGAGAAATATTATAAACTAAATGATTAATGTGATGATGTTTCACATTCATTAATAAAGATCATCACATCCTGCCCACTCCTCCGAATTTGATATCATCTTCATGTATTTCATTTTCAAATCCCTCTAACTTATACCACTTTCCTTTCTTTCCTGCGTTAGTTACTGTCACTGGTCCTAAATATTGATCATCTAATTTCTTTGCTTTAGAGTTTCTCACGAAAACTTGTTGACCTATTTTGAAAACTGAGGACTTCCTAAATCCGCCCGGCTTCTTGGTATTTTTCCTACAGCTAGTTTGCAATTTATCAGTTTTAATCCCGAAAGGATCATATGGACTTTGTCCTATTAATAAAGTCGTTGGAGATGCTTTAAGTGCAGTATTATAGTTGTGGTTATGTCTTATGTGGATTCCTTCTGATACTGATTTCAGATTTCTACCTTTATATAACCTAAGGCATTGCGTGATTGTTTGGTTCAGTCTCTCACTGATACCATTACTACTTGGGTGATATATAAGAGTTGCTATCTTTTGTATTTCGTGATCTGCACAATATTTAATTAACTTCTCTGAATCATTATGAGTTCCATTATCAGGTATAAAAATCTTAGGCCTTCCATAAACCTCTATCCAGCCTTTAATAGATGTAATTATACGCTCCGCTGTAACCTTATAAGTAAAATATACTCTTAGCGTTCTCGTATATACGTCTATAATAGTGATATAATATCCCTTATGGCATGTGCCATTATGTATGTAGTTCTCTAGACTAAATGGTCCATAGATGTCACTCGATGTCTTTTCGAATGGTGCAGAGGCTACAATACTATTATAAGATCGCTTTTTTTTCTTATTAACTGTCTCAATACACTCTTCCATGTCATCATTTCAGTATTTTATAGTTATCGGAGAATCCTCGACGATAGGTACTTTGAGCTTAGGAGCAACATCTCTCCTTATGACGTTTCTTGAAGCTCCAGAGTCCATAAAAAATGACGTTTGATATTCTTTAATTGCCCCTTGTAGTTCCGGTGTTTTAGTATTTATTCCTTTCTCGCTAATTATCAAGTTCCTAGTCTCTCTTTTCTGTTTTTCATCCTTATTCTTAATTTTTTCCTTTATATATTTCCGATAAGTCTCGCAATCTCTTGAATCGTGATCATTCTTCTTGTGGTATTTGCACCACTTGTTATTGTTTACTGCCTCTAAAGTCTCTTTATTAGGTTCTTTTCTTATAGGATCAAAAACTTTCTTCTCCAGGGTTACTTTTTAGATAAAATTTTCCTTTCTAACGTGTAAAGAAATCTAATTGCATCTTTATAGTCTTTAAATTCATGCTTGAAAAGCTCTCCATCTGTATATGGACCAAGTCCATTGTAAAAAGTCTCTTCTACTCGCCTATTGAACTCTGTTTTTGAGAGTTTATTAATTGCGGCATAAATGTTAACTAGTTCTTTAATTTCTTGGATGTATTCTTGGATGGTTTCATAGCTTAATTGTTTAATAGAAGCTAGTTTTGTTAATATGCTTCTGCTATGTTCTATCGGAAATCTAAGACCGATCAGATAATCGCGTGTGGAGAAAAAATCTTCCACTATCCTCTCTTGCTCGATCAATGAGTCTTTACTCATTTTCCTTATTACCATCATCAGCTGTTTGGGTTTCCATTGGTTTTCTTCTGAGATTTTCTCGATCTCTTTTAACCATTCTATAATATCTATTGTCCGTATATCTTCAATGTAATAGATATCTGTAGTGAACCTTTGTTCTAAACCTTCTATTTTGGTTTCAAATGTAATATATTTTCCTTTTAGTTTTTCTGCCTGCTTCCCTTGGTATTTCGACAGTTTCACCTTGCTTGGGATTTCACTCGTTGAATTCAACTTGACGTACCCCAAGCGGAGGTACGTCTCAATGAGATTATTTGTTTGATGTTTGTAAATAGCATTTTTACTATATTGAGATTTATTACTTTTATGGTTCATCGTTCTCTCCTTTGGTGAGGGGCTATTTTTAAATATTTTAAATATTTAATTGTTTGTAAACAAACAAACTTATGAATGACATTTAGTTTGAGAAATATTATAAACTAAATGATTAATGTGATGATGTTTCACATTCATTAATAAAGATCATCACAATATGTCTGCTGAATCGTTACTAATTCAGTAGTACTAGATATAAACTTTTTAAGATCATTAAGATCTTTTCTACTTTTATTTTTTGACATGTCCAAAAAATCATTTTTACAAATTCTTTCTGAAAGAATTTTAATTTTTTTAAGAAAATATTTCATCTCTCCATCTTTTTTGAAAGTAACGCTAGAGTTACCATCATCAGCATAAACATGCTTAATATGTTCTGTTAAATACATTTCTGTATCTAACTTGTTGTTTTGACCATCAAAGTGGTCACTTGTGGCACTACTGTGCTCGCTCCTGCTTTGTTTCTCTTTACCCTTCATTAATTGAGTTAACCTGTCATTTATTATCTTGAGATAGATCTTACTAATTGTGTTAATTAAGGAGATCTCCCTGTAAAAAAAATAAAAATAAAATAAAATTGTTTATTGTAAAAAAGACAGAATCAGCAAAACGAAGAAA
Source organism: Vairimorpha necatrix (assembly GCF_036630325.1). NCBI lineage: Eukaryota > Fungi > Microsporidia > Nosematidae > Vairimorpha > Vairimorpha necatrix. The sequence goes on along the minus strand of NC_088827.1, from coordinate 501,489 downwards.
AGCCTCCAAGCCACCAAAAACTCCACTAATAAAGAAAAAATCATCAATAATTGCGTTTACACGCCAGCATACCTTAACGGCCTCGCTTGTAGGAGAAAAGTTTGTTCCCATAGGACACATCCTTAGTCATAATATGACTAGAGACCCACTTTCATGGGTCTAATGAAAAACGAAAACGCCTGGCTCAATACACCATTTAAGAACACGACTCAGTTCAGCGGAACAATGCAGCATCAGTATCATGCCCGACCTCTCCCAGGTCAAATATAATTAAATATAAGTCTTTTTGTTAATAATATAACACTTCTTTCTTCTAATTCTAGATCTTCATTTTTTTTAATTAAGCTATATTAATTATTTTGTTTCGTTATCTCCTTCAGTTTGTTATTAATCATAATTCTTCTAGAGACAACCATCTTGTCTAAGTAATCTATAATAAAACAGAGTTCTTTAATCTTATCTGGGTTGTTTCTTAATCCGATTTTATTACCAAGGAGTTGCTTGGTTTTTTCTCGGATATTTGTTTTTGAACAAGTCAGTAGAGGCAGTTTATTTTCAAAAGATGATCTAATGTCAGTTAAACAGACGCACTCCAGCAGAAAGTGTTCTAAATTTTCTTGTAGTCCATCACACAAAAAGCATTTGTTTCTATAACTCATTGGTATTCTTTTTGAATGTGCTATTGCTGAGGACCACTTTACTAGGTTACATCTCAATCTAGTATATGTTCTAATTTTTCTATTATTTATTTTGTTCATGACATATTTTATTTGTGAATTTCTTATGTCATATTGGGTTGCTATTGATGCAGCTAAAGAAGTATTTAGAGTTCTTCGACTTCTTAGTACATCAATTATTTTTGTAGTGATAAGTCTACTATCACTTGATTCATATTCGTTGCCAACAAATCGTTTTAACCATCTTTGTGTTCTTGAACACCAAGTAGTTTTTCTTTCTTTCGGATTGATTGAGATTATATCCGATATGATTGTCTTATTGTGTTTCCACTTGTTGTATGCTCTAAATCTACTTAAAGCTGCTTGTATATAAATTCGTTCGATACTGAACTCGTCCATTACTCTATCTAGTGGAACTAATACTCTTTTGAATATCATTCTGATAGATTTTCTTAAGATCCTGTTAATCTTACCTGCTCTTGTACTTGACATTCCCCACAATTCACTGCCATACATTAGTGTGGGTACTAGTACACATTTTATTAAGATCGCCTTGAAGTAGAGATTGATGCTGCTATTCATCAACTTGGGCATCAAGGCGTCCAAGGCTTTCTTGCCACGCATTGCTGCGTCTTTGACCAAGTGTTCTTCTAGCGTGTTTCTTTTAATTAAGACACCTAGATATCTGTATTCAGTGACTTCCTCAATCACACCAAAGTCTGTACTGAGAGAATACAAACTTCGGAATTCTTGTATGTTAGAATGAGCAGCCCATTCTAATACTCCGCTTTTTGAGCAGTTAATCTTCATTCTGTTATTAACTGCCCAATTAGAAATTCTATTGATCTTATTATTAAGATCATCAATGTTGTTTCCGAAGACAACAATATCATCTGCGAACATCAGTCCCGGAACTCTCGTATTTGACCTTGGGATCAAAACTCCTTCTACGCCGTCAAAAATATCATTGATGAATATATTGAACAGCATTGGAGAACAAGGGCACCCTTGTCTCACTCCTTTTCTGTAGCTATAACCACTTGACGTGTCACCACCAATTTTCACACGCATGGCGGTATATTTATAAATATCCTTTATTGTATTGATTAAATACAATGGGATATTAAGTTTTGTAAGCTTCTCAAATAATAAGTCATGACTTACATTATCATAAGCTTTTTCAAAGTCAATGAAACACATTATTGTGTTCAGGCCTCTGAATTCTCTTCTTCTCACTATTTCTAGTAGAGATGTAATCTGATTCATACACTCTTCACCTGCTCGGAATCCTGCTTGGTATCTAGAGAGTATATCTTGTTCTTCGACAAATTGAGTTAACCTGTCATTTATTATCTTGAGATAGATCTTACTAATTGTGTTAATTAAGGATATTCCCCTATAGTTATTTAGATCTGTCTCATCTCCTTTTTTGTGGAGGCAAATCATGTTTGCCATGCTCCAGTATTCAGGAGGACTATTTCCACAAATATATTTATTAAATTCATGTAGCATGAATTTAAAGAATTTATCTTCTACTGCTCTAGTCAGTAAGTGTTTGTATAGCTCGGTTGGAATCTCATCAGGACCAGCAGCTTTGTTATTTCCGCATTTCTTCAGTAAAAAATAAAAATAAAATTGTTTATTGTAAAAAGACAGAATCAGCAAAACGAAGAAAAGCCACCAAGCCACCAAAAACTCCACCAATAAAGAAAAAATCATCAATAATTGCGTTTACACGCCAGCATACATTGACGGCCTCGCTTGTAGGAAAAAACTTTTTTCCGGTTTAACAGATCCTTAGTCATCTCTGACTACATATTTCGCGGACCTGACGAAAACACAACGCCTGGTTCAATACACCATTTAAGAACACGACTCAGTTCAGCGGAACAATACAGCATCAGTATCATGCCCAACCTCTCCCAGGTCAAAATAGAAATTTGCACCTAAATAAAAAAATAAAATAAAATTGTTTATTGTAAAAAGACAGAATCAGCAAAACGAAGAAAAGCCACCAAGCCACCAAAAACTCCACCAACCAGAAAAACATCAATAATTGCGATTACACGCCAGCATACCTCAACGGCCTCGCTTGTAGGAGAAAAATTTGTTCCCGTAGGTAACAGATCCTTAGTCATCTCTGACTACATATTTCGCGGACCTGACGAAAACACAACGCCTGGTTCAATACACCATTTAAGAACACGACTCAGTTCAGCGGAACAATACAGCTTCAGTATCATGCCCAACCTCTCCCAGGTTAAAAATATGAAGAATTACTCGAAAGTTAACGGTGTTCTTCTCACCAGCAATGGGTCTCCCACCCCTAGAGTATAGCTGACCCTACTTACCAACCAGCAGCCGAAGGTTGGTAAGACTTAGAGATCTGCACCTAGTTAAAAAACATCGGTCCCACCCTCCGCGACGTGGACGCTCTCTTATGGAGGGTAGAAATTTGCACCTAAAATAAAAAAAAAATAAAATTGTTTATTGTAAAAAAGACAGAATCAGCAAAACGAAGAAAAGCCACCAAGCCACCAAAAACTCCACCAACCAGAAAAACATCAATAATTGCGATTACACGCCAGCATACCTCAACGGCCTCGCTTGTAGGAGAAAAATTTGTTCCCGTAGGTAACAGATCCTTAGTCATCTCTGACTACATATTTCGCGGACCTGACGAAAACACAACGCCTGGTTCAATACACCATTTAAGAACACGACTCAGTTCAGCGGAACAATACAGCTTCAGTATCATGCCCAACCTCTCCCAGGTTAAAAATATGAAGAATTACTCGAAAGTTAACGGTGTCCTTCTCACCAGCAATGGGTCTCCCACCCCTAGAGTATAGCTGACCCTACTTACCAACCAGCAGCCGAAGGTTGGTAAGACTTAGAGATCTGCACCTAGTTAAAAAACATCGGTCCCACCCTCCGCGACGTGGACGCTCTCTTATGGAGGGTTAGAAATTTGCACCTAGTTAAAAAAAACATCGGTCCCACCCTCCGCGACGTGGACGCTCTCTTGTAAGGGTACCAAATCTAGACATAAAGTACGCTCTCTTATAGTATACAACACCTACTATGCATACAAAAAAAAGCAGTAACCTCAAAATGTCGGCATACACCTTCATTCTTACAGTTCTGCTTAAAAGAGTAGTATTCTCCTAAATGTATCTTTGAGCTACGCTTCAGGCTTAAGAGGCTTTCAGCCTTAATCGAAACGACGTAGCTAAGCAACATAACTTAATAGTTAATCGCACTACCAGTGGTCATCACTTAGAGTTCCTCTCGTACTATCAAAGTTCACTCAAAAATACTTACAGTAGGGTAAAACTAACCTGTCTCACGACGGTCTAAACCCATCTCACGTTCCTCATTACCGGGTGAACAATCCAACACTTCGTAACATATACACTACGATGATCAGAAGAGACGACATCGAAGAATCAAAAAGCAGAGTCGCTATGATCGCTTGCCTGCTACAAGCCAGTTATCCCTGTGGTAACTTTTCAATCACCCAATACATAATGAATGTAATTGGGATCGCTAGGCCAAGGTTTCCCTACTAAATACAGTCATATGCATAAAGTAAAGCAGATTTATTCCCTTATAATAAACTGATGGTTACCATCCATCATTCATCTACCTTAGGACAGCTGTGTTACTTTTTAACAGCTGTACCGCCCCAGCCAAACTCCCCATATATTCTAATAAATAAATATTCAAACATACTAGTGGTTTCACAATACTTCTCCCACCTCTCTACAATATACCGAATATTTATTAAAACATACTAAAGTCAAGCTCAACAGGGTCTTCTTTCCCCGCTGATAAATAACAAGCCCGTTCCCTTGTCTCGTGGTTTCACAAAATTGTAAGTAGGGACAGTAGGAATCTCGTTGCTCCATTCATGCGCGTCACCAATTAAATGACGAGGCATTTGGCTACCTTAAGAGAGTCATAGTTACTCCCGCCGTTTACATTCGCTTACACAACTTTAACAATAAATGCACTGGGCAGAATTCACTTCTTGTAAATACAAAAAGCTATGTTTTTAATAAACAGTCAGATTCCTTACATAGTAAAAGTTCTAGCATGCTAGAGCCAATCTTTATCCCAAAGTTACAGATCTAATTTGCCGAATTCCCTTACTTACTTTAATTTAAAATATTTGTTATGATACAAAGACACCTGATGCGGTATAGGTACGGTTAAAATTATTTTATTTTTATCAAGTATATATAATTAACTATTTCTTATCATGACAATCCATAGTTAAAATAAAATTTAATTCATTTATCTTAAATTTATTGAAATATACTGTCATTATCAAGTTACCTTATAATAATTTAATAAAGAATTATTAATCTTTTTTGTTTTTATAAATAACACCGATTCACTTCAATAATAATTGAAAACCCTAGTCTATATCTATACAAATATATTGTTACTGCCTCCAAGATCGGCTCATTTGTTTCTTCTATATATACTCACATATATACTTCAATACAAACAAATTGCACAGCTACCTAAATATTTATTAGAAACATCTCATAAAAGTAGTAATCTTCTTCCATTTTATACAATAATACATTCGGTAGGTACGTTGTAACACGTTTCTTAGCGGATTTCTACTTCCATAACAACCGCCCTACTGTCTCAATGTATTCATCATATTTATGGTATAATATCTACTATTTAGAATATTTAATGTTTCATAAGGTTCATCCCTTTTTGCACATCATTCTTACAATCATGTGCCCACTAGTTATACAATAGATTCATTATATAAATTTAATTTATATAATTCCATAGAATTAAAGATTTCTCATAGTTAAAAAACTATAACAGTGTCCTACATCTATGTCCTATATAATAATAACTGCTGTCCTGAGAGACATTTCGCTGTGAACCAGCTATCACACAGTTCGATTGGTCTTTCGCCACTATACACATCTTAAATCATCGATTTGCACGTCAGAATGATTATGGTCCTCCAATAAACTGTTGCTTATCTTCAACCAGAACATGTATAGTTCACTGTGTTTCGGGTCTTATAATTATAACTAATCAAGTTAATAAAGATTAAAAAATTTAATTTTTATCTTGCTATAATTATAATCTCCTTGGTCCGTGTTTCAAGACGGGTCCTTAAAAATAAGGCTAAACTCCACACATTTTCACAAGTTCCTTCGCAGTACTTATTTTCTATCGGTATACCATTATATTTAACCTTAGATATTTCATTCTACCTTTATTCAAACTGCACTACCAAGCAGCTCTACTCAAGTACATTATTCTATTCTATTAATAACGAATATAATATTCTCTATGAATATAATTAATAGAATAAACCATTTACAACTCCAATTAAGGATTACAATGGAGGGTTATTTCTTGTTCACTCGCTGCTACTAAAGAAATCCTAGTTAGTTTCTTTTCCTCCTTTTAATGATATGCTTAAGTTCAAAGGGTTATCAATACATTATAAATATATTAATTAGGTAAATAATATACTTTCGTATTCTATTACGACCTTCATCGTTATGGTATCCTATTGATCCCATGTGTGGGTAAATTTAATAATTACTAATTAATTTAAATTTAACTTATTATGATCCTGCTAATGGTTCTCCAACAGCAACCATGTTACGACTTATATCAGATCTAATACATATTGTTCAAGTAGTTTTCACTAATTTCACAACACATATCATCTTAGATAGCGACGGGCGGTGTGTACAAAGAACAGGGACACATTCAATTCTACTTATTTAATAAAATTTACTAGCAATTCCAAGTTCAAATATCTCTTACAAAATATTATCCCATAAAGATTATATATCTATTGTATTGCGCGTGCAGCCCAAAATGTCTGAGGGCATAACGGACCTGTTTTAATCCTTTCCTTCCTACACTGATTGTGTCTGTCTATTAATAAAAGGGTCTCACGTCTTGTTGAAATTAATCAAAACTTCACAGCATCCATTGAAAACGGCCATGCACCACTATTATCATTCTCAGATCGAAAATCTTCTCTGAATAATAAAATATTGGTAAGTTACCTCGCGTTGAGTCAAATTAAGCCGCACAATCCACTCCTTGTGGTATTCTTCCGTCAATTTCTTTAATTTTCAATCTTGCGATCATACTATCCCCAGAGCCAAAAAACTCAAATTTCTATCATCTAATACAATTAATATCATATCACATCGTCGGCATAGTTTACTGCTGGAACTACAATGGTATCTAATCATCTTCGCTCCTCCAGCTTACGTCCTTGTTCAAAAAATACATACAAGTGTACAGCTTTCGCTTCTGTTCGTCCAGTCAGGGTCGTCACATTTCATCTCTCTCCCAACTATACAGTACACCTCATATTGCTTCTTAAATATAAACTACGGACTTTTTAACTGCATCAATCATCATACACACTCTTGGAACAAGTATTACCGCGGCTGCTGGCACTTGATTTGCCCTCCAATTAATCACCTCATATACTTTTACAATATGAAACAATAGAATATTACTTCCCATAACTGCCTCAGATAAAATCCATAGGTCAAGTTTCGCCCCTGCTGCAATCCTTAGACTTAGTAGCCGTCTCTCAGGCTCCTTCTCCGGAATATTACAAAGTAATACCGTTACCCGTCATTGCCTTGTTAAGCCATTACCTTAACAACTAGCTGATAGGTCTCACTCTTACTGTATATGTCTTATGCTACACTTTAACGCAGTTATACTAATTTAATACATTAAATAAAGTGAGTATTACTGAGCAGTCCATTTTTCCATATCAAAAACATGCATGGGTTAATCTTAGGGAATAGCGTCTACGTCAGGCAGAATCAACCTGGTGTTGTGTATTAAAAATCAATATATTTGATTTTAATCAGTATTTATGAAAATATTAGAAATAAATATATTTCTTAATACAAATTCTTATAATATAAAATATGAAAACTATAATTGTTTAAAAATACTTAATAAATGATATAATATCAGATTGGATGAAATAAAATTTTACAAGGGTAAAAAATTATTTTAATAAATCAGCAAATGATTGATTAATCACTGATTCACTGATCAAAATTGTGACCTGAGATTAGCAACATTTATAATTGTGTAAAAATTGTATAAAAAAACATGGATTCTAAATGATGCTTTATAAAGAGTTGAATCTACATGATACTACAGTATTATACATGAACACAACTTATATATTTATCTTAAACTATGATTATTCTGATAATTAAATGATCTATTTTCTATTTCTCAGAAATAAAATTATATTGTCTATTGCACATTTGTTTTGTTTTATTGTTGGGTCAACAAATAAATAAGTAACTTGACATCTATATGATGATAGATGTCAAATTGACGTCGACTTATACATAATAAAAATATTCTAAACCTTTTCCAAGGTGAGTTTGTGATGTATACTACAAATATTACATCATATATAATTGTATATTAATTTATGTTAGTAAAAGTATTTATGCTCTTAAAATATATTTTTATTGCTTAACTTACTGAAAGCTTTATTGGCCTTGCTTGATTAGATTACATGCCTTTCTTTTATTTTTAATTTAATAACGTTTTACAAGAATACTAATTGTTTGTATCTTACATAATAAATATCTTTCTAAAGTTTTTTTTATTGACTTTTGCCGATCAGTGATAAGATGTTTGACAGATTTATTTTATGTGATATGTCATTATGACATGACAGTAGCCCTACAAAAATATATAATTATACAGGTATATTTTGTTAGTGTCATACCCTCACTATGACCAATTATACTCAAGGAAATAGTTGTTTCAGATCAATGTTTTAATTGGTACTCGTGTAACCAATTATATTTGATTTGATTCAGAAAAAACTATTTAAGAAAATTATTTTTAAATAAATATGAATTACTCTTCAACTTGTAAATCTATTTACATTTCCTTTTTAAAAACCAACAAGGTACCGCAAGACATGGCAGTTAGCTTGAGATAAATTCAAACAAAATCATTAAATTTTCTTAAATATGAACATTGAGCCACAAAATTAATATATAAAACGATGAAACACATTTAAAAATTATAAATCAACATACCATCATGACCAGGCCCCTTATTTGGCCGCGACAAAAAGATTAATATTTTTTTGGGGGGATAATTTTTAAGACATTTACATATAATTTTACTTAAAGAGGTGTTGTAACTGTATATAACCAATGTGGGAAATCGATGTAGCTGTTACAAGAATTGTAAATTTTTTAAATTAATATCTCATCCCTTCTTTATAAATGTTTTTAATGATATATGCAGGCAAACAAATCTCTACTTGTAAAAATATGTTTCGTCAATATTTGATCGGATACTATAGCAAGAATATATTAAAAAACATATGTTTCCAAAATATTTTGTTTCTCATTAAAAAAAATATGTTTTAAACCAAAAAACATAAGAATAACTGTTGTGGATTGAATATCCAAAGATATATTTTATAAATAAATGCCCTTTAACTTGGATATGTCTAAAAAATAAACATTAAATTATTTTAACTCTCGTGGATCCATTTAATTTGACCATAATTAACAATATTTACAAGTAACCCCCGTTTAGTGAAAACTTCAATTTAAATTTATAAGATTATGTTTCTGAATTTGTAAAACGTTTTTGTGTCTCTCAGGATATATTGTCTCCAACAAAAAATTAGAAAATATTAACAAAATGCATTTTAATGTCTAAAAAAAGAAAACAATAATTTTTTAGAAATAGGCTCTTGATTTAATAAAGAAATTTTTTTTATCAAAAACAGTCGTATAAATATAAAATAAATAGATTCCGATTATAAATTTAAATATGAAAATAATTTTTGCATTAGATAAGTGAAATAAAAAAAATATACAATTGAGAATTGTCTCATGGCTTTAGGTTTTTTGCGAAGCGACCCAAAAAACATTAGAATTAGGCTATAATGGCTTATTTCTTCTTCCGTACTTTATTATCTAAATTTTCTCTGGGTTCCAAATTCATTTTATGTATTTTGTCTGTATCATGTCTCACTGCAGTCTTCTAGCTCTAGTTCAATTGCATATATACTGTGGTGTTTGAACAATAACATATTACGTATTTTACAGTTCATACGTTTTCTATAAGCTTAATTTATTTTTGCTATAAACAATGACAACTAAATATGGTTTCAATATTTAAAGAAATCATTGTATCGTTAATCTTAAAGTCGTAATGTATGAGATACAGAACTTACAACTGAGTTTTGATTTCTAATAAAACACTAGTAGAATCTGATTCTATTTTCATTTAGATTAAAACCAATCCAAAATGTTTTTAGGTCTTTATTATCGTAAAAAATCTGGTACTTCATTTTAAACTATAATTAATTTCATTTATGCGAAATTATTATACGCCATATAAAATGTGTAAACTTCGTGCTCTTCAAAATTTATACGTCAATATGTTACAGTATAGTAGAATTTGAATTATGGATTTTTATATTATAAATTATAATTTTTTTCTGGATTATTTTTATATTGGCGATAATTATATTATAGATATTTGGCTTTTGAGTAACATACAAAACATTGAAATACGAAGAAGTGAGAAACAATAACAGAATGTACATAGTTGTTTGTCTAAACACCCTATCGGTTTCAGGCATTTAATAGGATGCTTAAACTTCCTATTTGAGTTCAGATTTATGTGGTTCGGGTTAAAAATCTTTCCGAAATACAAATTGCTGCAATATCTTTTTTATCTAATTTTTTTCAGACATACAGAGCCGATTCGATTATTTTTAAAAAAATATTTGTTTTAGAAACAGGATTAATTTACATTGTATTGTCCAGACAAACATAAACACCTTATGCTGGACTTCCAATATCAATTTACATATAACATTTATGCATTTTCTCATATTATAAAGTTTTTCTTGAATAAAGTAGTCATTATTCATCATATAAAATCAATAATCGTGTAAGACACTACCGTTACTAGTATTTTAATTTCCTTTGTACAAATCGACTTTCATCATCTTCAATAAGACCTTTGCATCCTTTTAAAAAATTTGAAATATCCTGGATGAATTTTCAATTTGTTACTTTCATATTTTTTTTATATAAGTATTATTGTTTTAATTTTTAATTATTGTTTTTTCTTAATATTTTAAAAGTACACTAGCGTATGCATTCTTTTTTTTATAACGCTATCAACTTGATTCGTTCTTCTTCTTGTTTTTTATTTAAACTTCTACCTGTGCTGGGTGAATTTAAAAAGGAAAGATCATGGTTTCTAAAAAAGTATAAATTACATCTAAGCAAAACTTAAATAGAAAATTAAACCATACCAACCTAAAAACAATAATGGGGTAGCTTCTAAATGTTTTAGGTTCAATTGTTTTATACTAATTATACACATTTTTATGAGTAATATGTTTTCGTTTTTTTTTGTGGAAATGTTAAAAAAATTCTAAAAAATGTCTTTATGATATATTGGATTTAAGTTTTACAAAAACATAATTCGAATAAAGATGTATAAAAATATAATACATGCTCTTCGAAAAATCAGTTTGAGAATCTCAACTAGATTAAATCTTAATGACACAATAAGTATGAAGTTATAAAATTGGTGTGTTTTAAAACACGAAAAAATAAAAACCATTTAACATTATTGGTGTAATATAGTAGAAGTAGATATATAAAAAATATGATGCCATCATTGACTTTATAGCCACAAAAATGGGTTTGTATAAAAATAGAAAGTTTAATCAGAGTTTGTTAATCTGACATAGATGTGACTTATAGTAATAATGATCTAAGGTGAAATGAATCCAAATGTATCATATCCCAATTTGTAAGTACAAAAAACTATACTCTAATGCCGATGCTTTTAAGTCTCATGATATGATGTATACCCTGGTCCCTACGAAATATATCATAAAATATATCGTAGAACTCATTCAAAACGAATTAAAACATAAAATTTAAATTTAATTGATATATTACCGTACATAACGAATTGTCAATTACAAAATACAAATTGATGATTTAAAATAAATATATCATTTCTAAATCCTTCTAAACTCATAAAATTTTACGTCTAATAATACGTAGACCTTTTACAACAAAAAAATGATTTTATAAGTATATAAGCCAAGAAAAAAAAAAATATGATTAAGATAAATTTTAGTAAAAATATGCTAAACAAAGTTTTTATGTAGATTAGTATTATTATGTTTGTTCGAGCAAATATCAATTAGAAATAAACTCTATTGTTGAATAACTATAAATAGCTATAATATTATTAAATACCCCTTATGTCTACTATTCTCAACATGGCACCCGGTACGGAAAACTCGTATATAAGGATGAAAGCACCCAACTTAAGTTAAAAAAGTGCACTTGTAGATTGCATGAAGTTTGAGATATATTTTAAAGACAAAAATATAATTGTAGATGAGGAAAAAATAAACACCGTCTTATTATTTTCAGACGATGAAGCCGCTTATTTCTTATACACAAACAAAGAAAATTTTACAAAAATTACATGGCGAACATTTAAGGGAAGAATTAAAAAATACATGGAAAGGAATGCTTTAGAGAAAATTTTAAAATCAAAACAAAAATATAATGAAGCAACAGCAACTTGGATAAAAAGAGTTCTTCCCCTGGCAAGTGCAGCCAACTTGCCTCAAGAATTTACTAAAATGCTTATTAAGAATACATGTGTTAACTTAGATTCAATGTTGATTATCCAAGAATGTTTGATGGAACGTAATATTTACAAAGAGAAAGAAATGATACTAAAAGATAAGATGAAGTGGAATATATTAAGAAAACTGTAAAAAAGATAAGAGCTAATAGAGAGACAGTAATGAGAAGAAAAGGCGTTTCAGAGCCAAGACATAAAGAACCCATTAAACAAACTGACAAAACTGAAATGAAAAAATTTAATCAATTAGTAAAAGAGCCTATAGATAATAACAAAAGTGATAATGTAACTGAGATAAAACTAAACAGTGTAAATATCTCCGCTTTTATGGATGAAGGATCAGGTGTAAACATTATCAATGAAAAGAAAGTAGAAGAAAGAGGACTTATTGCATTGCCCTGTGAACATACAACAATAAAAAACGTGTTTGGGGTAGTAACAGAACTGACTAAAAAGGTAGAGGTAACATTAAAAATCAATGATATTATACTTACTCAGGAATGTTATGTAGGAGCTTTTAAGAATTCCAATGAAGATATAGTTATCGGCAGGCCAACTTTAAATAAAGTAAAAAAACTTAAAAATGAACTTTCGGAGCTTGTAAGAAAATTTCCAAAGGTTTTTGATGGAAAGACAAGTAAAGGATACACGGATATAATGTGTGAGATAAACACTCCGATAGGTAAGACAGTGAATATAAAATACAGAAATATACCACAGGCCCTAATGAAAGGAGCACAAGAAACAATTAACAAATTATTAGAACAAGGATATATAGAATGTTCGACATCAGCTTGGTGTAATCCCATAAGACCAGTATTAAAACCAGATGGCACTGTTAGAATTACAAACAATATGCAATTTCTGAATAACCTAGTTGAAGATAACAACTATACAATACCTGTAATTCAAAACATAGTAGATGCCACGCGAGGCAAAATTTTTTTTACAGTTATAGATCTGACAGATGCCTACTATCAAATACACCTGAAACCTGAACATAAATATAAAACTGCATTTTATTTTAAAAATAAACTATATCAATACACACGGATGCCACAAGGCTTTAAGAATTCACCTGGCATGTTTCAAATGATAATGGATAGATTACTAGAAAACCACCTTGAAACAGCTTGTTGCGTCTATTTAGACGACATAATAATTTTTGGAACAACAGAAGAAGAACATGACAATAACCTAGCTAATGTTTTGACGATACTTGAAAAAAACAACTTCAAGGTTAACCCAACTAAATTACAATTTAAACAAGAAACTATTAAATTATTAGGAATGATGATCGATGGAAAGAAACAATATCCAATAGAACAACATCAAAAAAGGTATTAGATTTTAGTACCAACTACAATTAATGAGGTACAACGATTTCTAGGATTAGCCAATTATTACAGAAGGTTTATCTCAAACCTAGCTACAATATCTGCTCCGCTTTATGAATTACTTAAAAAGAAGAATGAGTTTATATGGAAGGAAGAGCAACAAAAAGCATTTGATATTATTAAAGAAAGAATCAACAGTAAAATTGCTAGACATATTCCTGACTACGACAAACTCTTTATACTATCCACCGACGCATCAAATACAGGAATCGGTGCTTGCCTACAACAAGAACACAATAACGAAATTGCAGTAGTAGATTGGGCATCAAAGAAACTGACAGATGCTGAGAAAAAATATGGAATTATAGAAAAAGAATTTCTGGCGATGGCTTGGAGTATTACACACTTTGATTATTATCTACGAGGAAAAAAGTTTAAAGTAATAACAGATCATTCTGCAATTTTATCTATGAAAGATAAACACATTTTTGGAAACCTACGACTAGAACGAATGAGAGAAAAATTACAGGATTACAATTTCGAAATTGAATATCGAAAAGGCAAAGAACTAAGACGCCGATGCAATTAGCAGGATTTATGAGGATCCAAAAGGAGTTGAAGAACTTAGAACTAAAAATAAAAAAGTATTAATCGCTTCGGATGGGAAGTGGTACTATAAAGTAAATGAAAATGAAATTAGATATTTCCCCGAAGTTCTTGAAAGAAAAGACATTTTATATAAAGCACACGAAGTAAACACCGTGCATGGTGGAATAAGTGCCATGACTTACGAATTGAAAAAGAACTATTATTGGCCAAAAATGACAGAATCAATAACAAATTATATAAAAAACTGTGAATCATGTGTCCGAAACGATCAAAAAAGCTTAGGAGGTGAAGAATTTGTAGAAACACAAAGGCCGTTAGAAATATTTGGAATGGACCTAATGTTTATTGATTAGAAGACGACACTTATGACTTGTATAGATTACTTTACACGTAGATGTATGATTAAACCCTTAAAATCAAAGAAAGCTAGCGTTTGTAGAAATGCAATAACAGAAATTTTTAAAGAGATTGAGTTCCTGAGAAAATTATTACAGACAATGGAAAAGAATTTACAGCTACAACTATAAAAGAAATCATGTCTAATATGTTAGTTAATTACCATAAATATCTATAGACAAGCATCAGTCTAATGGTAGGATAGAAAGATTACATAGGAAAATTTGGCAAGCATTAAAAAAAATAGAATGTAATCAAAAGGAAACAATAGAAGAAATTTTATATGATGTAGAAAATAAAATTAACAATACATTTAATAGAGCAATAGGTTGTACCCCGAACGAAGCATGGGATGATCCTGATAATAAAACATTGAAAGAATTGAATAAAAAAGATTCAAAATACGGAAAAGAATTTAAAAAACTTCCACGTGAAAAATTTGAAATTGGAGAACAAGTGTTTATTCAACAAAATCCAATGCAGGCACAGGACAAGCTCAACGATAAATACATTGAAGAGGGAATAATACATACAGTGTTAGAAAATGACTCTTACTTAGTAAAAGTAAACGATAAACTGATCAAAAAGAGCCACTCTCAGCTCAAATCAGTACCAACTATATGATTGCTTGTTATAAAACCAAAATACATAAATTTTTATTTATTACCCTTAAATGGAAACAGAAACTAGTCAAAGAACTAAAAGTATATGTAGATCAACTTTAAATATGGAAATAAGACTCTTGAACCTGCAGTCCAATCTAAAAGACGAAGAAAAATTCAATTATATAATTAGGAATGCAAGTACAGATTTGGGAGAGTATATATTACAAGAAGGTTTTACAACATGGAAGGGCATCGAAAAATGTGCCGAAGACCAAAAACTCACAGCTGACACCGTTTTAAAAGTATGTGCAAACACAAGGAAAAGCACTGAAACAGTAACTGAATATCTAGGCAGACTTGGAAAGGACTTAAAACGGCTCGGAGCCACGGATAAAATGATAATAAAATATTTAAGCCTTACTGTTGCTATGGGAAATGTGGAAGTCACATGATGTTAAGCCTACACACTGATATGGAGGAATTTTTGGCTCACACTTCTAAAATACTTACAAGCAGAACAAGAATGAATAAGCTCACCAATAAGAAAAGTTGCAGTTTTTGTAAACAACAGGGACATGAATCAAAAAATGTTTCAAAAAGCCAAATTTTAAAAAAGATCAGTAGACCGCAGTCGTATTTTCGGGCGGGATGTTGAATAACTATAAATAGCTATAATATTATTAAATACCCCTTATGTCTACTATTCTCAACATCTATTAATAATGATTTTCATAAAAAATAAATAATGCATATTTCACGCTTGTAAACGACATGAGTTCTTTACAAAGACACATTATTATAAGATTCAAATTCAAACTTTTAAGTCATTACTTTAATAGTAATATATCAGAAAAAAAAGAAGTGTTGAAGAAAAGTGTTTTTTTTTGTGTATTGAGAAAATATGTTACACTAAGTATTTATTTAATTTCTAAATCTTATGAGATGCAATTGAAGCATTTCCCTATCTTTATTACATACTTCTTCAAGTACTAACTTTCTACATGTTATGTCAACGTGATACATCTTATGATTTATCATCACAAATAATAAATCATCGTCAGTTATATATAGACACACGGGCATACGATGCTTGGAACTGAGTTTACTAGTAATTTGATAGAGTAGGAATGGATCATATAATTTTCTAGGGATTTTCAACAGTTTACCATCACATTTGTCAATTACTATTTCTTTTTTTGTGTGTTGATATGTGTGTTCATTTTCTGCTAAAGAAATATTTCCATCTTCGACTGTCTTAAATTCAAAAGATTTTGATTTTATTGTCGTCGTTTTATTTTTTCTTTCTTCATCGGCATAAAAAAATTCTTGAAAATATTCATTATGTTCGATAGTAGGAGGTACTAAGCAATTATCTATTTTCACGTCACAATATTCTTCCGAGCTCTGAATATAAATGTCCGAAGAAGACTCGCTTTCTTGTCTTGATCCATGAGATTCTTCGTAGTGTTCATTATCACAACATGATCTTGAGGATAAGCAATATGAGCGATTATCACAAGGTCGTCGCTTATGATACTTATCATTGTATGAGTTTTTATCAATACAACATCTTTTTGTTTTAAAACAATGCTGTTTATAATCATAACTGCAGCACGGTCTTTTATTTAAATGACATCTACAATTATTTTTACGATCATTAGTGCAAGCTCTCGGTCGTGTCTGTTTACAGCACGATCTCTTGTCAATGTAACAACATGAACCTTTATATCTTTCAAATTGACGGGGCGCTGATTCTTGAGTTAGAAAACACTTTTTGGATTCTGTCATTTTACCTTCTTGATCTTTAATGTTACAGAATGATGTTGTTTCTTGCGTATTACAACACGACACGTGAGGTTGGTTTTTCATTGTAAAACCAGATTTGTTGACTAGCATCTGATTGCACGAGCATAGACTTTCGGCCCTTTTATCTGTACTACAACAGGTCTTAGATTCTACATTCTTTGCTCCGCAACATGATTTAGGTCTCTCTTCCTTAATAGCACAACATTCTTTAGTAGATTCACCTAGTATTTTAGGTCTACATGGACAATCACCTATGCACATTGCGTATTTACTACTGATTCTGTCTTTGATGTATGGGACAAGAGCTCCATTAGAATACAATACCATGGTCTCGGGGCAATCTTCCCACCCGAATACATAGGCCTTTTCAATGTTCATTTTATTCAATAAGTTTACCATGGCATTGATATTTGTAGAATTAGCTACAACCCCTCGTCTACCTACAGCCTTACAAATATCTTCGGGTATTTGTTCGCATGTTCCTTCTGCAATGACAGCAGTAAATGGTCTTATTGTTTTAATGAAAACAATGAGCAAGTTCACGAAAAACATATTGGGGTTAAATTTTTTTCTTTATTTATAGTTTTATTTGTTTGTTTAAATAACTTTTTAATCAACAAACTTAAACAATTTTACATATAAACTCAAACAATTTTACAATATTACAAACAAACTCAAACAATATTGCAAACAAACTTAAACAATTTTACAATGGAACTTTAACAATATCGCACACAAACATAAACAATGAAACAAATTTATTAATTCAAAAGATTATAATGTAGATATAAATTTAACAGGACAAATATGACAAGTCATGTTTTTTAACATGATAACAAAAGTAAAATAAGTGATGTTATGAAAAACGATTCCCACCACCAAGTTGATATTGTCGGTATTTATCCTTAATTCTATTTAAAGAAATTATTGTGCTAGTTGACAACATAAATTTTAGTTAATTATTGAGTTCTGTACGTCTATGATATTTTAAAGAATAAATTCCTGATGAATCTCTATTGTTGTGACTATATGTATGTTATTTTTGTACCATACAACACACAATGAATGTTTATTGTTTTTTTCGCATCATTCTTTAATTTTTCAAAGAATTAAAATAAAGAAATGATAGCTATAGATCTGTGTACATATAATTATACTAGAAAGAATTTAAATTAAATTTAATCAGAAAGATACTACAAAATCAAATATTGATTCGATATTAAAATCCAACATTGTAGAATCTCTAAATATACTTTAATCGATACATGACCGTCTGAACCCTGCATTTAAAATTAAAAAAAAGTAAATGTCGTAGCCCATCAAGTCCAGCCAATCATCTTTCGACAAATGAACGTATTTGATTGGCTACTTAAACTATTTAAAACCATTTCCAAAAGAGGGGATGGAAAATACAAATAAAGCAATTGACATGGCGACAACTGCAAATAATGCAAACTATTTCTCCGGGGAGCCAGGTGAAGATGTAAACACCTGGATACGAGATATAATGATGTTGGGAGAGGTCTCTGAGTGGACAGAACAACAAATAAAAAAAGCGCTTATTTTTAAAATGAAAGGGAATGCTTTATCCTGGGCATCTCAAGTCTTAGCAGGAAAGATGAACTTAATAAGCCTAGCAGACTTTATAAAAATGTTGAAGGCCAGATTTGGAGCGAATAAAGATAGTGACATAACATTGAGCCGATTTCTCTCTCTCCCCATACCAGAAACAAGGGAAGACTTCTCTAAAATGTTGACACAAGCCACGATCATCTCTGAAAGAAAACAAATTTACTTGAATGCTTTATTTCAAATGATTATTAACAAATCCCCACCTGAAATAAAATCATTATTATTCCAAGCTTCTAAATCGGCCGAGACGTGGGAAGTATTTGTCCAAATGGCGGAAGAAATAGCATGGATTCCATATCCAGATAAGATGTTGTCTAGAGTAGAAGAATACGGACGTAAACCATCATTCAATTACAATTATGGCAGAGGGCCAATTAACAACAAAAAACATGGCAGAGAGACACCATATAACAAAAAACATGACAAGGTGTCATTTATCAGAGAGAGACAATCATGAAATTCTCACTTAAACAAAAAACATTGCATCGTGCATGGAGAAGGATTCCACGCAACAAGAGAATGCAAAAAATTATCTAAATTTATTGAAGAAGAAAAGAGAAAATCATCTGGTAGCATCAACATAGTCGAAGAAGAAGAAAAGAAACATGATAACGAAATAAACGACGATATTTTTTATTCCTTATGTAGAGTTATAAATAGCGATAATCCCTTTTTCGTAGAAGGTTATATCTTTGATAACAAGAAAAGTGTTTTATTGGATACTGGAGCAGATGTGTCACTCATCGGACAATCAGATATACCAATTGATCTGCATAAACATATTAATACATATTCAGGAATTGTTAAAGGAGCAGGTAATAATACACTAAAAATTATCGGACAGTTAAAGAACGTTACGATAAAAATAAAAAACAAAACTATAACATTCTCACCACTAATAATGCAAGATACAAGATACATAATTCTAGGATCTGAAGTAATTAAAAGAAATTTAAGCTTAGTCACTGAGATATTTACAGAAATATCACCAGATAACCACAAAAAAGTTAGATACTGCAACGAACTAAATAAAACAAAAATCGAGGAACAATATAAAGATTTATTCAAGACCGAAATAGGAGAATTTAATTTATGTACAGCGGGGAAACATAATATACAAGTTAATAGCGGTAAAATAATCTGTCAAAGAAATGGTAGAATACCAATTATGCAGGAGGAAATAATTGAAAAGGAAATCCAAAAATTACTAGAGCTGGGCATAATTAGAGATAGTAAAAGCCCTTGGTGCAGTAGGATAGTCATGGTTCCAAAACCAGATAAAACCTGGAGAATGTGTATAGACTATAGAGGTTTGAACTCTATTACAATAAAAGATTCCTATATGTCACCCAGAATCGACGAAATTTTAGATACTTGTTCCAAAGCTTCATTCTTTTCAATCCTAGACGCCACAAGTGGATTTCAACAGCTCCCCATGGAGGAAAAAGACAAAGAGAAAACAGCTTTCTCATTTAAAGGTCGTTTATATGAGTACAATAGGATGCCGTTTGGGCTGTGCAATGCTCCGGCTACATTTCAACGTGCTATGGACAATATTTTCAGATGCGAAAATAGAAAATTTATCATACCATACCTAGATGACATAATTATTTATTCTAAAACAAAAGACGAGCATGATAAACATTTACAAATAGCATTGGGTAAAATTAGAGCAGCCGGATTATCATTAAACCTAAAAAAATGTAAATTTTATAAAAATGAAATTAAAATACTCGGAAATATCATAGGAAGTGGATACATAAAAGTTGCCCCAGAACGAATTAGTCAAATAAAGTCCTACCCAATACCTACCACTATAAAAGAGCTTAGAGGCTTTCTGGGGACTATAAATTATTGCAGATACTTTATAAAAAATATAGCAACCCTCACTGGACCACTATATGATGTACTGAAGGGAGAAAAACAAAGCTCAAATAAAAAGATATATCTGAACAGTGAGCAAATAGAAGCTTTTAACAATACAAAATTGGAAATGGGGAAAAGTACTATCAGGACTCAGCCCGATTTTCAAAAGGAATTTATACTCATGACGGATGCATCAGATTCGGGAATAGGAGCCGTTCTATTACAGGATAACGGACAAGGTGAAGAAAAAATGATTGCGGCTTATAGTAAAAGACTAGACAAATGTCAGAAAAACTACTCAGTAACAGATAAAGAATTACTTGGACTAATAAAAGGAATAGGTCACTTTAGACATTATCTATTAGGGAAAAAGTTTACCCTTAGAACAGACCATAAAGCACTCGTCTATCTAATGCAAACAAAAGACCTATCAAGCCGACTCTTAAGATGGTCATTAAAACTTTCCGATTATGACTTTAAAATAGAACATGTAAAAGGAGATCATAATATAGCGGATGGATTCAGCAGATTTTTTCAACAAGAACAAGTAAACCACATAAATACACAAATACTTAGTGTAGAAGATAAGAAACAGATTTTGACAGAATATCATAAGATCTCTGGCCATGGCTCCGCGAATACTATGAAATTTATGATTTTGCAAAATTACGCATGGAAAAATATGCATAAAGAGATTGAAATATTTTGCGCCCAATGTACAATATGCCTTATGTCGAGGGGACCAAGAATTAAAACTAAAAATAAAGTAATCATATCGGAAAGACCCAATGAACTCTGGGAAATTGATTTACTTGGGAAAATGTATGAAAGTACTGGATCAAAATATGTATTTGTAGCAATTGACCACTACACGAAATGGATAGAGACTAAAATACTGTCTAATAAAAGCTCAAAAGAAATTTATTGTGCTGTAGAAGAGTTAATAATAAAAAAGCACGGAATACCAGAGAGAATTTTGACAGATAATGGACTAGAATTTAGTAATCAAGAAGTACTATCACTACAACAAAAATATAATATAAAATGGAAATTTGGTTCTCCCTAACACCATCAGACAACTGGAGCAGTCGAAAGAGTAAATCAAACTCTTAGAAACACATTAAGAAGAATGTCATTATTTGGAGAACGTGACTGGAGCCCATTCTTAAAAAAAGCAACATTAGCTGTAAATCTTTCGTTTAATCGAGCTATAGGAACTTCACCGTATATAATGAAATATGGACATCAGATAGAAACAAAAAGAAAAGAAACTTGGAACAATTCTTAAAAGATATTCTAAACAACACTTGCTAGAGAAAAGAAATAAAAATTTTATTAAATACAAAAAAGACATAATTAAGGGTAAAAGAGACATCAAAGAAAAGTTAGAAGTCGGGGAACCAGTAATGATCTATAGAAGTTTGCCCGGAAAAGACAAATTAAGCTCAAAATGTTTGTTGGGTATAAAATATCAGAAATCTTATCTGACGATGCTTATCTAGTGAAGCCGATGAATAACAAAGGAGAATTTAGAGTTAACAAAAGTCACGTAAAAAGAGATACGTCAAAAACTAAGTGAGGGGGTGTCGTAGCCCATCAAGTCCAGCCAATCATCTTTCGACAAATGGACGTATTTGATTGGCTACTTAAACTATTTAAAACCATTTCCAAAAGAGGGGATGGAAAATACAAATAAAGCAATTGACAGTAAATATAAAAAAAATTATATAAAGAGACTTTAAAATTTATTTTGAATCAAAAAAGATGATTTTTATTACATCGGTTTGGGGTATTTTATAAGACAAAGGAACTATAAAAGGTACTCATAGTGTTGTCCTATTAATTTTATTCTTACTAAATATATCTCTTGAAACGAAAACAAATTCTTTATTGTTTGGTATTGTGTCTCGGGATCGTATAAGTAAACGAAATTGACGACGTGGTTCATAGTCCTGTGCTTATCAGCGCGATTTATCTGTACAGCAACATATGTTCTCCATTGATCAGTAACCACAATAGAACATGATGATATATTATATTGCATTACCTCAAGGAGAAAAGCCGCATTTATACAGCAAACAAAACAAGTAAGGCAACCGTCATTTATGCATTATTCAAATTTTATAAATGAACTTTAATTTTTTTCCATATAAAAAACTCATCTGTTTTTAAAATTTTGGTTTTTTTTGTATAAAGGGTCTTTCAAATTTTCAATGCGGGTTCCAAACGGTATTGTACCATTTTTTTTCTCCTTGTGTCTTTTATTGATTACATTGACAAGGTTTACGACGTTTAAGATATTGAACAATTGATTCGTTTTATTTGGGCCATTGATATTTTCTTTTTATAGCATGAAGCATTGTATCTCTTCCACCATAGTTTGTAACTTTTTATATGCATCCTCAGGAAGCGCTGGCCTATCTTCGACTGGCGATATGTTCTTTGTTTTTGTGTTATTTACTTAATAATACTGTGTACCTTTAGAATCGATGAGCTCATCTTTTGGGCACTTCAAATCGTTAGTTCGGTTTGAATGCTCATCTGTTCTATTTGATACATCGGCCTCAATGATTTTTGTGCCTTTCTTGTAGTGTATCGGGGAACCAAAGTGTGGTATCCACCACTTAGGAAAGTATGTAAAATATTTTTATTATTAATATAAGATCTTCTTTCCATTACTCCGTACCCCTCTCCGGATAAAATTATTAAATAAATGTTGGAGGGAAAACTGGAAGAATTTGGCGGGAAATATTTATAAATTATTTTTATGATATTTGGAATATCATACAAAGCTTTAAAGTTTTTACCCTATGTTCTAATTTCATATTATAAAATATATGTTTAGTTTAGGAACTGTGTGGGCAGTGTATTTGATTATTAGTTTTAAACCAAGTCCAAGGATATAGTTTATAGTGCTTTATTCCCCAAGCCATTGCTAGATATTCCTTCATAGTTAATAAGTATTTTATTCGCTTCAGGCAGTTTTTTTAAGATCCCCAATCAATAGTCATAAGTTCACCAACTTTAAATTCTTAAAAGCCGCACTTGATTCCGTTATAGCAGTAATTATTGTAAGAACAATAAGTTTTGTAAAGTCTGTTACGTTTGTTGCTATGACAGAATTTATCTATAGTTTTATGTTGCAAAATGCGTCTCACATTCTTCATTCCATTATAATTAATCTTTGTTTTAAAGATTATCAAGTGCATCATATAATGGTTGCGAAACTGTTGCTAGCCGTGCGATATATTTTGTATAGTAATTAGCAAATCCTAGTTTTTTTTGTAGGTTTTTCTTATTTTTGGTACTTTAAAATCTAAAATCTTTCTCTGATGTTCTCTTTTTGGTCTTTGAGTTGACTCGTTGATCTTAGATGGCAAAAGTTTACTTTTGTACATTTATAATGCATTTTTTTCCTATAACTTATTGTAGAACTTCTAAAAAGCTCTGATCAGCTCTTTTCGGGATCGCCATATACAATTATGTCGTCTATATAGGCCTTTTATTTAGTTTTCATGAATCGCATAAGATGTTGTCCATTATCTTATGAAAAATTGCAGGTAAATTCTTTAAACCTTATGGCATTTTAGTACTTTGATACAAATTGTTCTTAAATAAAGGGATGTTTTAAATTTATCCTTAGAATCAATTTTAATTTGGAAAAATTTATCCGTTAGGTTTAATACTGTGAAAATCTTTTTGCTCTGTGTCATATCGATAGTTTCATTTATTTTTGAGATCGAGTAAAAATTGTCCTCTACGATTTTATTTAACCATCTGTTGTAACAGATATTCTATATTTTCATCGGGGGTTTTTACTGGGGGCATGATTGCATCATGGCTAGGTTGTCTTTTTATATAACTTGAATTTAATAGCTTTGTTATTGCTTTTCAGTTACCTTTTATGCCCCATTTGGTATATTTCTTTTTTTTAACATTGACTCAGGTTACTTCTTTTGTATTTATTGTGCCTATTATTTTATTAGAACCTTCTGATGGTTTACTTTAAATACTTTACAACCCTTCTTCTCAAGTTCACCTATCTCATGTCTCAATTTTTTTACATTTACAATAGTTAGGGGTTCAATCAAAAAAATGAACTGAATATTGGTCATAATGTTGAAGTTGATCGTTATTTGGATGTTATATAAGGTGAAGTTATTTCTACTTACTCTGTTAAAGTGTTTTCTTGTCCAAAGATATTAGTTTTAGTAGTCACTTTTATTTTGTTGTTAAGAAATATCTTTTCTTCTACCAGCTTCCAACTAATTAAATTACAATTACTTCTAATATCTACTATTGCATATATTTTATCGCCTGCAATACATACTACCGTTGTCTTGACTTCTCCTAATGGTGTTTGTAGATTGTTAATTATAATTTTTTAAGTACATATTTTGTTCTCTTCTGAAACATATTTGTTGATTATTTTTTGCTTAATGCTAACCCAATGGATTTTTTATTTCCAAATTTTCCTTTTTTCATTAAGTATTCTTTCCTCCTTAATAATTCTATCTTATTAGAGTAATCCTCGAATAGAGACTGGTTGGAAAAGTAGTCTCTAAATGTTACAAATCCTTCTATAATAAAATGTCCTTAAAATTATTTAATTGGCGATTTCTTCCTAATGCCCGAATCATAAGCAATAGTTATAACTCTTGCTAGTCATTCTCTCACTGGTTCATTCAACTTTTGTCTAGCTTCTAGTACTTTAAAAAGTGTAATTTTTCTCTGTCATTTTTTTCAATTCCCCTTTTAGTTGCTTCATATTACATTTATAGATTTTTCTATTTGTGTAAGTAGAATTTGGGCCTCCCACTCAAAAATCATAAGAAGATTTCAATCTTCTCCTTGTCTTGGATAATATAATGGGGGTTATACTGTAACTCCAATATTTCAAGTCTGCCTTGGTCTTAACAATTTTGAATATTAATCCTTTCATTTTCAGTTCCATACCGAGTGCCATGTTGAGGGAGTATACAAGCGAAAGGGGTTAATTTTTTATATAGTATATAGACACCAACCTAATATACAAAGCTCTTCTATTGTTAATACATTTGTAAATTTTTTTTAATTTTGAAAAAGATTTAAATAATTCATATAATTGTGCATTTTTCCTAGATGTTAGATGTTGATAGCACTTATATTTAGGAGCGCTTATAAATTTTGAATTTCAATTTTTAATACTAATATGATAAATGCTTATAAAATCTTTTGACATACTACTATTCTCATAAACATACCACTTCTTTAGCAAATATATTCTTAGCCAGTGCACTTAGAGTCTGCCCACGTATTCCTCTCTAGCATCTTTTGTGATCGTAATTCTAATCTTTGTTCCAAAAGGAGATACACCAACGCCTTTGTAGCGAAAAATATTGGATGTATTCTTCGAAAAAAAATTAATTTTTAGTTTTTTTTTTATCGTTCTTTAGTAGTAACTTGACCTTTTTTCATCCTGTGTCTTCTCTAAAACTATTAAATGATCATATTCATTTCTTAAAGTAAAAGAATAATATTTCTTAACTCTTCATTCACAACTATGGTAAGTCTATCCTGATTGAAATTTCAGCTTCTCCAATGTCCTTTCTTTTTTCTTCTTGTCAAATTAGAAATACCTGGTATCGGGGTATTTTAAAATATTTAGATATTTTCGTCTCGACTTTATTTCTGATCAATTAAAATAAGATCTTCTATACTTAGTCACGTATATATTTTTAACTTCGTGAAAGTAGATTATAACATGTTAAATGTTATACATGTTAACCACATCTTTTTGTCTTTTCATATAATCAAACTTCCATATTCGACCACATTTGTTGGATAATTCTCTAAGCATCTTTATGAGATTTACAGTTAGGTTTTTTATTCAAAAATATTAGAGTATATATTATTTTTACAAGATTTATAAAGATACTTTATGGACTTTTTTATCAATTTTTTTATAGAAGTTCTATTTCTTTATAAAGAATGTAATACTATAATGATTTTTACTATTTCATATGTTTATATTACTCGCCGATCTTGCTATTTACAGATTTTAAGAAATGTTATGAACTTCTCCAATTCGGAAGTTAATAAATCCTTTTGGAAATTTATCTAGTATAGGAAAATTTGGACCTATATTCTTGATTATGACAATATGAAACACCAGCAAATAATCTTTCTTTTTAGTGTGTATTTTACAAAGAGTAAAATCAAAAAAGCAAATTATAAGTTATAATAAAAAAAATCTCTTCAAATTATATTATATATGTCAAACTCGTCTCTATTAAAGTATTTTAACTGGGGAATTCATTAATTTTATGTGTATAAATTTTAACGCAAGGAGTTCGTTTCCCGCCAATTTAGAAATTTTGTATCGATAGAATCACAACGTAAGAATTAAATTTAGACATTATAATGTTATTTGTAAAAAGCAAACCGAATAAATTTGACATAATATTTTTTTTCCTTTAAGTATGAATTATTGGTTTGCAACAAATAGATAGAAGTAATATATTATTTGCATGGTGTCGTAGAATTTAGCCGTAGGCGGATTTAAATTTTTTTGATTCATGTTGAAATTTCAGTATAATATTTTGATTACAGATATATGATCTATATTTCGTGCTGTATGCTCTATGAACTTTCATTGAGTATTTACTCATCATAGGTCTGTTAATGAAAATACGAACTCTATATATATATATATATTTTGGCGCTACTTCATTTTCTTGCCCCCCCTAAAAAAAACATACATAAAAAAATACAAAATCGTGTTATTTTTCAAATCTAAACATTTTTTTTTAGGGGGGGCAAGAAAATGAAGTTAAGGTATTTTTTGTCGATTTGAGAATTTTTAAATGCCTCCTTCAGATTCCTCATTAAGGGGTTAAAAAATTTTAATTTTTTAATCCTTAATAAGAAATTTAAAGGAAGCTATTCGGGAGCTAAATATCTGCGAAGATGCGTGCTTTAGGCACAATGAAGCAGTAATTGATTTTTTTTTAGATAATAGTCTTCTAAAAAGATCGATTGCTTGCAGACATTGTTCGACATCAGAACGAACTGTTCTTATGAACATTAATGGATGTTCCGGCTAAATTGACGGTAAAGCTTATCGTTGTGTTAATAAAAAGTGTAGTTCGAAGAGCTCACTTAAAAATGGTACGATGTTTAAAGGGATAAGCGTTCAATTTCACAAAATTCTTAGAACATTCTATGGCTGGGTATTAAATTATACTACTTACCAAGCAATAGATCTTTGCAAAATATGTGAATATTCATATATTAAAATCAAGGATACAGTGATGGAAGTCATTGCTTCTAAAAGCGATGATAGCTACCAAATATGAGGAACTTCTGTTATGAACAATTTGATTAAACCGCCATATGCAACGGGGAAATTGTATCCAATCCTCCTTCAACTTTGGATTCCATGTCTGGAATTCAATGGATTATAGGCGGCATAGTAGAAGGTAACTGTAGAGAATTTGTTCTTGAATTGCTACCGAATCGACAATCTGGTACTATTGAAGAGTTTTTTAGACACAGAGTAAAACGTGGCTCTATTATAATTTCTGATGGATACCCTTTATGCCCCCAGCCTCTAGAAATTTTGGGAGTGAACATTACAAAGTAAATCAATCGCTTGGGTTTATAAATGCGGAAGGAGACCACACAAATAATATAGAAAATTTGTGGTCCCATTTGAAGAATGAATATAGATCGAGAATGGGGCTTAAAAGGCATAGGATAAATTTATTTCTAAAAGAATTCGCTTGGAAAAAAAATATCAATTATTTTAATAATGATGATCATAGGTGTGCTTATATAAAAATTTTAAAACTTCGTAGGTTGGAATAAATAAAATTTCTTCTAAATAATTTTTTTTCTGGGGGGGGGGGGCAAGAAAATGAAGTAGCGCCTATATTTTGATTAATATGCTAACTTATGTTTTGCAAAAACGTGGGATTATCCGATCACATTAGTTTTTGTTATTATAAGTTATTTTCTGCATTTTAATGG
The DNA here is from genome assembly GCF_036630325.1 of Vairimorpha necatrix. Lineage (NCBI taxonomy): Eukaryota > Fungi > Microsporidia > Nosematidae > Vairimorpha > Vairimorpha necatrix. Next base: position 472,830 of record NC_088827.1, on the reverse strand, counting down.
CAAATACATATGGTATAGATGATTAAATTGCTTTTTATAATTTATGATGTCCAGTCAATACCTGATAAAAAGTATTTTCAATGCTCTATCTTAAGTTTTATTTAATTTTAATTCCCTATGCAACCTTGCTAATCAAAAGAATTATTGATTACTTTTTTCCATATTACAACATGTCTATTTTCTACAATATATAATTGGATCCACACATTTATCTTTGTTGACTATACGGATTACTTTTAATAGATTTTGATAATCAAGAAAATTTTATAATGAAAAGGGTAAGAAGTGTAACACATGACGAATTCGGCAGCGTCCATTCTAAAATATTTGAATGTTGTTCTTTAAATATTTTATAATAAATTAGCCCATGTTTTCATTCCAACAATTTGGCGACAACGCCAGGAACTTTATCATTTTCAGAAATGAAGAGAAAGATGATATACAGCAATTCTTGGAGGAATTATTAGATGTGAGAAGACTGAGAGAGTACGTGAGGGTAAACTTGTACTCCTGTTAAAAATGTTTGCATAAAAAAGAGGCAAGGGATTGGATAATCCCCCAGCCAATTGGCCTTTAACTTGAAAGACTGACAATTTTATAAGAAAGGTTTGTTGGTAACATGGCGACGAAAGTGACCATAGATAAACTTATGGCTCCCAATATCATGCTGGATCTCTCGTCAACTATTTAGATAAGATGGCGGGATTGGCGCGAAGGGGGAATGTTCCAAAAGGCATATTGATTGCCTTTGTGTTGAAAGGATTATAAAACAATATAGCAAACATAGTTTTAATAATCAGTAGGACATATTATTTTACGAATATATATATATATATATACAAAGCCCTAAGTAATGTTAGCGCTGAGGAAGATAGATGTTATACAATAATTTCGCAGGGGAGGTTAAAGGAATGCAAAAGCGAAAAGTTGCAAAGACCACTTTAAAATTAAGGGGATCCTGTGAGTAACGGCTAAATAAGGTGTTAGATTCGCGGGAAAAGACCATATAGTGTCAGGATGTAAATTATATAGTTTTTATAGTGATATAAGAGAAGACAAGAAAAGTCAAAAAGAAGGTAGATCTAAAGGAATTTTTTTATAATTGCTCTGTTCCAAAGTTCGAGGTTAGTAGGACTACGCTTCAGAAAGCGTCCTTAAACGATTTACGAGCTAAGTTTAAAGTGCTCATCGATAAGGAGCTGATATAAATCTAATTAGACTAGAGCTTTTGAAAAACAAACCCGCTGTTAATCGTTCTAAACAACAGCTTTGGGCAGCAAATGGATCGAAAATAAAGATCATTGCAGAAAAAGTAATTAAAATAAAGATTGGTTAGTGGGTTGATATTTGAAATAAATTTATTATAACAAGAGATATTACTATTCCATGTATCATAGGACATATTTACTGTTTAAAACAATTAAATTTGATATCTGGGGATAATAGAATGGAAATCCAATCCGGGTTAGTGACAAAGCGTAAAGCCATAGGTTACCACAAGATCATCACAAAGATGATAAACCAATACTTGGAAAATTATACAAGTTAGGTGGTGCGAAAGAAGATATAGCCTCTAAAATAGTAAAAGAATAATTGAACATGGAAATCATAATATCTAGTGAAAGTGCATGGAGAAGTCCGATAATTATTGTTCCAAAAATGAATGGAGACCACAGGTCATGTGTGGACCATAGAAGATTGAATGATGCGACTATTAAAGATGCATACCCAATGCCACGAGTAGAAGAATTTATTATAGCATTAGAGGGAGCTACTTACTTCACAAGATTGGATGCAGAATCGGGATATCATCAAATTGATATGGCCTTGTGTGATATCGAAAAAAACAGCCTTCGCCTGTAGAGAAGGATTATTTGAATTTACAAAAATGTCATTCGGGCTTGTTAATGAACCTGCTGCATTTCAGCGGGCGATGAATAACATTTTAAAAGAATTCTTATTCAAATTTGTTGCAATATATATAGATGATATACTAATTTATAGTAAAATGGAAAAGATCATAGGAGAGATGAGAAGAGGGTACTAGAAAAGCTCAATTCAGTATGACTAAAACTTAAAAAGGAAAAGTGCAAATTCAAAATACCCACATAAAAATCCTAGGTCATGTTGTGTTAAAAGAGGGAATAAGTGTGGATGGAGAAAAAATGAAAAGCATTCAAGGATTACCAGTTCCTAAAAGTAAGAAGAAATTACGATCCTTTTGGGGCTTGAGTGGTTACGAGGGATGGACCCTCGTTGAAAGTAGGCTTCTAGTACGGTACTTATAATAGGCTCCTTGGGCCTTGTTTGTTTAACAATAAATTGTTTAATGTTTGTGTCCTTTGTCTGCACCTCCTTTTCCTTTTTGTTGGGAAACAACAATAATTTTTTTTAAAAATATTAAAGAAATTTGTTTTTGGGGAAAATGAACGTTTCCATGTGGTTATAATACCATATTCTGCCCCCATAGAGTTTAATGTTCTTAATATGAGTCCATCTACTATTTCATTTCGGTTTGATCCAGTTCTTTATTGCCGACACCTAATACCTTCTTCCTCTTGCTCCATTTTTGTCCTAATTTTTTAGCATTACATATTCTTTCTCTACAAATGTCTCCAACTTTTACCAAATAGATTTTTTCTTCTTTTAAGATACTAATATGGTTGTAATCTCTCTGTAATTGGTCATAAATGTTAAATCCATTAATGATTGAAAATGTAGAAGATTTAATCGTTTTATTATAATTATAATTAATCGGATTTTCTGCCTTTATAACGACTTCTCGTATATTTAAATATTTGTTAAAGTTCAGAGTGAATGAAATTGTATTATTTATTGTTTCCGATACACCATTAGAGCTTGGTGTGTATGGGGGTATCAAGATATGTAGAATTTTTTCTTTTATTAAATAATCTTTCGTTGTTTTACTTATAAACTGGCGTCCATTATCTGATATTATAGATGTTGGTTTTCCAAAAGTTGTAATCCAATTTTCAAAGCATATATACACCGAGTCCAAATTTATAGTGCATAAGAAATTAAGTTTTGTATATCGGGAATATTTATCTGTCATAGTAAGTATATATACTACCTCTTTCCTTTCTGAAGTAATAAAATTATCAAGACTTTAAGGACCAAAAATATCGTTACTCCCCTTTTCAAATTTTCTTTATGATACTATATTACCAATGATACGTTTATTAGGATGCTTATTTTTATAAATTCCGCAAATTTTACATTGGCTTATGGTATTTCTTTAAAGATTTGTTTATATAGTAATAACGCTTTATACTGTAATATAGGGTAGAAATTCCTCTATGAAGTTCGTATTCATGCAGAAATGAAATAGATTTCGGTTCTAGGATAATTCACCGACATCAATTCACCGAAAAATTGAAATCTATAGTTTTATGGGGATATTCATGATATATATATATATGTTAAATGAAATTTTTTTATGTTTGAATCATATATGTTGTTCAATATAGCATTTGAATATTAATATATTTATATCACTGGCGTGTTTACCGGGGAGCTTGCCAATGGCAAGGAGGCATTCAATGATGCTACGGTTTGGAGTGCCGTGAAACCCGGAGTTTAGATAGTTTGAAGGAAATGCGTGTGCATTGTTACTGTGATGTTAGTTTAAGCATCACAATTATAAGGGCTATAAAATATAGACCCATCAAATATTTCATTCATGACATTTCGAATCGTGAATAAATTAACAAACAAAAGAATATTGTAAAAACATGCTTACAAATGGAAAAGCACTAATTTTTATCCAAATTGTTGAACATAACTTTTAAATTAAAAATAAAATATAAAAGAAAGTTTGTTTTGGAAGGGTACGAATGATCGAAGAGAAAGATACAATTCAAGGCAGAGAAAAAGCCATTAATAAAAACAGTTATAAAAATAAACAAATATTTACTAAAAACATTTTAGAAAGCTATTACAGAAATAGCACAGTTCCTTTTATACAGGACAGTTACGAAAAGAGTTTGGCTTATCTGAATTATAGAAGGAAGAGTGTTTTTTAGTGTTCTAGTGATGTACCACGTCGATAATGTATTTTCTTTATTTATAGTTAGAGTAACCGATAGAAGCAAATGTGATATAACTAATCAATAATAGCTGCCAATCATTGTCTGTTCCGGTAAAGGATCTGCTTTTAAACCAAATGGTTAATTATAGAACATGTGGTATAATCCATTATACCACAATCACTAAATGAATAAAAAATGTAAAAAGTATCAAAATCTTTTAAAAATTAATCTGAAAATGATAGATTATGGACAACGCAACATCAATTCCTCAAAATTAGGCCATACAATGTACTAGTATACTTGTAGCATTAATGTTTTTACATTGCATTGCGGTATAATGTTCTATATAGAGATTTTGTAAAAAAAAGTTTCATCCAGTTCGATACCAAAGTGCAATGAAGGTATCTGTGGTATTAAGTGCCACATTATTATTTTTATTCTTATTTTCCCTCCAAGTGAATTTTCTAAAAACTATTTTACTATAAATATTTTCTCTTTATTTTACCCCACACAGAAAGGATGAGAGAAATGAAGAATCATACAAAAAACTATGGGAGGCCATATGGAAACCTGCCTTCTCACAAGAGAATAACCAATTACCCGCATGGGATTAACAATAAAAACAATTCAACTAAAACAATTTTTGGTCAGGGAGAGGCATTCTTGAATGCTATTTACAATTTGGCCTGCTCCTTGGTGGTAACACCACAGTATCCTAGGCACAATTGGTAGGGCTCAGGTTTGTGAAGAAAGATGTTGTGGTACCCTCTAGTGAGGGAGCCAAAACGAAAATATTGCTCCAACAGGGAGCGGATGTAAGTTTGTTTTTTAAATGATTTATTGGGGGCGGAACTCATCTTTGTGGTTCCTATGTTGCCTTTGTTGTAATTAATATTATTCTTGTTCATTATCATTTTGTCGTACCCTTCTTTGAATATTTTTTATTTATAAAAAAATAATTTCTAGAAAATTCATTTTTGTTAAATATTGAGATAAATAAAAAATAGAAGAAATGTAAAAATTATGTGGTAGGATACCACAGATGTATACTTTACGTAAAAAATTGTACATTTTTTTTAGATTTTCAAACATTTTAATTCTGAACCCCAAATTTATATAATGCAGATTGAATATTTACTCTCAGAAAATGGGAAGAAAAAATTAATTCTAGAAGGTCATCTTTTCTTTAAAGAAAAAGAGTGATGGGAAAATCCAAAATATATTGGAAATGTGAATATTATCGAAAGCACAAGTGCAAGTTTAGAGTGATTACAATGTGCAATGGGGCAATTAAGGCGAGCAGCGAACACAAACATTCTGGAGATGCTGCTAAAGTCGAAGCCGATAAAATATATGCAAATGTTCGAGACTTGGCAAAAACCTCTAGAGAAGCGCCACAATCAATTATATCAGATTGTTTGTCCCTATGCAGCCAAGCTGCAGCTCCAAAACTGCCATTGATTGACAATATGAAGCGTAGCATTTATATTTGACAAATTGCAGAACCCGGCCCCGCATTCCCAAATTCGCAGCAAGAAATTAAATTCACGGACGAATTTAAAGAAACGACAAGAGGTGAACCCTTTATACTGTATGATTCTGGAGCAGATGAAAACAGAATTTTAATTTTTTCGACGAATCACAATTTGCGGCTTTTGGCAGATAGTCAACTTTGGTACACAGATGGCACCTTTAAAACCGTACCATTATTATTTCATCAATTGTACACAATTCACGGTCTAGAACAAAGTGCTTCTATTCCCTTGGTCTTCGCTTTATTGCCAAATAAATTAGAGCAAATCTATTCTAAATTTCTTTGCACTTTAAAAAATATGGAACCATCATTAAATCCGCAATCCATAACTGTAGATTTTGAAAAGACCACGATGAATGCTATTTCAGTACAGTTAGCTGGTGCAAGTGTAAAAGGATGCTTTGTTCATTTCTCACAGTGCATTTTTCGAGCCGTTCAAAATCATGGATTCAAACTACTGTACGATACAGAACCAGAATTTGCACTGCAAATAAGATCGCTGGCAGCGATCGCATTTGTACCTTCCAATGTTGTTGTTGAGGTTTTTGAAGAACTGTGGGACAGAATACTGCCCATCGAAGCTCTGGCCGTCTTAGATTATTTTGAAGATACTTGGATTGGCCGCCTAAAACCGAAGACGACGTCAAGCCTCGAAATTTATATAGCACATATGGAATATGTACTCCAAAACAATAGATGGTCTTTCGAGGACCAACAACACGGCCGAAGGTTGGCATCGTGGGTTCGAGTCGCAGGCTGGTGGTACTCTCCTGAATATTTGGAAGTTTATAAATTGCTTAAAAAGGAACAATCTATAATGAAGTTCGAATAGAACAATTACCGTCTGGCTTTAAAGCTCCTTCTTCTGAAAAAAGTATCGCGATTGCAGAACGAGAATTCTAAATGTAGTGTCCAATTTTAATCAAGAAAATATTATAGAATTTTTTCGTGCCATTGCCCATAAACTGACATTTTAATATTAAATTAAATAGATTTTTATATTTAATGTTATTTTTTTATTTTTATAAACATTCTGATACTTTTTACATTTTTTAATTCAAAAAGTGATATAAATATATTAATATTCAAATGCTATATTGCACAAGATATTGATACATACATAAAAGAAAAAATTTAAAATGAAATATATATATCATGAATATCCTTATAAAAAATATATATTTCAATTTTTTGGTGAATTGATTTTCGGAGAATTGCTGTCGGGGAATTCTCCGGACATCATAAATTTCTTTACTTAGTTAAATTTAACTATGTAGCGCTTTTCTTTATCAACTACAAAGTTACCTCCTTTGTCTTTTAGACAACATTCTTGGTTTAGTTTAATAATTTTTTCGTCATTATTGTTTTCATTATTTCCGATTCCAATGAAATTTCTTGATAGGTTATATGCCATAGAATTTTTATTTCCATCTATATGATTTAGTGAAAAACTAAATTCATTTAACAACAATTTCCATCTATTAATTCTTGATATTTCTATTTTATTTTCATAGATACGATTTTTACTATCAGTATAAATCATTACATAAGATCCTTGGATTATGTTTTTAAAATTAAGCATAGATAAAACTATTGCCAAAATGTCTTCTCAACAATACTGTAATTTAATTCTGGACCAGAAATTTTTTTTTTACTATAATATCTAATGATTTTACCCTTTTGTGTTAGCGTACTTCCTGACCCTATTTCGCTACGACAACTTGTAATGTAAATTTGCTATCGTAATCGGGAAATAATAACTTGTGATTACCCAGAATCCACTCTTTAATTCTGTCAATTTCCTTTCTCATTTCGGTTGTTAGTTTGATTTAATTTTCATTCTTGTTCTTTAACATATCGATTAATTTATTAATCCTTATCGATAGATCTGGAATGAACCTTCTGTACCAGTTTATTACTCCTAACAGTTTTTGTAAATCTTTTTCGTTTTTATTTCTTCTCGAATACACTATTAATTAAATAATTAATTTTTGAGAAAATTTCTTTGTGTTTTTTTTTGTAACCCAAAATTCAATTTCATGTGTAAAAAATTTCGATTTTTCGAAATTTATTTGGATATTTTTGCTGAATAATATTTCTAGGATTTTTTCTAAGGAAATTAAATGACTTCACTTTGTTTTATTATAAATCACAATATCATCTATAAAAACAAATATATTATCTAAATCTCCTAAATGTTTGAAATATTCCTTTGAAATAATTTTGGACCGGGTTTAATCTGAAAGGAAATTCTCTTGTATTGCAACTGTCGTCCTAATAAAAAAACGATGTATATTTCTTGATTTTTTCATCTATTTTTATCTGATTAAATCCGTTACTTAAATCAATCTGCGTAAAAAAATTGTTAGATCCCATTATTGTTAGACAATCCTCAATTTTAGGTATAATTTATGGGTCATCTTGCAAGGCTTTAATTACTTCCCTATAATCTACTACTAAACGCAAATCCTTATTTTTCTTTTCTATGAAAAATGCAGGGCTTATTATATCAAAAAAACCTTTTTCAATTATATCTGCATCTAAAAGTCTTTTAATTCCCATTTTCGCCTTTTCAATATGTTTAAATGAAACTGTATAGGTAATCTTCTTTGTTTTTAAAACTGGTCGTATTACATTAAACGAAGCTAGGTTTGCTTTCATAAAGGTAAATTTTTTGTTTTTATTAATATAGAAGTCTAATAGTTTATTATTCTTTGCTTTCGCTAACCTGGCATAATTTATTAACTATTTCTTTATCTAGCAATTCTTCCGCATTTCCTGCTTTATGTACCATGTCATTTCGTAGTCCATCTAATTCTACCGTTCCTTCAGCGTAATCTAACTTTGCACAATGAATGTCAAGAATTTCGTTTCCTATAACAAAATTAACGGGGAATTTTTCTAAAACGCAAAATTTTACTTCAAAAGGGGTTTCTTTTATCGTAACAACAGTATTGATTATTTCACTTGATTTTTCTGTTTCATTAATTCCAACTATGGTTTCAATTTGCGCACCTTCTTCTTTCTTTAATTGAATTCATAACTGCTCTTTTAAAAATATAATTTCTCCTTGATCCGCTATCTAATATCATTTTCGCATCCTTATTACCTATTTTTCCATTACAGTAATGTCTTCAGAACATTGTCCACGTAGTTTTATAATCATATTTTTATCCTTATGATCTGCAAATTCAGGCAATCTTTTTTTATTCTGTAAGGCGTATCGACGCTTAAAACCATGAGTACAGTTACTCTTATGAAGTTAACACCATTTCGGGCTATTAAGTTGAGTATTTCTGTCATTATCAAATTTCTCTTTTTCATAATGGGTATTAGGTTTCTCGACTTAAGTTACAATTTCATTTTCTATTAGAACAAGGTGATTATAAATGTGGACTGTTGTTGGTCCAACAGTCTGTAAAGAAGGTTTACTATTAAATTGTAATTTTATCTTTCTCATCTTCATACCCTTATGAGAATGATTTTCTTTTATATTTATGGGCGGGAAATCTGGTCTATTTCCCCGCCAAAAACATGAATAATACAAAGGTGGAGAATATCTACTTAATGGTATTCTCTAGTTTCCAGAGCCATCTGAGGACCACTGAAGAGCTGTCCCTTGACAATAAATTTTATAGATTTCCTTACTGATCATATTTTGTCTTGTTAATTCTAAATGTGTGAAATCTCCTAGTCCCTTTAAAAACACTTCTTTCATTTTATGCAGAGCTTCTCTTTTTTAGATCATTATAATATGAATAACTGTTAAGTATTTCCTCGATTGTTTCAAATATTCTTTGATACTAAAATAACATATTTGGCTTGTATTATCTAATTTATGTATAGCACGTCTTTTTTGTTCCGGTGGCTAAATAAAATTTAACAGTGACATTCTTAATGCAACATAAGAATCTGATGGTAAATAATCCTTTCTTGGATCGTGCATGAAAACCATGTAAATCAAAGCCATTTGTTCGTCATTCTAATCATTTGCTTTAGCTAACATCTCAAATTTTTGGAGTTGATTTATGGTTAAATCTTGTTGGATCTCATAAATGTTATAAATTTTTACTTTATTCTTAACTCCAGTTCCTTGTATATTTTTTCAAATTCTGTATGTTCTTTTTCTTTCTTTTGATCTTTGATATGAGTTTTCCTCGTTGAATTCAACTTGAGGTGGTCACGAGGGATGAACCCTCGTTGATAGTAGGCTTCTGGTAAGCTACTTATAATAGATTCCTTGGGCTTTTTTTAAAAATAAATCGTTTATTGTTTGTGTCCTTTGTCTGCATCTCTTTTTCCTTTTTGTTGGGGAGAAAAACAATTTTTTTTAAAATATTTAAGAAATTCCATTTTGGGAATAATGGAATTTTACATGTGGTCGTAATACCACAGGGCAATACAACTATTGCTTAAAGTTTATTAAAAACCATTTTACTACTGAACAAGAGCTGCTAGAGTTATAAAATTGATTCAATACCTCAGAGAATATCTATTATTAGGAAAATTTACATTAAAAACGGATCATCAGGCTTTGGAATATTTGTTTAAGTCTATTAATGTAAAAGCTAGGTTTGCTAGATGGTCATTACTGCTACAAGAATATGATTTCGATATTAAATACATTACGGAACCATCAAACTATACAAATCGCCTAAGCAGAGAATTTAAAAAACATGAGGAGACTGTTTTAGAAATAAATTCAATACAAAAGAAAAAAATCAAAACAGATAGGAGGTTAGTATTATTAAAATTTTATCATGATTTATCAGGGCATGGATCAAAACAGAATATGAAATATAATATTGGATGAAAATATAATTAGAAGAATTTGGGCAGAGACATAAAAATTACGTAGATAAATGTGAAACGTGTTAAAAAGAAAAGCCTCTGAGGAAATTCGGAGATATGGTGGTATTAGTATCAAAGACAATAGGAGAAATTTAGGAAATAGTCATATTAGGGCCCTTGAGAGAAAACGAGCAAGGATATAAATTCTTATAACAATGATTGACCACTTTTCGAAAGTTGCTGAGGCGGTGCCGATTTATACAAAAGACAAGAACACGGTAATTTATTTTGTAGATAAAAATATAATCAGGAAGTATGGTATGAAAAAATCTATTTTTTTCATAATGGCAAAGAATTCAAAAATTATATATGTGAGGAATATGCGAAGACCAAAAAAATTCAAGGGAACATGGCTCACCTAATAAACCTACAACTACGGGGCTTGTTGAGAGGGTTAATAGAACTTTATCCATAAAATTAAGGAATGTTACAGAATTTGGGGAAATTTGATTGGGTAAAAGGAGTTCCTAAAGTAGTCAGAGTCTATATGCAATCATATCATAGGGCAATGGGGTTTGCACCAAGAATTCTTAACAGGAAGAGCTTCAAATAGGATAGATATAAAGAGGGAATGCATCTCCCAAAAGATAAGAAGGAGTTTCAGGAGCAAGCGATTAAAAACTTGGATGTTTACAGACGAGAAAACGACCCTAGTAAAAAGCTAATTCCGGTAACAGGATGCCATTAAGGTGGGAAATAGAGTTTGGTATTATATAATTCTACCGTTTAGAAAAAAATTCAAACCAAAATGGGAAGAAAAAGGAACGGTTGATGAACTGCGATTCAATTCATTTGAAGTGATGCTCGATATGGGAAAAACGGTTATGGCAAGTCGAAATCACGTTAAGCTTTTAAGGTAAGTTAGTATAGGAAGTGTAACACATGTCAAATCCTGCAGTGGCCATTCAAAGATATTTGACATGTTGTTCTTTAAAAATTTTATAATAAATAAACCTATGTTTTCATTCCAACAATAAGATTTATATGACATGGAAAATCGACTTTGAACATTCTAATTATTCCTTATAAGTAAAAAGTTATCAAAATATTTTCTTAATACTCGTATGTTTGTTTTAAGAAATTTGTTGATTCAATTGTTTAAGTTTGTTAATTCACAATGTTTTCTTGTAGTGTAAATAAACATGTAAAATATAAATAAAATTTTTATGAGGGTAAATAAAAATGGACCTGCAACTTCTAGTATTCATATTCAACAATGTTAGTCTTAAAGAACAGCTGGACATACACGTTGAAGAATTGATCAATCTAACAGACAATGTGGCCTATTCTATAAAGACTGATGGTAGAGGAGGAATAGAAATTAAATCAAAGGGGCCAAATGATAATGAATGGAGTATGCCTAAGAAAATTGCTGTACATGAAAACGCCGGAGAATTACTTGATAGTGGAGCTCTAATTGTCAAGACTGAAGGCAACAAATACATGCTTGCATATGCCCCAACACCGAATGTTTTTCAGTTAAAACCAGAAAAATTTAATTATAATATACAAGAATACAATGAAATGGCTAATGACGAAAAAAACAATCGAAGCTGTTTATAATTCCAAACCTAGGTTTATAGATGGATTACAGACCGACAAAAGGTCTACCTTTTATGAGTATAAACCAACCTCTCAACAAAAGAATGTAGCTTCTAGCCCGCAAACGAAAAAAAAGAATACGAAAGTAAAAAACGACGATAAAAACGTTGATGAAGATTCTGTAAGTAGCAATGCAGACAAAGTATTGGTGTCTATTTCTGTCATTGGATTTACATTACTACTAATCGCGTTATAAATAAATTCTTACAAGTGATTTTTCTATTTGTATATATTTTATTTATTCTACATTTTTCATAAGACTATTATTTTTTTTGAAGAAATAAATATTAATAATGTTTTTCAGTTCTTATACATATAATAATAATTTTGGAACAAAAATCTTCCATTGTAAATAGTCAATTAGTTTTGGTGCAATAAGTCGGCATTGTTTTATGATGTTATGTGATGTTTTTGTATTGAACAGTTATAGGCAAACTGAATTTAATCTATATGTTGCTGCATGCAGATTCACATTTTTTATAAATAAAAAACTGAAGATTTTTTAGTGCAAAAAGTCCTACCAACATCTGATAAAATTAGAGCGGAAATTTGACCAAAATTAATATTTTTTTTTTTCATAATAGTTTAGATTTTGTAATTACAAAAAATTATCGAATATCTTCCACAAATATACTACGATACAACATCAACTTATAGCTAAAGGTCCAAAACTTTTAAACCGGAAATATTAAATCGACGTAAAACAATTTATTCAAAAATCTGGTTCTAATCAGTACACTTTTACATAAAAAGTCATAGATTGGCGTTGTATCACATCAACATTACAAAAAAAATTGAACGTATTATATCACTAAGTTGAATCCTATCTAATCATAATCCAAAAAATACATAGAAGATATTGGTGAAATAATAACACAGAGCAATGAATTTTTTGAAAACTTTCAACAGAAAAGGTATAATATCAAATCTATTAGTCTCTGATGTTTTTTCTTTAAAGCATTTAGTACAGATTAAACAAAAATAAAGCTATTTTTAAATAGTAATTTATTATTTCATATGATGATATTTGGTCAATAATATAGCTTTTTTCCAAGTATGTGAATGCACAGTTTACAATACGATTATGTGTATTTTTTTCTGTCGTTAATGACAAAATTTATCAAATTTAGAAAACGACTTTTTGATATCAATTCCCATTATAACAGCAGTAAAACCTCATTCTTGTCTTATATTGTCAACTTATCTCCATATTTATATGAGGAAATTGAATTCTAAAACGTCGCACTTACTTAATTGTTGACTTTTAACAGGATTAATTGATACAATTGCTTAAACTAATCATGCGTTCTTCGATTTTAAATCCAAAATTGCATTTGACCTCTATATTATGTATTTATTTTAAAATTTGTGTCGATATTATTAATTTCATGTATATATATATTTCAAAGTCCAAAAAAAAGTATGTTCTAATCTTTGTTGTCGTTTAAAATATGAACAATGTCCTGATAATAGTGTTCGCCCCGAAAACCAGGTACCGATATATATATATATATAGCAATAACTTGCCGGATTAGGACATATCTTGAAAACTTGCTCTCAAATCTCTTATTAAATATTATATAATTTTCCAAAGACGATTATAATATCATAACCACATAGTAATGGGCGCGAATGTTTTTTTCTTAAACGAATGGTTAGCAAAAAAAATATATTAAAATCTTACTTATTGAATCACATCCTGATTATATGAGAAAATTTTTGAAGAAATATATTAAAAAATTTAACATCTATTTAGAGCACTAACTGAAATAAATAGGACAAATTTGTAAATTTCAATAAATTTACCCTTATAAACATCATAAAGTTAATTTGGGGCTGTATTGTGTACTGCCTAAGAATAAAAGGCATCAATTTAAAAAAGAATAATGACCACGATACCTCTTAAATTTTAAATCTTACTAACTCATTTATGTGTTTTTTAAAAAATTGGAATAAACCCCAATTAAAAAATGAAGTAACAATGTTCTATCGACTTGAAACCAAGGACTAAACACATAAGATATTATATACCTTTTTGATACTTCTAACTCTTCTTGGATCGTATAAAAATTTAAATGGAATATAAAGCGGTTGTATCTGTATTTTTGGACAAATCATCTTTAATATAACATTAATATTTCTTGTTAAGGTACAATTGTATATTTTATTCTATTCATATTAATATTCCGGTTGTAAAGTAATTTTGGACTTTATCTTATTCTTCAACAAGCCTATAAAATATTTTTGTTAAGACATAAAGTACTTTTCATATATATATATATATATTAGAAAAACTGTTTTAGCTAGGGGCGTTCATTAGAAATGATTAATATATTATCAATTGGGTTTATAATTGAAAAAATCTATTCTTTAAGAAACTATAATAATTAAAGATTATATTAGTACAAAAAAATTGTATTTTTGTAAATAAAAGAAACATCTAGATTGAAACCGCACAATTAAAACTTAATAGCTATAACAATTTAAGAAATATAAATGTGAAATTTAAACCTTTCTTTCACTCTGTATTGTAATCCACCTGATGGTATAATTTGTAATATATTTTAGCATGAAAAAGTACTTCGTACTTGTATTTCGTGAAAAGATTTTAGATCTAACTTAAAGCATATATTCGTAAAAAGTTCTTGTGAACTATTGCAAGCATCAATTTTTTTTATTTTTTCTATAAAAAATTACTATATTTCAAAGGTATTCTCATATAATTTCTGGATAAATACATCATTATAAAGTAAACGAAATAATATGCGCAGAAGCGACTTTTCTATAAATCCATGATACTTAACTCTATAACAACTCTTGATTCATTTTTACACAAACTAGTAGTCCGTAACGTCTGATATAAAATCGATCTCGACCTAACTAATATCTTTATAAATATGAAATTAAGCAATAATTGAACTAATTTCAGACAACTAATGATATCAATGGTGATGAAAACATTCATATCTTTATAGCATTATCCTTGGATATAGTAGACACAAGTTTGTTTATTCGTGCAGCTTTCAGGCTTTTAGGAATTTTTAAATATATATATAATAGTTAAATAAAATATTGTTTTCCTGAAATAAGAATAGTAGTAGAATTAATAATTCTATTTAGCTAATTTACAAAGCCATCGTTACTAGAGAAGAGATGTTTAGATGCCTTTATAATATATATACAGGATATAAATAGATTCTCGATGTACACAAACCATATTACTGATAGTTATTTAGAATTCACAAAATAGAAGAGATATTAGATATTATTTCAATAAAAAATCTAAAAATGCTTTTTCGTCATTTTTATAGTATTGTTTTGATTATATCAAATTCTAATACAAAAACTATATACTAAAGCGTAAGTATTTCTCTTTTGGCGTAAAGTTTTATAATTAAATGTTACTTATAGACTGAAATTCATCTCTAATTTAATATGAAAAGTTTGCAGCTAGTAAATTTTGTTTATGTTACAAAGCTATATCTTATAAGAACATAAAAATGAAAATGAATGAGTAAAGATAATCATAATTTAGATTTGAGTAACTTCTATGCAACTGCCAAATCATGAAAGCGGGAATCTCCTTATGAGCTAGATATATTTGACGAGAGGTAAGACATCTTATATTTTAAAAAACAAATTTCATATTATATTTAAATTATCAAAATTATACATAGAATTTTTAAAACAAAGCGATATTTTCTCACATAGATAATCCTTTTTGCCACAAATAAAAAGATAGAATATTGTTAGGAATGACAAATGAAAAAAAACAAAAATACTTATCTAAGATGAAAATTCTACATGTTTTCAACAAAAATAACTATTTTAGAACTAAAAGTTGATAATATGTTACATAAAAATTAATGAATAAAAAACATGCGGAAGAATATTCGATAAGCCCTTTATCTACTTTTAATCAAAGTATTTATGAGTTTTTTATGTTTGTCTGGTTAAATAATGATTTCCCTTCGTTTTATTCGTTAGAGACAAATACATAAGTTTCAAGGGCATGGAATTTAAAATACATCGTACTCTTTTTTACCGATATTTAATCATAAATTCAGGCGACCTTTATAAATGAAATAATGATTGCAAAGTTCTTTTATAAAACTAATAAAATGAAATAGAATATAACAACGTGTTCATATTTGTGAGACTACGATAATATCATGGGAATACGGAAATATAGCGTGATGTACTTGATTTTAATCTGGGTATTTATCAAAGGGGATTTAATATGTAACTTACATTCTTACATTGCTTTGTAAGTGCCCATCAAATTTTAAAATTCCAGAGTTGATTAAAAAAATATACAATAAAACACACAGAAAAGCAAACAAGGCAATTAGATCCCGTAAACGATATAAGCTTTTGTTAAAGATATTTTCCCCGTGATTGTAATACAAAATCAAAAAGGAACACGCCAACGAAGTAATAACAGATACTAAATTACAATTATTCGTATCACAATATCAAAGATGGAGAAGATGATTTTTTTTGTATTAGACAAGTGATAATTTGAGAATTAGAGATATTTGTTAAGATTTGAATAGTTCAAAATTAATATAAATGTTCTTATATAGTATAAACAACCCGCATTATATTAGAGATTTGAATATAAGACGCAATCTGTGGCAACATGATAAACCCCCTATCGCTGTTTCGACTCCCAAATTTATAATGATGGAATATGCTTCTATTTCTTTGAATCTAATGAAATTATCTAAGAATATACTTTCTAAGATTTTTAACATAAAAACAGAAAGATCAACATTTAAAAAACTAAGACACCTCTACTCTGTATGTATTAATGTCGTTACTCGAACATATAATGGCCAATATGCCGAAGTGTTCTTTAGAATATTTTTATTAACGGATAATTTTAATTCTTCCGTTTGAATTCAACCCAGACACTATCGCGATTTGGGCAGGAGGAATGTAAAATCTTGTTTTGATGAGCTCCCGTCATATATTTGTATAAAACAGATAGATATTCAATAAAATCGGTAGCAAAAACTGACAATCTGTGTAAAGGCAAGAAAGCTATTCATTGCAGCAATAATGTTGGGCTTAATATAGAATACAATAACAGTCAACGTTATTAAATAAAAATCATAACTATTACTTTTGATCGACATTCATAAAAATGCAACAGCCAAGAGACTACAATGCAATTGTGAGAAAGAGAACCCTTTGCTTGCAAAAAAAAACCTTCATTACTATTAAATGCCAAATTTAATGTTAGTATATGAAAAGGCTAGTGACATATCTTTTTTTCAAATGTAATTATATGCAATCATCTTGTTTACAAGGCTACAAATTGTTTTTATTTAAACGATTTTGTATGTTTTTACAACTTTTACTTTAAATTCTTATGGGTATTCTGCCACATTTTTTTTATAAAATATTTAAACTTCATTTTGGGCAAATATCACTTATATTTTTTATAATCTTTTCATTAGTTTGTTTCAACTTTTATGATTGCATGTTCGCATAAATATTAGTGCATAAATCAATATGCCCTACGTATTTTTAACATATTGAACAAAATCAGTCCTACAGAAATATTCTAAATATCTATTTATTCACCAAAAACAAAAAATCAATAAATTATTGAATATTCTTATTCGATCATACAACTATACCTAAACATAAATAAAGCAGGCATAATTTACAATATTAACTATATGTAAAATCTTTTTCTTTGGGAACAATTCATTGAACTTTGAATTGAACCTAAAAAAACTAGCACACTAATAAAACATCTTGTGCAAATAAGTTAATATATAATTAAGTCATGTTTAAAAATTAATTACATTATGTAATTCACCTTTAAAACAGACATAAAGGTATTATAGTATGCTTTGGGGGGTTTAACTTGTGTTTCGACTCTATGCTTCAAATATTTACTTTGTTGTTTTTGTTTTCATGTAATTTTTTACTGTTTTGTAATTTTAGAGTCAAAAATCAAAGACAATAATTAATTCTGTTTAAGTGTACACGATCATAGTGTCATACCCTCACTATGACCAATTATACTCAAGGAAATAGTTGTTTCAGATCAATGTTTTAATTGGTACTCGTGTAACCAATTATATTTGATTTGATTCAGAAAAAACTATTTAAGAAAATTATTTTTAAATAAATATGAATTACTCTTCAACTTGTAAATCTATTTACATTTCCTTTTTAAAAACCAACAAGGTACCGCCAAGACATGGCATTATGACGTCATACGCCGACAAAGAAGATTTTATTCATGCAGGGAGCTTTAACAAACCAGGTTCAAATCTGTCAAAAATAAAGAAAGACTTTAAACAGTACTCTTTTACCTTTTCTCCCGATCCTACAAATTCGTTACAACTTTCAAAGTCTATCACAGAACTTAACGATTTAACAATACAGGATATTTTTCAATGGACTTCAGAGTTCAAAGAAACCATGGAACAATGCCAATGGTCAGCATCTCTTTCAATTGCCGTGCTGCATTCAGTAGTTACACCTTCGCTTTTAGATATACTTCCAAAGAAGAAAATTTTGGACATAGAAAAGCATTTTCTTGCGCTAATTTACAGCGCCTATCCCGAACAGGATTCCCATTGGTACTTAGATGCGATCCAAAGAACAAAACAGAATGATTTTACATATATCGAACAATATCATAATCGAATTAAAGACCTTACAACGAAACTAAAATGGTGTTTAAGAATCTCCGAGAAAGATATGAATAGTAGAATATCTGAGTATTTTTACCAAGGTTTAGATATAACAACGAAATTAGAAATGGCCAAGATTAATCTAAGGGATTCTATATCCATAATGAATCAAATTAAGGAAATAGAACAGACAATTATTAACCTTGGAAAAGAGCCATGTGTTAAATTGGATTTTAAATCCATGAAGAATAAAAAAGAACACAACCAACAGAAACCATTTTGTACATTTCATAAAAGCCGTGGACATTACACGAAAGATTGTAGAGCGCTAAACAGCTCTAAGGGAGGCGTTACCCAGAGAAATGATAAAAATTTAATTCTTAAAGAACCAGATACCCCAATTGGGTTGCCCGAACTACTGGGAAATGTCAACCAAACCCAAATTACCCTATCATTCGACACAGGAGCAAGCAGCAACTATATGAGTAGATCAATGGTAAAACAACTTGAACTTACCCCTCTTATAGTCAGAAACAGGCGAATCGAATATGGAAACGGTATTACCTCGAATACTAACGAGGCCGTCGAAGTATATTTAACAATAAAACAATCAGAAAGCGTCAAAGAAAGAGTTATTTTCATCGTACTCGACGATCTCATTCTGGACTGTATATTGGGAAGACCCTTTTTAAATAATACCAATACAGTAATAGACTATCACCAAAAATCTATTTATATTCTAAATAAGAGGTTTCAATTTACGAACAAAGATTATCAAGATTGGATAAACAATCCAGACTATATCATTTACTCTAAATCAAAAATGATCACAGAAGACGACAGTACATATATTCCAGATTCTATTAAATCATACATAAAAGACGTACAAGAAAACAATCCGTCACTTGGGCAACTACCTTCGCAAGGTTTTCAGATAAAAACAACTACTAATACTCCAGTATTTTTAAAACCTTACCAAGTGCCCATAAACATACAAGAACCACTCAAGCAAGAAATTGACAATCTTTTAAAACTAAAGATAATCCAAAAGAGCACGTCTCATTACGCATCACCGGCATTCCCTATTCTGAAGAAAAACGGGAAAATTCGGTTAGTAATAGACTACAGAAAACTTAACTCAGTAACAGTAAAACAAGCATTCCCATTTCCAAATATTCATGAACAATTACGATCATTACAGGAAGCATTTATTTTTTCACAAATAGATCTAAATATGGGCTATTACCAGATCCCAGTCGCTAAACAAGATGTTCACAAAAGGGCGTTTGTGCTTCCATGGGGACAATATGAATTCCTAAGAATGCCTTTTGGGCTTGCCAATGCGCCCAGAGAATTCCAATGATGTATGTCCGACCTTTTGGGTCATCTCGAATTTGTAAAAATTTTTCTAGACGACGTACTAATATATTCTAAATGTAAACAAGACCATGAAGAACATCTTAAAATTGTATTATCACTTCTATGTAAGGCAGGCGCATCAGTTAATTTTGAAAAATCCACTTTCTTTGTGCCAGAAGTAACCTATTTAGGAAATATAATTTCATCTAAAGGAATAAAACCAGACATTTCCCGGGTTGATAAATTTACTATAAAAAAAAACCCAAGAACGAAGAAAGACTTGATGAAAATTATTGGATTCATTAATTGGTTCAGACCTTATATCAAAAATCTTTCAAGTAAAATAGCATTCTTGACCAACAAACTAGCAAAGAAAAGCAAATTTTCGTGGACCAAAGAGGAAGATGCTTCAGTAAAGAACATTATTTCGGAGATCAAACGACAAACAATGTTAAATTATCCCGACTACAAAAAACCTTTTCTACTTACTACAGATGCATCCGAAGAGGGATTAGGATCTACTTTACTTCAAGACGAAAACCTTATAGGACTTTATAGTTACAAATTTTCAGAAGCCGAAAAAAGATACACGGTTATGGAAAAGGAATTTCTAGCAGTAATTAAATCACTCAGACACTTTAAGCAAATGATTTTTAATTCAAAAATACACATCCAGACAGACAACGCAAATTTACTTTTTACAACAGAAGCCCTGAATAAACGAGTTCAACGCTGGAAACTATTACTTGACGAATATGATTACACAATCACTCATATTAAAGGAGAAACAAACGTAGTTCCAGATCACTTATCAAGGTGTTGTGCACTAAGGGACTACATTTTTGGAAATTTTAAATATAACCTAAAAGAAATCTTAGAACAACAACTGCAAGATTCTAAACTGCAAGAAAGCGTAGCAGATTCACCACAAAGATATATACTCCATGATTCGGGCATTATATCAGACAATGTAAACCGACTTATCCTCCCAGATACTATATTTACAACATATTTAAAGCGAATTCATGACTATTTAGGACACCCAGGAGAAGTTAAGCTTTATAATTCCATAAAAACTTATCTAACGGGAAATAATGTTAAACGAAACATTCAAAATATTAGTCAGCAATGCTTTAAATGTCAAACAAGTAAAAACTTTCGCGCAAACTATGGAGAACTAAAAGGAAACCTTTCTTCAAACACGCCATTTAAAGATATATCTACGGACATAATAGGTCCATTTCGCTCAGACGAGTTTAAGTCAAATATAGTTGAAAACAAATTTTACATACTAACAATCACAGACAGATTGACACGATGGACAGAACTAATTATACTTCCACAGATTACCGCAGCAGCAGTTTCTGAGGCATTCGAAAACAATTGGCTTAAACAGTGCCCCATCCCTCAAACTCTACTTTCAGATAGGGGTAAACAATTTATATCGCAAAAATTTGAAAATATTTTACAAGCGTATAATATCAAACATATTCTTACTTCTCCATATAATCCTACGGGAAATAGCATCAGTGAGCGGATTAACCAAACCATCGCTACGATACTAAGAATCAATAAAGGAAACTTTTTAAGCGAGACGATTCAATTAGCGTTTAGAGCCTTAAATTACGCTGCTCATAAAACAACCGGGTTATCTCCATTTGAGTTTAGGTTTAAATATAGTCCACTCGATCCCTTCAAACGAAATTTATCATTTGACACTCGAAGTATAATCCAAAACATACATACAAAAACAGCTAAAGATAATGCTAAATTAAACAAGTCTAGAATAATCGGTCACAAATTTGCTAAAGGTGATTATATTTACATTAAGAATGTAAACGCAAAAGAAAAACTCGAGGACAAATGGCTAGGTCCTTTTATTGTGGAATCTATACAAGGGGATCAGTTGAAGGTTCTGGAAGACGATAAATTTACATTGGTAAATATCAAAAGAGTAAGGCCGGCTAAGGTGGGGGAAACTGTCATACCCTCACTATGACCAATTATACTCAAGGAAATAGTTGTTTCAGATCAATGTTTTAATTGGTACTCGTGTAACCAATTATATTTGATTTGATTCAGAAAAAACTATTTAAGAAAATTATTTTTAAATAAATATGAATTACTCTTCAACTTGTAAATCTATTTACATTTCCTTTTTAAAAACCAACAAGGTACCGCCAAGACATGGCAATGACGTAACAGCAATCTGTAGAAGTCGTATAATTACGAATCCTACTACAGAGTAAGATGATATGCCTGGAACGACCTGGTTGGTTGGGGGTATAGAAAATGAAGATAGGGACTGTTTTCTAAAAATTGTTCCTAATAGAACTCAGGCTGTGATGTTAGAGCTTTTTAGGGAGTATGTTCTCGAAGGAACGATAATAAGAACTGATGGTTTTGCATCTTACCGTTCTGCTGTTCGTGACTTCGGATCTGTTCATGAAGTTGTTAATCATAGTGTTGGCTTTACTAATGAGTATGAACATCATACTACTAAAATAGAGAATCTATGGAGTCATTTAAAAACAGAATTAAGAACAAGAAGAGGAATAATGAAGGTGAATATGGAAGATTTTATATATGAATTCCTATTTAGAAGTAAATATCTAAAAGACAAAAATATCGATACTTATGCTGAAATTTTCAAAAAAAATACTTTTGTTAGAATAAATGTGTTGACGTTAGACGAAATATGAGATTTAGTTGAATTGTGTTTATTTTTACCCATGATTGTTATTCCAAAAAGATATTTATATTTATTTCTGAAACATTGTTTCAGACTGAGACGTTTTACTGATTAGAATTACCAATCATGATATCTGGACTATCCGCCGTCCACATAAATGGTTTTGGTTTTTTTTAATTTTTTATTTTTTTTAACCCCTGTGATTTTGAATTTAAGGAGCGCCTCTTTTTTCAACTAAATCATTTAGACTCATCAAGTTACTAACAAGTCTTACGCCTCCGTTAAGTTTACCTATAGCCCCAATGGGGTTCCTCAAGCCAGATAAAGACCTTCTAATAATCTTTCTCTCTTCTAAACTTTAACTATATTTTTAAGTGTCCCCAGCAATGTCTGCGGGTTAGTATGTCTTCTTTTTACTACTTTTTTTTCTGGAGGGTCACAATTTTACATTTTTCTATCTTGTAATATCTAATTTCTTCCTGTTGCAGGTATAAAAACTTCCTTAAATTCTACTTTTATGCCCTTAATGCTAAGACCCTCTTCTTTTTTATCTTGTTTTCGTTTCTTTCCGTTCGACTTTTTGCTTGCACTTCTCCACATTTTCTATATTCTTGCGCACTAAGCTCTGTGTTTGTAGACACCTGCTCTTCCTGACCCCGAGTACAAATTAAACTATTTATTTTATTATCTTCTTCCCTTCGCTTCCTTACGAAGCAATCCCCTGCCATGTGTCTTAATCTACCACAGTAAAGCAATATTTATTTCCCTCGCTTACATTATTTTTACTTACCCTTAAGACTGCTTCTCTAATCGCTAATTCCTCTAACTGACTCAGCAAACATTTCCATCATTCTAACTTTGTTTTCTTCATCATTAACTTTATCTCTCCCTTTCTAATTTCTTTTTTTATTTCTTCAATAATTAGAGTCCAATTGTCTCCTTTCCTTATCCTTTCAACCATAAAAATTTTTATTATTTCTAAACCCATTTCATAAATTTTGCTTTCCACATAAGCATGTCAACAACATCGTGCTCTAGCCTTCACACTGTTCTCTTAACTTCTTTTTGAAACATTTTTCTGGTCTCTTGACCATAGCCATCACTTGTTGACTCTCGATTAGTATCGCCATAGTATTTATTTATCATAATGAGAGGTAGATATTATGTAAATTTAAAACATTCAATCTAAAAAAGACAATGTTTGAATATTTTATTTTATCTTTGTTAATAGGTGCAAAAAATGAAAATTATGATGAAACTTAGAAAAAACATCAGATACATGATAAATAACATTTCAAAAACTTATTATCAAACTTCTTGTTATCAGAACAAAATTGTCAGTAGTTTATTGATAACATTAGTTTTTATTCATGATATTTTTTTTATACAGCGAATCGCAAAATATTTTGCGACTTTCCGATCGGAAATTCAAATGATAGGTGCTCTATTGCGAGCATTATTAATTAAGAAAATAGATCGAAAAACGTTAAATTAAGAAGCATCGATAAGTTGTTGCTAAAATTTGATTTGAGATATAATGTTTCGAATATGTATATTTTCATAATTGACGATGATGCAGATATTAAAACCTCTCATTTGTACTTATGCCAAAAATACTAAACGAAATATTATAATGAACAAATTTATTTAAAAAAGATTCAGCTTTAACACCCGTCGCACATTTCAAAATAAAATGATTGATTTAGATAATGCATTTATGATCGACAAAATAAAACTTTCATTGTTTACATATAATTGAAAAAAAATTGATGCTAAACCTACATTTACAATCAAACACTCAAGGCACGATCTTTTTGATTTATTCTTACATTCTTTAAAAAATTTTGCAAATATAATGTTAAGAAATTATATCTGCAGTTTTCTGTTAGCAAATTTGTAATTATTGTATTGACTTTAATTTATCTCGTATAAAATGCTCCAAATCTATTTTGTGAATTACTCTCTGAAAAAATATTATGTGTTCAAGAAAGTATTGTTTTGCGATTTGAAATGTTCTTCCATCAATATTTGATCTTGAAAAATAAGGCGCAATAGAGGTACTATTATAAAAGTATTATAAATTTTCAATATTTGTTTTTTTCAAAAAACTGTTATTTTTTTTATTGTGAAGAGAATTTTCCTCGTTTGTCTGACTGAAGATGTATACTTTGAGTATAATAGTATCAATTATCCAGTTGAAATGTATCGATGAGAAAAAACGCTTTTTTCTTGTAACACCGTTGTTTAATGTATATATTGATATGTTCAATGTTAAACTAATCAAAAAAATTTCAATTAAACGTAAAGTTAAAATTGCGATATAACCATTCAATAATGCGAACACTACATCTCGTGCATTAAAAGTTCCGGTAATTTTTTTTACAGAAAATTTTAAATTTCAGAAAAAAAAAACACGATTTTCAAAAGATGAATAAATCATAAATCTGCTTATCTTAATTTTTAAGAGTACATTAATTTTTTGAAAATTTGCAAATATGCTTACATATTAAGGTAGTCTAGAAAATTGTAAACCTTTTTATTAAAAAAGTTGTAAATTCCTTATACTCGGAATAGAAAGGCGAGTATATACAAGCTACTTGTAGTTTAGACCCTTTAGTCATCTAGAAATTGATTGAAACCAGCTACTGATTCATTGAAATTTAGCTACAGTAAAAACTGTACTTTATATTTACAATTAAGCGACAAGTTGCCAAATACATTTTTCGCCCACTATTGACAAAGACGAATTTCTTTTTTACCTACTCATAATAGACATATCCTTTGTAATGTTATCTGAATTGCACTCGCTCTATTCACCTCTATATTAACTTTTAGTTAAAAGCAAGTTGGGCGTTTGTTTTAACTAGCGTATTGCTAAACACTATAGGGTTTAAGATGCGTTTCATTCTAGTCTCTTGTTGTCTCATAAGATTGTTCACAAGCGTAGAGGTTTATATGATCCCGAAAAAAACCTACGTTTATTAGCAATAATAGGCACAATAATGTACCCTTAAAAAGTATTTCTAAATAGCTCTAAATCACCTTATTAATGAGCACATACGTAATTTGAATCCAGTAAATATTATATGTTCCTCATTAAATCATTAAAGATAGACCAACAGCTCTTTTAAAAAAACTTAAGTTTGTCAGGTATCGAACCAGTTTTAATGTATCAACACATTGGGTTTGTTGTCTGAGTCATGATCTCTTTTCAGGTTTTTTAATATAATAAACATTGTTTTTATGGTAAATTTTTTTTACTTCAGCCCCAGTCAAAATGTTAATAATGGAATTTTTACCTAAAAAACATCTCTCTTTTTTTATATTCCTAATTTGTTTAGCTCTTTATTGTTTTAACCAAATCATCATTTATGTTTCTACCCCCAAGCCCGTAATTTTTCCTCCGTTCAGAAAAACTTTAATATTTTATCACAGTTATATTTTCTCTTTATTTACTTCAAAGACTAATACAATTATAAAACTCTAAATTTTAATTAATACATATTTTATGTTATAAACAAATAAGCCATATTTGTTATCTTTTTACATTTCTGGTCTTGTCTTTGTTTTGCCCTCAAATGTATAATGTTATTATTCCTACTAATAATGAACAAGGCAATATTGCTTGTCTTCTCAAAATGTTACAAGAAGTCTTAGACAAGTTAAATGTCATTTATCAAATTATAATAGTCGATGACGGCAGTACAGACGACACAATAAAAGAAATACACCAGTCTAACACTAAGTTCCTCAAATTAGTTTTAAGACCCACTAAACTAGGCCTAGGCTCGGCGTATCAAGCCGCTCTAGAATATTGTAAATACGAGTATACAATAATATTAGACGCTGATTTGTCCCATGACCCGTTTTACATTCAATCCATGATACGAATACAGAACATTACTGGCTGTGATTTGGTCTCAAGCTCTAGATATATAAAAAATGGCGGAGTTTATAACTGGTCACTGTATAGGAAATTAGTCAGTAGAGGCGCGAATAATCTGGCCAAATTGGTGTTAAATTTACGTAGTTCTGATTTGACAGGTTCATTTCGACTTTATAAAACTGAAGTCTTGAGAATATTATTAGGGAATTGTGTTTCTAAAGGATATTCAGTACAAATGGAGATGATGTGTCAAGCAGAAAAAAGAAGATTTAAGATTGAAGAATGTCCGATAATATTTTATGAGAGAGAAGTAGGAGTATCAAAATTGGGAAGTAAAGAAATTTTAAATTTTTTACTTTCAATACTACAATTATTAAAAAATAAATTTGAATTTTAAAATTATTATAGTAGTCGATTTTATATAAAATTTGTAATAAATTTTACTATAAAAATTTTAAATATGAAAATTTTAAATATAAAAATTTTAAATATGTCAAAATTGTTACAATAGAAAATTTTAAATATGAAAATTTTTAATATTAAATTTAAAATATAATAAATTTTTAAAATTCAAATTTTTTTACACTATCGATATTTTTGATTATAATCTAATAATATAAATATAAAATACTTTATGGTTTATTAAGTACCCATGAATAATTCTTCCTTTTTAAGATATTCACTCCACATTCTATATAATCCGCTTTCCCTATATTCAGTGCTTTAAAACTCCCTATATTCCCCATAACTGCCCCACCAAAAAATGTATGAAACAGACTTGGCTGGTTAAAAATGCAGAAATTGTTTTTTGATATTTTCTCGCTTATATTTTTCTCTAATAGATTGGTGATATTTGGTATTAAACTTCCTCCTCCTGATATCAAGATATTATTTAATAAGTCGAATTTTCTATCAGGTGAATTTGACTGGAGAATGTCTTCTAAGTAGTCAGTAATTTTTAGTATTTTATCGTGTAGATAAAGAAATTGTTGAATATTGTTTTCTTTTTTATAGAAATCTTCTTTTTTAAATCTAGCGTATTCTAATTTCTTAAAATTTAATAATCCTTCATTAGTATTATTATCATTAATACATCCATTCTTATTAATTGAATCAAACTTCTGTTTTATTTTCTCTTTATTAATTTTCTCTAGATATTTCTTACTTATATCTTCACATCCATATTCTATCTTCTTCCTACATGTTATATACCCATCTACTACACTTACTATCTGTGTAGATCCTCCACTTATTACTATATTTATACTAGTAGTCTTCCCATACGAGAATGTGTCAAGTATACTACTTTTAGAGAACATAAGAGAAGAGGCGAGACTCTTCTCCATGACTTCACTGAGTATTCGCTCTTTAATATTTTCATCTTCAAATGTGTTTTCACTTATTAGAAGATAAGAAGTGTCAAGAGGCAAATGAGAAGTCATAAGTGAGATATAAGAGTCAATATTGTGGATAGTGGAGGATTGTACAGGAGAAGTGAAGTCATTCTTGAATGTCTTGGATGAGTTGTAGTGCATGGGATATTCCTTGTCAGAGTAGCCTATTTTGAATGTCTCTGTGCCTATGTCTACGATTACAGAACTTAAATCTGAGGAGACGAACATAATCAGAAAGGGGGCTAAGAAATGATGATTTACAATCCACTAGAAAGACAAGATATTATAAATATGGTATTTTTTAAACATATAAAATGATCAAATCTAATATGGCGTGCTTAATCTCAATTTTACAAGTATAAGTTGCATGTTAGCGTCTTTTGCTCGTAGGTAGAGTCTAAGCTTATAATCTTTTCCACATTGGCTTCGGTAGTCCAGAGGAATGCTTTCTAGCGTGATCATCTTGGTGTACTCTTCTAATAAGTCTTGTGAGACTTAGTCACAAGACTGTCCAAGTAACTACGTATAGATTTTTCTGAATTCATTTATAATGAGTTCGTTCTTAAGGACATATTATTTTCTTAACTTATCGTTTTCTTGCTGTAGATTTTCTTGTGATGTGACATCTATTCTGATAAGTTTGATCTATTCTTATTTCCACATCTTTGTTGTTTATATACTTTTAGTTACCCCATATGTCCATGTCGCATTTTATTTATGCTAAACTCAAAATAGTCAAAATATAAATAAAAATGCATAAATATAAAATACAATATAAATTATAAAGAATATTTTTATTATATTCCATTTATACTCTTGATATGAGGTACTAATGCTTTGATATATTCTATATCTTCTTCTTCTATCCCTTCTACTTCTATATCTTCCTTCTCTTGGTTTCTTATATTCTTAACTTTACTCAAAATTTCTTCAAAATTTGTTTTAACTATTTCTTCACAATTTATCTTAATTATTTCTGGGAAATTTGTCTCGTTGATTGATTCCTTGAAATATTGACTATAAATCTCTTGAGTTATAAATGGCATATAAATACTGAATATCTTTATACAGTCAATGAAGACTATAAATAAGACTTTTATATATTCTTCTTTTTTGATCTTCTTGACTATTTCTATATAAATATCACAGAAGTCGTATAAGAAGAATTTATGGATTGACTGGACAGCAGTCATAAATTTATAGTCTCTGAAGGATTCATGAGTAATTTCTATTACTTTATTTCTTTTTTGTATTAACCAGACTAATAATTTATCATAATGTATGACATGTATGACATCATCTTTTATGACATTATCATGTATGACATCATATTTTTTATTTTCGTCTTTTGAGGCATCATCTTTTAAGACATTAATAGAGACATCATTAGAGACATCATCTTTTTTAATATCATCATCATCATCTCTTGAGTAATTTAAAAATATATTTTCTTTAAGTACTTTCTTAAGGAATATTGATGCATTGTATATTTTATTACAAAATCTTCTTGTTCCTATTACTCGTTCTATATCTAATTTTATATCATTTATCCCATTCATATAACTCAATAATGTAAATCTTAATGCATCAGCTCCACAGCACTCTATTCCATTTGGATAATCTTTCTTTATTATTTCTTCAGCACTCTTCTGATTTTCTTTACTAAGATTCCCTGATCTCATATTTTCTAATAAATCTTCTAAACTTGCTCCTTCTATAATATGTAAAGGGTCTATTACATTCCCAAGACTTTTACTCATTTTTCTACCATTAGCATCTCTTACTATTCCATGTAGTAAGATATTCTCAAATGGGATCTTATTAGTTAATTCTAGAGACATCATTACCATTCTCCCTACCCAGAAGAATAAAATGTCTTTACCTGTTTCTAATAAATTAGTAGGGAAGAAATTTGAGAAATCTTCTGTCTCTTCAGGCCAGCCTAAAGTGGCAAAAGGCCAGAGGCCTGAAGAGAACCAAGTGTCTAAGACATCCTCGTCTTGTTCAAATTTAGATTCATCTAAATTTGTATTATATTTCTTATTAAATTTCTCTACTGCTTCTTTCTTAGTTCTTCCTATTGTCCAAATATATGATTTATCAATACATGATTTATCAATACATGATTTGTCAATATATGATTTGTAACTTGAATCTTTGTAATTTATATCTTTGTAAGATGAGTCTGTATAATTTATGTCTTTGTAAGATGAATCTGTATAATTTAAATCTTTAGAAGACAATTCTTCATAAGATGATTCTTTAAATTTATAGGCTGGAATTCTGTGTCCCCACCATAATTGTCTTGAGAGACACCAGTCTCTTGGATTTTCAAACCATCTATACCAATCTTCTTTAGATTCCTTAGGAAATATTTTAATTTCTTCATTTTTCACTACATTTATCGCTTTCTTAGACATTTCTTCACATTTCAGCCACCATTGTTCTTTGATAATTGGTTCTATAAGATCATTAGATCTTGAACAAAATGGCAAGGTTTGTTCATGAGGCTTTTTCTCAATGAATAAATCTCTTGATTTTAATATTTCAAGTATTTTATCTCTAGCATCTAATCTTTTACATCCACACAGAGATGATTTCTTATTCTGTTCATTTATTATGATTTCATTTTTAGAGTTAAATATTTTGATCTGTTCTAAATTGTGCCTTTTTCCTATCTCAAAATCCACGGGATCATGAGCTGGCGTGATTTTTAATACTCCACTTTCGAAATCTTTATCTACTGCCTCATCAAATATAAATTTCATCTTTTTATTTGTAATTGGATTTATAGGGATAATTTCCTTATATTTATTGTATCTTAAGTCATTAGGATGAGCACACAAAGCAGTATCTCCTAATATTGTCTCAGGTCTAGTAGTAGCCACAATCACATAACCATAAGAATATAAACTATCTTCTTTATAAAAGCCTTCATTAAATTGATGTATGTCTTCATTAAATTGATAAATGCCTTGACTGGCTTGTTCATTATATTTGATATATTGTACTGGGTACTTGATTTTGTAAATTACTCCAAATTCATATTCTCTACCATCTACATTTATAATTGTATTTCCTTTTACACTCACATGATCTATTTCTATGTCACTCAGAGTAGTGTTTAATTTACTACACCAATTTACTATCTTATTTTCTCTGTAAATTAACCCTTTCTCATAAAATCTACAAAAGGCTTCATTTACACTTTTATTCATTTTCTCATCCATTGTGAACTTCATCCTCGTATTATCAGAACTAGTACCAAGTCTCTTAAACTGTTCTATAATTCTATTACCATATTTCTCTTTCCAATCCCAAGTGGCTTTAATAAATGTATCTCTATCAATATTAAAAGATTTATCAAATTTATCATTGTCTAATTTAACTTGATCAAACTTATTTTGATCTCTATCAATATTATTTTCACTTTGTTTAGATTTAGTTAGTTGTTTCATTACTACACTTTGTGTGGCTATTCCAGCATGATCAGTCCCTGGTAAATACAACACTGAGTAATCATTAAGTCTCTTATATCTCACTATAGAATCTTGTATTGATACCATCATAGCATGGCCTATATGAAGGGAGCCTGTTATATTTGGAGGAGGCATGCACATGACAAATTTCTTAGATTTATTTACAGGAGAAAAATCTCCTAAATTTGACCACTTTTTTTCTACTTTTTTCGGGTCATAACCTTTGGTGAGTTTGATGGGTTTAGAGTGTTCCTTGGTGGATATTAGAGATATTTTCTTGTTTAGAAATTTCTCCATTTTTTGTTTCTTTTTTTCTTCTTTTTGTTTTTTTCTGTCTTCTCCTGTGACCATTTTATTTTAAGAGGGGGATGTAAATAAATATTTATGCATTAAAAAATTTAATATTTATGCATTGAAAAATTTAATATTTATGCATTAAAGCATTATGTGTAATATTTGATAAATATTAAATTTTGATCATGCATTAAAAATTAAATTTACTTCATAATATTGTATATATTATAAAATTAGGATTATGTAAGATTTGATAAATATTAAATTTCTCATTTATGCATTATAAAATTTAATTATTTTATATGTCAAATCATTTATTTAAATTTTAATTTTAATTTGCATAAATGAGGAATTTTCTTAGGGATCTAACAAGACACACTTTAAGAAACATTTCAAAATTCCCAAATATCCTCCAGAGACTCAAATTCTACGAAGAACTAAATAACTCTCTTCTCTCTAATACAAAGAAGAACAAGAGAGAAATCTACTACAACTCTGTGGAAATATTCAAGTCTCAGTCTTCAGTAGACCGGCTTATTAAAGAGACATGTATCAAATTAAAATGTACTCAGTCTGATTTATTAATTTCTACTACACTTAAAGGGATTTATTATGGGAATATTGTCTTTTATAAAAATAATAAGGAAATTATAAATTGTAGAGGGACTTCTTTGATACCAGACATGAGTGAGATAGAAAGAGTAGAATGTAAGAGTAAAATGATAATAGTAGTAGAGAAAGACACAATATTCAGTAAAATAATACGGAGTAAAAATCAAGAAGATACAAAAGATGTATTAAATGATACTAATTTAAAGAGTAGTGATGACATACTCTTCATTTGTGGAAAGGGTTACCCTTGTCACAATACCCTCGCTCTCGTGAATAAACTCAAACATATAAAAATGTACGGAATATTCGACTTCGACCCCTACGGCGTAGAAATATGCACCAAGTACAAGACAGTACAAAGGATAGGAGTAAGAAGAGAAGACATAAACAAGGAGAATGTACTAGAACTCACTGAGAATGATATAAAGAGAATCAGATCATTAATAAAGAAAGGCATATGTGTAGAAGACATGGAATATATGTTAGAGAATAATATAAAGATGGAGATAGAAGGAATATTTAACCGGCCGGGATTCGACATACTAGAATATATAAGAGAGAGAACTGAATAATAAAACATATTGGAGGAACATTAAAGTATATAGCAAATATAATATAAAATAAGATTATATAACAAATATTAGTAAGGATATATATGACAAATATATTATATAATAAGATTATATAGCAAATAATATATAATAAGATTATATAGCAAATATATTATATAATAAGAACATTAAATTATAGAAGATAACATATATTAGTAAGAATATATATAACAAATAATATATAATAAGATTATATAGCAAATATAATGATTTATATAATATCATAGACGAAGACATTATGGCGCAAAGAAATATTAAGAGTAAACAATAAGACAATTTCTTCTTGAAATATTAAGGTACTTATGTATGAGTCAATGTTTCTAATCTCGAATAAAACATAGACATACAAAACAACAAAATGCAAATCAACTAAATACAACTTACATTAACTAGTATTAACTAATAATAACTAATTACATACAATATCAAAATCATTTAAGGGTTGTTTATATTCTGAAACATATTATATAAATACTAATATTTACATTTAGTTTTATGATCTTCCTGTACTTCTTAAACTTAATCTACACTAAAGAAAATGCAGTCATTTTCATCTTGTGTAGAAACTCAGATCTAAAAGGAATATCCGGGACACTAAGAAATTTCGAAGAAATGTTTAATAAACAATACAAATATCCTTATGTAATGGTCAATGATCAAGAATTCACTGAAGAATTCAAAAATACTATAAAAAGCATCAT
Source organism: Vairimorpha necatrix (assembly GCF_036630325.1). NCBI lineage: Eukaryota > Fungi > Microsporidia > Nosematidae > Vairimorpha > Vairimorpha necatrix. The sequence continues at coordinate 439,107 of NC_088827.1, read as the reverse complement.
ATCAACCACAGTCCAATTTGGTAAACTTACTGAAGATGAATTTGGAGTCCCAAAATTCATAAATATGAATATAGTAAAAACAAATATGGAAATATTAAAAGCTGCACAAATAATTTATGGTGACTCATTATCATACAGAAAAATGTGTAGATTTTTCTCCGGTAAATTTTTCAATATTCCACTTTTAAAACAATACAGATATTATTGGCGTATAGAACCAGATGTCAAATTCTACTGTAAGATAAATTATGACCCATTTACATATTTAAGACAAAATAATAAAGATTACTCGTTTGTAATAACAATTAAAGAGTTTATGGAGACTATACCCAGTTTATATAAAGAAACTATAAATTTTATAATGAAAAATAAAGTTTTAATAGGTAATCCTGTTATAAGTAAATTTGTAGTTGATAATAAGATGACTTATAATGGATGTCATTATTGGTCAAATTTCGAGATTGCTAGTTTTGATTTTTGGAGATCAGAAGTTTATAAAAAATATTTTGATTTTTTGGATAAGAGTGGTGGGTTTTTTTATGAGAGATGGGGTGATGCTCCTGTGCACACTTTAGCTTTAAGTTTGTTTTTAGATAAAAGTAAGATACACTTTTTTGAGGATATTGGGTATGAGCACCCGCCTTTTAATCATTGTCCTTCGTCTCCTAGTAGACAAAAAGAGTGTAATTGTAATCCGAGGAATTCTATAGACTGGGCTCCTCAGTCATGTTTAAAAGACTGGATCAATGATGTAATACTTTCTAAATAAAATAATTACTAAAATGTTTTCTAAAATGTTTTTATATATAATATATTTTTTATATAAATATTATATTATATAAGTATGTAATATAAGTATGTACTACTCTATTGTATAATTATAATATGTTTTTATTGTATGTTTTTTTTAGTCCCAATGAAGGGCCTTCTTATTATAGGAATAGTTTTTATATTTCTGATTCTTCTCGTTTACTTCTCATTAAGGAAGTCCAAATCTTCTCCTTCTACTACAATCTTCCTTATTAATTCCTCTCTTAAGATGTCAAAAGGCAAGATCATCTCCCAAATAGCACATGCCTTTTCTAATATTTATAGACTGAATTATAGTGACTGGGAGAAGTCTAGTATTGTAATTTATAAAGCGAGTAGTAAAGAGATGGAAGATCTAGCAGGGAGAGCTCATAATAGCGAGATTAAGTATAGTAAGATACATGACGCGGGGAGGACACAAATAGCATCAGGGAGTAATACAGTCCTGATAATAGGGCCACTTAGAAATACATATTTAGAGTGGTTTACTGACCTAAATAAACTATTATGAAACTTATATTAAAGGCGATATTAACAATGTATTAAATTATATAATGTACTATATAGAATTATATACATATATAATACATTATTTACTTATTAGATTTATTCAGTAGATTTATTTATTTAGTAGATTTATATCATATTTCTCTGTTATTGATTCCCACTCTTTTCTTAATATCTCACTTCTTATTTCCCTATACTCCAAAAGATAATTAAAATTATCTTCATCCACTTCTATAAATGGTAAACTACTCACATACTCCACTATTTTATTATACTGTCTCTTTATACTCTCAATATTACTAGTAGCTTCTTTCATATCCTCCTCATACTCTAATATCTTCTTAATATTATTATTTCTATTCTTAATATTATGTATCTCCTTAGATATATTCTGTATTTTATTTATTAATTTGTCTCTTATAGACAAATTTGTATAATATTTGTTTATATTGATATTTGAGTCTACTACTAGATCAGTCTTCTTTCTCTCATATGTGAATGAAGAAGGGAAGTGGATGATGTTTCTTAAGACGAAGTTCTTGAAGATGAACATGTTCTTCTTAGACGCGTCTAGGAGTAACTTGTTATTGGTGAGGAGTTTATTAATATCAGATTCCAGTTCATTGACGAAATGGACAGGGACGAATTCAAAGAACTCTATTTCTCCCTTGTCATTCATAAGGGGAGAGAGAAATCATAAACACAAATAAAGTGTAAAATAGTATTGTAATATTGTAATAGTATATTATAATATTGTAATATTGTAATAGTATTGTAATAGTATATGTATTGTAATATTGTAAAGTTATAGTATATATACTTTATACATAACATAGAATATTATTACAATACATACATTATTATAATACATATTATAACATATAATACATATTTATATATATATGATTCTATGACTAATAATATTCCATCTCATTGGAATCTTCATAATTCAAGTCTAAAAATGTACTGGGAGAAAACTGCTCATTCATAAGAAAGGACATGAGGACATTTAAGAATAAAATGATCATTAAGAAAATGAATATTCATTTCTTAAATATCTTCATGTACCAATTAGAACATAATCAAACATATGTACCAATTAGAACATAATTAAACATATGTACCAATAAGAACATGAATATCAAAGCCATACGCACATTAATTTAGTACATAAGTAAAAAGATGAATCTGTGATAAACTGAAAGATGAAACAATTGATAATGATCTGAAACTATCTAAGAAATCTTAAATAGAGTAAATATGCCAAATAAATATAGTTCTTCAATACTAGTTTTTCTTCTTCAGTTTATGCTGAATTTTATTTTTATAGACCAAATAAACAAAACTTTAATAAATTATAAATGTAAAATACAAAACTATTATAGCCCATTACTATAATAATTATAGACAATACTATTATAATTATATACAGTACTATTATAGCACATTACTATATCATATTTATTTCCTTTTTTTTTATCCCTCATATGAAGAATCTTGATATCTTTAAGAAGATCTGGGCTCTCTCCACTCTTTTCTTCGTTTTAAATTACTTCCTTTTCTTATTCCTTCTCTTTGTCAGACTTCCTTTATCTCCCTTCCCTCATATTCTTAATATTATCTCTCTTTTTATTTCTTACTCCATAGGCTTAAGGAAGACTAAAGATCTTTTTAAATTATTTAATGAGTCTAATTTCTTCTGTCTAGTCTGTTTCTTATTCCTTCCTTCTAATATTCTTCTTTTTCCTTTTTTCTTACTGGGAATTTATAATTTGATAAGTTTCGTCTTAAGTAACAGGAAGGTATTTGAGAATATGTTTATTCTTGACTTATGTATGTCTCTCAGTACAGTACATGTCATGATAGGGAGAGTGGCTTTGTTTTCTGAGTTGATATGTCTTAGTATTAATTTCTTGATGTTTTTAGTAAGGAAGAGTTCTTTAGGGAGTTTAATAAGTTATGGAGTTATGGTTAGACAGCAGTATATTTATAATAATAATATGAGGAGTGTAGTAAATGAGATGAGAAATAAATATCAAGAGATCATAAATAAAAAAAATATCTTCTATAATAATAATAAAAATAATGTATTATTATAATATTTGATAAAACATAGTTTGATAATATTTGATAAAACATAGTTTGATAATATTTGATAATACTGTATTATACATTACTAATACAATATTACTAATACAATATTATAAATATTATTATAATATTATTATCAAATTTATTACATCTAGTTTTCTTTTTTTTTTTTTCTTGAAAATTTTTTATATAAAAAGAATCTTTTTTTTTACCCCCCTAAATGTCGACTCAAGATAAAAAACAATTAAATGTTTGCTTCATTGGTCACGTAGATTCCGGAAAATCTACTGCTGTAGGTCAACTCGCTTATCAATTAGGAGCTATTGATAAAAGACTCATTGAGAAATATAAGAAAGAAGCTTCTGATAATAATAAATCTTCTTTCTTCTTAGCTTACGCTACTGATACTACTGCTGCTGAAAAAGAGAGAGGTATTACTATTCAAACTTCTTTAATTAAAATTCCTACTAATAAATTTACTCTAAATGTTTTAGATTGTCCTGGACACAGAGATTTTATAAAGAATATGGTCACTGGTGCAGCACAAGCTGATGTGGGTGTAGTAATGGTCCCTGCTACAGGATTTGAAGCTTGTGTAGGGGAAACTGGTATCCTAAAAGCTCATATTACAATATCAGCAGTATTAGGATGTAGTAAATTAATAGTCTGTGTTAATAAAATGGATGAAGTAGAAGAATCAAGAAGAGAAACAAGATTTCAAGAAATAAAAAATGAAATGTTAAGAATTGCTAAATTATATCATAGTGATAAGAATCCTATAATATTACCAATATCTGCTTTCTGTAATATAAACTTAGTAGAATCTAGTCCAAGATTTGAATGGTTTAAAGGATGGACATGTCCAAAAACTAAGACAGTAGTAAATACTTTAGAAGGTGCACTTGATTTCCAAGAAGAACCACCAAGAATGAATGATAAACCTTTAAGAATGCCTATAGTTCAGAAACATAAGATTTCTGGTATAGGATTCGTCTATACTGGTCGTATAGACACAGGATTCGCAGTCCCGAACATGCAAGTGCAAATTGAGCCAGCAGGCGTGACTACAGAAATTAAGACACTTGAAATCCACAGAGAAGCAAAGCAGAAAGTTCATTGTGGAGAGAATTGTGGAGTGGCATTCAAGAATGCCACCAAAGGAGACTTCAATCAAGTCAAACCAGGAAATGTCATCTCTGATGCTAAAAATAAACCAGTACAACTTTTTAGAGGGTGTATTGCTAAAATAGTAGTAGTAGACAAGAAGAAAGGCCTAGCAGCGGGTTACACACCCACTTTAGATCTTGGAATAATGCATGTACCAGTTAAAGTACAACATATTTTAAAGAAGAAATCACCAAAAGATACTGCGCCAGTAGACAACCCAGAGAGAATTGAACAAGGAGATAATGCCATGGTCGTTTTAGTACCACAAAAGCCTTGTGTCATGGAAATGGCCTCAGAGTTCCCATCTCTAGGTAGATTTGCTTTAAGAGATAGTAATAATATAGTCTGTATTGGAAGTATAGCGTCATTATGTAGTGATGAAGAATTAGAGAAGTATGGAGTGAAGATTGAGAAGAAAGCTACTGAAACCAAGAAAGGTAAGAAATAAACTTATTAGTTTTATTTAAAAAATATTGTTTTATAATTGTCTTGATTAAATATATTGTGTTTTATTTTGTAAAATTTAACTTGATTAATTATGACATGTCAAATGTACTCCTGTCAAATATATCAAAAATGTGCTCCTGGTAAATATAACCCTGTCAAATATATCAAAAATGTGCTCCCGCCAAATGGAACCCTGTCAAATATATCAAAATTATACACATGTCAAACATATTAAAACAATATATTTGACACATTTGTAACATAACATCATAACATTTTTAATAAATTCTTTTAATTTTATTTTTGTTTTTATATATTAAATAATATCTTGTCTTTTAATACTCTCAATCTCCCCGCTTCCCATTCCTTGTCACTAATCCAGCACTCTTTACTAATCTCAAGAGATTTAAACAGTTCACTGCCTTTATAAACATAACTCTCATCACTCAGGACTGGTATGACATTATTATAAAGAAATTTAAGCTGATCACAGAGATCTGAAATATTAATCTTCAGATTCTCAGTGTAGACGACTCTAAGATTCATTCTCTTGAGTCTATCAAGATTAAAATAAAGGAATCTTATTCTACTTATAATTTCACTTATTAAATCTTTATGATTATTCTTATACTTTACAATATCATTTTTAATCTGACTTCTTTCTTTATTAAATATAGGCTTCCCCATTTTATTATCATTATTAATAAAATGTACAGTCTTAATATGCTCAGAAATATTATTTATTTCTTTACTTTTATAATCACAGATCTTACAACCATAATATTCTATATCTTCTGTCATTCTAAGTTTCTGATATTCTTCTACATAGTCCTGATCATCACTCAAACACACACTAACTAAGAAGTCTTTATTATTAACTTGTAAATAATCTTTATTATTATTATCCAAATTATCTTTTAAATTATAATCTTTTTGATTATTATCTTTTAAATTATAATCCTTTTTTATTGTAAAACAGTCATGTAAGACATAATCTTCTACTATATACACATTATAATGTGTATTATACTCGTCTACAAAGATACAATGTTGTATACCAAGTCCCATACTCAGACTTAGAGAATAAGGCTGACACAAGATTCCTTTACATTTGCCCTTAAGAAACATGTCAATAATCTCAAGTAAGGCAGTTCTACCCAAGACACCATTGAAAATAAATGAAATGTAAGAACCAGGCGGGATGGGGTCTAGACACTTGTAGAGAGAGTCAATATACTCCCTGATATTGTAAATAAGTGGAGGAATATCTTTAATAATGTATTCTAAGTCTGAGTGGATGATAAACTTGTCATGGTTTAATAATACAGTGATTATATCAGAAGAAGGAATAAAATCGTGTGTGGATTCAGATTTACTGAATGTACTGGTGAGATATTTACTGACAATATTGAGTTGATCAATTCTCTCAATATTAGTGTTCTTAGGCTTATAATATTTGGACATATAAAAATGAGGGGGCAAATTATTAAAACTTAATTCAAGTGTATTTGAAAATGAACAAGATAAAATTTACTAGTTGAAGCTACACTGGGGGATAAATTTCATAGTAGAAAACTGGCAAAAAAATATTTAAAATGGGATATGATAACTTTTTATAAAATGTAATAAATTTCTATAAATGTAATAAATTTTATAAAATTTAATATGATAACTTTTAAAACATGTAATAGATTTTATTAAATATGATAGATTTTATTTCTATAAATATTTTGAGATTTTATTTTTAGCATAAATTACAAATAGAAAATTTCAAAAAATTCCAAATTTAAAAAATCACAGAAAAAGATTCTGACGATATTTTGGAACTGAGTTTTATAAAAAGATATCGACTTATAGTATACGCACTTAAAATAGTTAAATCAAGGCACTAGACTTATTTAAACATAATACGATAAAACAAATATATGCAAAAAAAGAAGGGGGTAGAAATATAAAGAACTTCTTTAATGACACGCGTAATGTTGACACACTTCACTTCATGTTTTTAAATTTGTGTAAGAAGTTTATTTTGGTTTATATTCTATCAAAATCTATCTTTATATTATCCCCTTCTGTATTAGTGAAACTATCTTCTATATACCCATTATCTTTTAATATCTTTATCTCCTTCTGCATATACTTCAGTTCTATATCAGCCCGCTCATTATTCCCTTCTCTTAAACTTAATAAAACAATATCATTAGGCTGAATCCACACACGCTTGTAGTCCTTTCCTCTTACTTTAGCTATACGCTTGATAGAATCAGAACAATCAGCGACAAACTGGCCCTGGCCGAGGGGGCTCTGGATGATACCGTAGACTGTATTGACATTGTCAGCGAAAGACAGTGGTCTGTCTATCATATTCTTATTCCTCTGTTTCTTAGCCATTTGGGGATAGAAAAAAATATAGAGAGATGAGAAAGGAATGTGGAATAAATATGTAATAATGTAAAGAGAGAAGATAATAAAAAATGTAAACACATGAAAGAAACTGGATTAGGGGCAAGTAATAAAGCGACACATATAATAATTTAATCACATAAATGAATACTCACTGTAGATCAAGACATATAAAATGTGAATAAATTCAAGACAGAATTGTATTAGACAAATATTGAACAGTGTAAGGAAGATAAGTCGATCTTAAACTAGATCACGTCGAGATACAAGACTCTGTCTTAACTAAAATATTATTTCTCGAAGGACGATTTAAAAAGCACTTTATAACTACCAATAAACACATAAGCCCAGTGCACCTGAAAATAGTATCTTGCTGTATATTCAATTGTAATATATTAAAAGAGAAAGGGCACTACAGGCCCCCAAACTTAAGGGTCGAATAGTTTTCTAAAAATTAAACTCAAAAAAGAATATCTGAACACTTATTATAATCAAGTATTATAAATATATGTTTGTACAAATCATCTTTTTACATATAAATTACATCTCAGAAACATACTTGTCCATAAGAATATTATTTTCTTTGCACTACTATAAATATTATAGAATATAAAATATGTGTTCTATATCTATCATTAGTCCTATATTTTAGAAAGCGAGATGTATAAAGATCACCAGATAAAACAAAAGGTGCCCTTGACCCAATTATCAAAGGAAGAGTTCCAAAGAGCATGGCGGGTTCGAATTTCAGAGACACCAAATTGTTTCTACCTTATAAGATAGACAGACAACTCAGATAATCAAAATGTCCACGAGAATCAAGAATCTAATGAAACTTGTGTGCGTCCAGTTATAAAAGGATTAACATCTAGTGTAGAAAAGACTCTTAAGTCTAAAAAAACAGTATCCTTCTAGCGGGATCTAATACCACACAAAAGTATTTGGTATAGCCTTTTTGAACCCCGCGGCGCAAATTCTAGAGTTAAATATTAAAATTAACTAAGAGACTAGACGAAGTAAAGAATATGTGACTCATGGGCTATAACTTACAAAAAGTTGCTAATACGGCAGCCGAAACTAGAAGGAGACTGGTGGTCAACGCAGTCCAATAAAAATGCCGGGCTGGTTATGTGGCGGGGTAAGGAGCGTGTGCGCGATACAGATGATTTTGGGATCTTTGAGTTTGTAAATTAGTGTCTATCATCTGGTTATAGATACCCATGTTTGTTAAGTATATCCGCCGTGAGGTCACTCTAGATGCGATTTGAGGTCTAAATGAGAAAGTGTTCTCTTGGAGCCAAAGTATGATGATACGGCGAAGCTTGCTGTGTCGATAAATTATAAGTGGGGAGTCTATGCGAATAAGAATCTCATAGTATCAGTTGGACAAATGCCAAATCCTTTGGTCCCTATGTAAGGGTTCTCCCCATCTCTTGCCTGAAAAGAAGAAAAAACAAACAGAAAGATTTAATAAAAACATCTATCAACTAATTTAATACCACACTTGCACATGTAAATTGACCTTACATATCCAAAGTATATTAAAGATTATATAAATAAATATCTAGTATTGTAAAATACAAACTTATAATATATTAATCTATTGCGTGATATTCAGATATTTCACTTAAATACCTTACATCTATACATTTGCTCTTTACTAAACTTCGTATTATTTCTAATTTGTCTTTCTCTCTACTTTCTATTATCTTCTTCTTAATTATTTCTAATTCTTTATCTTCATATCTTTCTAATATTAAATTTATAATGTCAATTCGCTCATACACTAGAATACTTTCTATAAGAAGATTATAATCGTAAGAACCTTTCAAGAAAATATTATATATTAATTCCATGAAATATGTTTTAGAAGAATATGTATTTAGTAAATATTTATATTTACAGTATCTACTACATCCTGGGAAAAGACATGAACACACTTTAGTAGACTTAATAATAGTACTTGAAATGTATTCATGACCCATTAGTTTATATTTTATTATATTAATTATAAGGTCTTTATACTTTGGTACATTTATATTGTACTCATTAAAATATATCATATAAGATAAATAATCATCTAGATGAGAGATATCAGGATTACGTTTGAAAAATGAGAAACCATCTCTGTATCTATTAGAAAGATAATAAAAGTCAGAGATGATACTAATAATATTATTAATTGAAAGGATAGTAGAATCGTCTTCTAGTATTAAAATAAATATTTCCTCGTCTGACAGGATTAACATATTGAGGGAGACAAACTAGAAATATGTTGAAAAAAATTTGAGATTAAATAGTCGATGACTTAATTGATAGAAAAACATTAGATTCTTTATATTTTATACGATCTAAATTAGATACAAAGTCGAGCATTTAATATTGAATTTTATCAACCTCTTTATAGTTGTAATTAAATCAGTTAGAATTAATTGTAAAAACTAACTGTCCCGTATAATTGAAACTCTACTATATTTAAAACAGCTTTCTAAAAAATTGTTAATATTAATAACTTTATTGATGGTGTTATTGCTTCTCTGACATTCCATACCCTCCAAAGACAAACTTCTAAAAATATTTTATTTTTAATATAAGAATTAATTAGCAATTAAAAAAAAGGAGAATTCTTTTGCATTTATAACCGTATTACCAGAGTATTATTTTATTTTTTTTATTGACGCATTGTGTCGACGTTATAAAATATTTGACAGATGATATTTTTGACACCTACTATTGTGATGTAGTCCTTAACATCACTCTAACTAACTCATTTTTAAAAGAAAATACAAGATCATTGTAATAGTGCTCTTCTTATATCATAATAATATCAAAAATTAGGAACTTGTTGAAATAAAGGAGATGTAATTCAAGTCCTCACAGTAATTAATTAATACGCTGCATCTATAAATATAATTTTTTATTTGTTCTTTATTTCCCTTTTCTTTATACTTGAAGGCGATTATTAAGTCACAAATGGTGAATAGTTTTAGGATTTTTTGAAGTTAAGGCATGAAATGTGTGCAGCTTCCAACCACAAAATAATTTTCGCCTATTTTCGAAGTTCATTTATTGACCGAAATAATACAATTAGATCTAATAAAATTGTATGTACACACCTATAATATTTATAAAATCGATGTTTGATACTTAGTGGGAATTTTTTAAAATTTACGAAAAAGATAAATAGAACAGCGGATTATAATGTAAAGTACATAATTTCGTAAAAATTTGATTTATATCTGTAGTAGACAAGTGTGTAATACGCACCACAAAAGGAGGAAGGGTTGAACTACGCGAGCTTGCTTATAATTATAATACCTCACGGCATTGATAGTTTTGCAAATATTGAAAATATATATATTTATAGGAAGATCTAAATGAGGGTAAGGACAGAGTATGAGGAAAAAATAACAAACCAACCTTCCGAAACGGTAAGGGGCAAAATTAACACAAGAGAAATGACAGGGGCCAGAACACACCATTGTGCCCACCCAACCCACTTCTGAGACTCTTGCAGCAGTACTTGTGAGTACCTAAGCGAGTGAAGAAGAGTGGTCTCAAAGAGTATTTCTATCAATCATAAATAGATTTGGTAGAATGACAAGAGGGGGGTGGAATAAAGCTACCGAGTTCTTCTGTGGAAAATTTGGGTCTAACATGAGTTCACTAGAATTTAAGGGCAAAGCGAAGAAAGCGCTCACTGGAAATAGTGGTAGACAAATGACGGTCCGGGAATTCTTAGTGAATATTACCAAAAGAAGAAAGACTGAAACTGGCTCGAAAGAAGGGAATAGTCTCTTTGAAACCGAGCTCTTTCTAAAAGCACAAAAATTGTTCTTGGAGAAACTTAGTTGTATCCATACATGTGTGGACCAGGTAGAAAGAACGTGGAAGATTTCTTCCTTGAAGTTGATCTGTTGAAACTTGATCCTACAGTCTAGGCGGTAGATAGTCACGTTAGATCCCACCCCTCTCATAACATGACAGAGATGGCAAGGATACTGCAAGCTGCACAGATCTGCTATCAGGAAATGGCCAGTAAGAAGCCCAAACCTTCGTCTTGGAAGGAAAGTATCTTGAAAAAGAACACTGAGATCGAAGACAAGGTAGTGCTTATCAAAAAGGCCAGGGCTTTTGATAAACTTATAAATGATGAAAAGCATGAAGCCAAGAGGGTAATGCGTGAACTTAACATGCTTGCATGTTTATACCGAGATACTTCTAAGGCTATTGCTATACCTAACGAGAGGAAAGCCATATACTCAAGGAAGCTAGAGGTCTCAGACCGACGCAGAAAGTATAGGCGTGAAAATCAAAAATTTGAGCTATATAGGAGCAATTTCTATAGAAGACTCAAGTATGCCAATGAGGTTACTCATAATGTAAGCAAAAAAGATATTAGTTCATTCTGGTCTACCATGTGAAATCAGAAAGAGCAATTCGAAGACTGCAATAATCTCTAGGAATATCTTCTAAAATACATTCCTGATAGCCAAGGTTAGATCACTTCCCCGACCTTGCAAGAATTTGTAGAAATTATTAAATATTTACCAAATTGGAAGGCTGCAGGCTGTGATGGAATCTTCGATTTCTTTATTAAGAAGTGTGAAGTTCTACACCCATTCCTTTACAAGATTATTAAGGAAGTATGCCTGGATAGTAAAGAACGCGAAGCTTGGTTCTACAAGGGGATTACTTATTTAATACCTAAAGGTATCCCCACCAGTGGTAATGACTTCGGGCCTATTACCTGTATGTCGAACCCCTACAAGCTTACAACGAAATGCACTACAAAGGCAATGCAGCTAATTGTAGAAAGTAGAGGGCTACTAGCAGAGAACCAACTAGGGACAGTTAGATAAGTCCAACAAGCAGGGAAACAAGCTGAAGACCATGTGGATAGATGTAAAGAAAGCCTACGATTCCGTAGACCATTCTTATCTATTAACGTGTATTAGTAAGTTAAATCTCCCTCAATGGATAAGTAAATTCTTAGAAGCCACCGTTAAAAGGTGGCACATTGAGATAAAATCAGGATCGGAAACGATACTGAATAAGAAGATTGAATGAGGCACATTACAAGGGGATTCCTTGTGGCCGCTTTTGTTTGTACTATGTATGGACCCGTTGAGCAGGAAACTAAATTCAATTTACCCAAAAGTAGGAATACAGACTCACAAAAGTGTTTATGTAACAAACCATCTTCTATTTATTGATGATCTTAAGCTCCTCGCAGAGAACGATGTCGTTTTAAAACTGATGAATAAGGAAACTACAAAGTACTTCTCATCTGTAGGTTTGGAAATAGACAGAAGTAAGTCTGCAACTAACTGTAGTGATTGTAGTGAAGATGCTGTAGCACTAGAAGGGCATCAAGGATACAAATACCTTGGAATTACAGAGGATGCCTCTAGTGCTGTCAAAAGAGAGACTTTTGAAAAAGTAAAAAATGAGATCTTACAGAGGGTTGAAAAACTGTGCAAGACTCAATTAAATGGTAAGAACAATATTCGATCTAATAATAAGCATGCTATATTAGTAATAAACTATCATATAGGTCTTTTTAAATGGAGAACAAAAGATTTCAAAAGTCAAGATTATGATAACTGACAGTGTACGTATTAAGTATCAGCTCCATCTACATCCAGACTGCAAGGAATGACTATACCTTCCGAGAACCTAAATGGGAAGAGGCCTTATAAGTATCGAATATAGAAGCGAAAATATTCTTGAATATTTATATATAAAATATTAGATGGATCTAAAAATAGCTCACTAAGACGAGCAGCGATACTTAAGGTAGAGGCAGAGGGCAAATCCCACTTTTTTACAATTTAAGAGCATCTAAGGATTATGTATAGCTTTGCAGGAGAGACAACTTAGAAGATGCTAATAGAAATCCACAAAAGAAGCGCTTTACAACAAAATTAACATATATTAAAACCATGGAAAGTTGTTTAAGCTAGGATTAATATTATAGTAAGCATTATAGACCCTTCTACCTGGCGTAATGGAACAATCAGGCTATATCCGAAGTAATTTACTGCTTTCTACAGGATAGAAATATTTTCTGTGGACAAGAGGGACAATGCCCCCATTGTGGATCTCATAGGAATGCCGTGGATCATTTAGCTACTAAGTGTGATCGAATGTTGGGTTTTGATTATATGAAAAGACACAACGAGGTAGTTGCAAGCATTCATCTCTTACTATGTATTAAATATGGTCTTAAGAAGACAAAGAAAATACGAGGCATTTCAGTACAAGAGAACATGGAAAATGATCGTGCAGAAATAAGAGTAGATACGAGAATATCCACTAATTTAAAGGTGATCCATAATAAGCCCGATGTTTCAGTTGTTTGACAAGAAGAAGAAAGAAATTTTTATAGTTGAAGTTGGTATAACCAACCAGGATCGACTTACTATAGTTGAGAATGAAAAACTAAGAAAATATGACCTTCTTGCAAATGAACTGGGACTAGTACATAAATTCTACACAAGAATAGTTCCTTATGTAATGACATGGGATGGAGTGGCGACCAAATATTACAGAAAGTACATCGGGGAGCTGGAAATTCAACCTCTCTGGAAGCATACATTCAATCTATTGTGCAGAAGAAGACTCTAGAGTCCTTCTCTAAGGAACGACGGCGAGTATACGATCAGGAGGATGCAGGAGAAGAAGAAGTGGCTAGAGTTGTAAGCGCACTAGCGAATATGGCGACCGTTAAAGAAGTGGTGTCGGCAAAGATGAATGAAGCTGAAAAAGTGAAGTTGGAAAATATTTCTTATTCCACAGAAACTGAAGTCTATAAAACGCCAAATCCCATAACCGATACCGGTAAAGCTGTGCTATAACCATTTACGACCAATGATACATTAACTCTTAAATCTTTCTTTGTTTCTTTATAAATCGTGTTATTAATAATTTATAGATTGATTTGTATTTTTAGTAATATTCGTTTTTTATAGACAACGGATTAAAAAATGCATATCCCCTCATTTCGAATTTTTTTTATCATATAGACCAGGGTTCGGCAACCTTTTTGAAAGAAAGTTCGAAATGGGTAATATAAAAACCTTAAAACGAAAAACGGGTTAAGCTCAAAAAAATATTTAAGAAAATTATAATAAATCCTCTGGAAATCTTTTTAAAAAAACATTCGTAGCAAATAATACGATTATGAGTTTTTTCAGTATTTTTATATTAAAACGAAAATTATAATTAAATTTATTTACAAGAGTTTTCTTAAATTATTAAGAGAATCGAAAAAAAATTTAATGGTTTTATATAGATTTAATAGACATTGTTTTCATAAGAATGCGAAGCAAATTTCTTCATAATTACTTTGAAAAGAGGTTTAAATTTTGTTTTCGATTAAATCTCGAAGAAATAACAAAAATTAACTACGTGTAGAGAAATTCTAAGAACAATACTTTTTAATGAGAAACTTGATTTTGATGTCATCTGCAATTTGGTCATAATTAATGATTTAAGATGAATTGGCAGCTCTTAAACAGTTATCTAAATGTTTGTCCGTAAGTTGTGTTCGATATTTTGATTTTAAATGCGTCATATTCGAAAAAAAAGCTTCACAATTATATGTGGTTCCACAATAAGAAAATATTTTGGTTGCACATTTTCTTAAAATGGGGAAACTATTATCTGAAACCCATTTCCATAAGTCCTTGTCTAAATAATGAGATTTTAAAACTATATCATTCTTCAAATATTAATTTCAATTTCTAAGCCGTCCATGTTAACTATATGAAAAAAAATAAAAATTTTTACTGGTAAATCAGAATCAAAAACATTAGGGGATTAACAAAAAATGGAATTATTTCCTCTAATGATCGCAAATCATGAAATCTTTTAGAAAACTCAATCAGTAATAAATCTAATGCGCCTATGTACGATGTAGGATCGAATTCATGAATACTTAAATTTATTTTTTCAATCATCAACTTAGTATTTTGAAAATGAGATAAAAATTTCTTCATTAAATTGTTTCTAAAAAGTTTTAACTTATTTTTAAAAGAATTAATTAAGCTTATCATATCTGCAATATGTGAATTCTTTTGTTGTAATTTTAAATTTAGCTCGTTAAATTTCATTGTGATATCCGCTAAAAATCCAAGATCTAATAACCAACTTTTGTTTTCTAATTCTATATAAGTTTCATTTCTCATTGCAATAAATTCCTTTATTTGAGGTAAAAGCTTAATAAAGCGTTCAAGAACTTTGCATCGGCTAATCCATCTCACTTCTGTATGAAGAACTAAAACTTAAAAATCTCCGTTTTCTTCTTCCATAAGCAGCTTAACAGCCTATGTTGAGTTGTTTTGGCTCTTATCGAATTTATAATTTTAGTAACAATTAATAAAATATGAGCCAAAATTAACACTTTTTGAAAATAAAACTTGTTGATGAATTATACAGTGATATGAAATAAACTTTTAGAAACAATATATCTTTTCTACATAACCCAATAAATCCGTTTTCTTTTCCGACCATTGCTCGTGCACTATCAGTAGTAATAGAAGAAAGTTTTCGAAGTGGTATATTTTTATCGACAATAAATTTTTTAAATATAGAAAAAATGTCTTTTCCCGTTGTACGAGCAGTTAAAGGTAGAATTTACAAAAATTTAACTTTAGTTGAAAAGTCATTAAATACCAGTTTTATAGAAACAATTAGTTGTGCTGTGTCAACTACATCGGTAGATTCATCAAGCTAAAAAGAGAAATACATACAATTTCTTAAGTCTTTATCTAATTCTGATTCTAAATTATTAGCAATTAATTCTATTCTTCTTGATGCAGTTCTAGCTGATAACTGCAACATATTAATAGCTTTTAAAATTTCTCTTGTTTTCAAAATCTTCAAAAAGAGAATCCGCTGCTGTTATCATAGTCTATTTTATAATTTCTGCATCAGTAAAGGTTTTTTTCTTCTTAGCCAACAGATGTGCAACTTTTATTGAAGCTACAGCGGGCGCCTTCGAAAACTCTTTTGGCTTTGTATAATATCTCTGCTGTTTTACAATGGCCGATTTTAATGATATCAACTTACTTTTTCGCAGTTCGGAATTCAGTGGGCATTCAATATTTATATTTTCAAGCAAACCATTAAAGTGTCGTTCCAAGATACTTTTTTTGCATATTGCAATGCTTTTGTTGCACAAAAAACAAATACACCTACCTTGAAATTCTATAAAGAAAAATCTTCTTCCCATGAATTATTGAATTAATAATTTCATATTTTTTTTTGAAGGTTCCATAAAGGGGTAAAAAAATTTTGTAATAAATTTTTAAAATTTTTTGAACGTTGCATTAGCATGTTTTATGGCATAATTATTGTTAAAATAAATTTTAAAGAACTTTATAATTGAAAGAAAATAATTTTATTGTTATAATCATCATATGTAAGAAAATTTTTGTCGAAAGGTCTTTTTGCTTAACGAAAAGTAGATTAACTCCTTATAATGTACTCCCAATATTTAGCATTAAAAATATAATTGATCAAATTTTTTTCAAAAAATTGAAATTATAAATTTTTAAATTTCTTCTCAATATGAAAAATGAAAACGGGCGCTTTTTTGTCGACCCCTGTTGTATACTATATATTGAACGGGCAAATAAAATGTAATCTTAATACAATTATGGTCACCTATTAAACTAAAACGAATTTTTGTATATGAACACAACATCATATTTTCGAATTTTATTTTTTTTAATTTATTTTCCGAGAAAATTAATACTCGAGATTGAAGCTAATGAATGAGAAACAGGGTTTAGTTTTTTTTAAAACTTTTTTTATTTTTTTTAGTGTTTATAAAAATTCTTAAAAATTGAACTTTAATAAAATTTTGAGAATTCATGAAGCATATCTAAAAAATTAAACGAGAAAAAGCATTGTCGTAGCCGATCAAATGCTGACCAATCATATTCTTACAAATGGACAGATTTGATTGGCTACAAAAAGTATTTAAAAACATTTCCGAAAGAGGGGATGGAAAATCCAAATAAAACATTTGACATGGCGACAACGACAAACAATGTCGGATGCTTCACAGGAGAAGCAGGTGAGGATGTAAATGTCTGGCTGAGAGACATAATGTTGGTAGGGGAAGTTTCGAAATGGACCAATGATCAATTCAAAGCGGCATTGGTGAGCAAGCTCAGGGGGAAAGCATTATCATGGGCTTCCCAGACATTAGGCGGGAAAATGGAGACAGTCAGCTTAGAGGAAATACTTCATTTAATAAAGAAAAGATTTGGATCGTATAAGAACAACGATATAACACTAAGCAGGTTCCTCTCAATAATGGTCCCGGAAACGAGAGAAGATTACTCGCAGATGCTACAGGAAGCTACTGTAATATATGAGAGATCTCTTATAAATTTGGACGCTTTGTGCCAAATGGTAATTAATAAATCACCAATGGAGATAAAAGCTCTGTTATACCAGACCGCAACTACAGTCCAGACGTGGCAAGGATTTATACAAAAGGCGGAGGAGATATCGTGGATTCCATATCCCGATAAGATGTTAGCTAGGACTAAGCTACACGACAACGCGGGCAGAGGGCCCCACACTAATTTTTACAAAGAAAAAGGATTTAAAAGAAACATAACCCATGAAAAACTACCGCGGCATCCTAATAAACGGTGCACACTCCACGGGGAATGTAACCATTCCACAAGAGACTGCAAAGCACTTACCATAATACTCAATAGAGAAAGAAACAACTTGAAGAGAAAAAATATAAATGCCGTTGAAGAATACGAAAGTGACGAGAAAGATCATGACAATAAAGAAATTGAATTCTATTTACATCATATACAAAATAGTTTTAACCCATTTTTTGTGGAAAGCCGTCTCTTTAATAAAAATACGAAAGTACTACTAGACACTGGGGCCGATGTTTCGGTCATAAATTACAATGATATTCCACAAGAAGAACGTAATAAGATTATTAGATATAATGGCGTAGTAAAAGGTATAGGAAATGAAATATTAAAAATAGAAGGCTATTTAAAAGACTGTATAATCGAAATCAATGGAAAAGGTGTGATCTTCTCACCCTTAATAATCAAAGACATAAAATATGTTATAATAGGAGCAAATGTAATATGCGACAATAGAAAACTGATTTTAGATATTCTAAATGCACCAAAATATAGAATCAACCAAATGTCGAATTCCGCATGTGATTTAGAAGAGAACAAAATTTTGAAAGAGTACGAGGACGTCTTCAAAACAGAAATAAGCGACTATAACCTCTGCACTGCAGGTAGTCATCGTATACAGACGAACAGTACGAAGATAATTTGCCAAAGGAACGGAAGAATGCCAGTATCACAAGAAGAAGCCGTAAATGAAGAAATCAACAAACTCCTAGAACTTGGAATTTTAAGGGAAAGCAGAAGTCCCTGGTGTAGCAGAATACTGATGGTACCGAAGCCTGACAAAACATGGAGAATGTGCGTAGACTATAGAGGTCTGAATAGCATAACAGTAAAGGACGCATACATGACACCTAGAATCGACGAGATTTTTGACAGTCTATCAACTGCAACTATTTTTACAATACTGGACGCGACTAGTGGATTCCATCAAATTCCTTTACAAGAAGAAGACAAGGAAAAGACAGCATTTTCGTATAGGGGGAAATTATACGAATTTAATCGTATGCCGTTCGGACTATGTAACGCCCCAGCAACATTTCAAAGGGCAATGGACAATATATTCAGGAAAGAAAACCATAATTTTGTGATCCCATACTTAGACGATATTATAATATATTCAAGGAACAAGGAAGAACATAAGAAACATGTGAGAATAGTATTGGGAAAAATAAGAGCGGCAAATCTATCGCTTAATAAGAAAAAGTGTAAATTCTTTAGATCGGAAATAAAGATCTTGGGGAACGTCATTGGAAACGGAATCATAAAGGTAGACGAAACGCGCATTAAGGATATACAAGCGTACCCAATTCCTACCACCATAAAGGAATTAAGGAGTTTTCTAGGAATGGCCAACTATTGCAGGGATTTTGTGACAAAGATGGCAGAAATTACGGGACCCTTGTATGATGTACTTAAGGGCGAAAAACAGACATCTGGTAAAAAAATTAAACTTACTGACAAACAGCTGGATACGTTTAAAACCGTTAAAAAAGTACTAAGCCAAAATACAATACGTACACAGCCAAATTTTAAAGCTCCATTCATTCTGGTTACTGACGCATCTGAAACGGGAATAGGAGCGGTGCTGCTGCAAAAGAACAAAACTGGAGCTGAAAAAATGATAGCCGCCTTTAGCAAAAGACTAGATAATTGTCAGAAGAATTATTCAGTTACCGATAAAGAACTTCTTGGCTTGGTTAAAGGAATAGAACATTTTAGACATTACCTTTTGGGAAGCAAATTTACGCTCAGAACGGACCACAAAGCCTTAATCTATCTATGGACAGTGAAGGATCCAACTAGTAGGATTCTCAGATGGGCACTCAAATTGGCGGAATACGACTTCGAATTGGAGTATATAAAAGGAGAGCATAACATTGCTGATGGCTTTAGTAGATTTCACCAAGAGTGTGAAACATGTAACATTGATTTACATCAGTTATCGAATAATAACATCAACGACATACTAGAGGAGTACCATAAAATATCAGGGCATGGGACATCAAATACCATGAAATTTATGATTTCACAGGCACATAAGTGGAAAACAATGCACCAAGACATTTCGAAATTCGTAAGCAATTGCAAAACATGTCTTCGTTCGGGATATCAACGCGTGAAGACAAAGAACAAAGTAATACTTTCAGAAAGACCCAATCAGCTGTGGGAATTTGATCTGCTTGGAAAACTTTCGGACAACAGCGGAAGCGGATACATATTTGTAGCGATCGATCACTACTCTAAATGGATAGAAACCAAGATCTTACGAAGCAAAAAGAGCTGTGAAATATATAAGGCGATCGAAGAATTAATCATTAGTAAGCATGGGATACCCGAAAGAATCTTGA
Organism: Vairimorpha necatrix; assembly: GCF_036630325.1. Classification (NCBI taxonomy): domain Eukaryota; kingdom Fungi; phylum Microsporidia; family Nosematidae; genus Vairimorpha; species Vairimorpha necatrix. The sequence continues at coordinate 418,640 of NC_088827.1, read as the reverse complement.
CAGACAACGGCTTAGAGTTTGACAACAGCGTGGTACAAGCATTAGGTTCAAAGTATAATATATCATGGGAATTTTGTTCGCCATACCATCACCAGACTACAGGCGCGGTTGAGAGGGTCATACAAACATTGACGAACAAAATTAGAAAATTAGCAAACTATGGCGAAATTGGCTGGAGGAAAGTTGTCAAAGAAGCTACATTGGCAGTAAATCTATCGTTTAACCGATCAATAGGAACATCGCCGTACATTCTAAAATACGGTCAGCAAATAACAACAGCCATAGATGAGAGAATAGGAGTTACCCCTAAGACCTATACGAAGCAAGAACTTTTACGGAAGAGGGACTTAAACTTTAAAAAATACAGCAAATACATCGTTAAAGGGAAAAAAGATATAAAGCAAAAGTTTAAAATAGGAGAAGATGTTTTAGTTTACAGAGATTACCCAGGAAGTGGAAAGTTAGAAGCTAAATGGTCACCTGGTTATATTATTGTCAAAATTTTAAGTGAAGACGCATTTCTGGTAAAAAGGAAAAATTCAGCAGGCGTATTGAGAGTTAACATAAGTCATATTAAGAAGGACACGTCGAAGACTGATTGAGGGGGTGTCGTAGCCGATCAAATGCTGACCAATCATATTCTTACAAATGGACAGATTTGATTGGCTACAAAAAGTATTTAAAAACATTTCCGAAAGAGGGGATGGAAAATCCAAATAAAACATTTGACAAGCATAATGTGGAATTTTTGAAGAAAAAATGGAACACAATATGTCATTGTTCGAAGCATAATCCAGGGAAATGCTCACTTTAGAAGGGTAAAAATTAGAAAAAAAATTTCCGTTCGGAGCGGACTTCAAAGAAATTGCTTACTTGAGAAAGGTAAAAATTACGAAAAAAAAAATATCCGTTCAGATTCGACGCCGGGGAAAATGTTTTCACGAGAAGGGTAAAAAAATTAAAAAAAAAAACGTTGGTATTTATTTGTAATTTGTATATAAAAATTCTTTAATTTTAAGGGCAAGAAAAATAAATTGAACAACAATGAAAGACAAGAAGTTTTTGTCTTTTTAATGACTATAATTGTTGCAACAAGGTTAGTAGAAAAACAAGAAGAGGTGCTTTTATGAAAAAAGCAAAAAAATTTATCTTTTTTGAAGATGTGATTGATGGTATCACAGAGCTCACGGCGAGATTTACAGTAGGTCTATATAGATCATAAGATTCTTTACCACCAACGAGAAACGCTATAAAATTGATTATATAAATTTTTATTTACGTCTCAAATGGGCATGCTGGACGAGACAGATTGTTTCCATTATTGCATACAAAAGTCGACGACGCAACACAAAAAAGATTTCCAGGGGGTCTTGAATAGCTGTGATATATGTCAATCAAAGCGAAATCTAGTAACTAGACCAGTTATTAGACCAATTGTAGCAAAGTATCCAAGGGAAAGATATGTTGCAGACTTGATTGATCTCCGGCTATATCACGAACTCAACGAAGGATATAAATGTTTATTGAATATTTTAGATTCTTTCACCAAATTTTGTTGGATGATATCACTGCTTGACAAAACAAGTATTAGTGCAGGGAATGCCTTCGAAACATTGTTTAGGACATTTGGTTCTTGTTTTATACTTTTTACTGATAACGGCAGAGAATTTGTAAATCAAATACATGTCGATATATGTCAGAAATATGAAATAAGACACGTAAGGGGAAGAGTCAGATGTCCATGGATACTAAGACAGATAGAACGATGCAATCTGTCAATAAAGTGAATGATTGCATTTACTCTTAGGACAAAAAATATTTTTTTGCAATGGACCAAGTTAAAGAAGAAGTTACTGGTCATATAATATTTAAAGACTCTCTACTACCAGTTAAACACCATTTTTTAATGTTTGGCAGACCCATTAGGGACATAATGGACGAGTCTAGAATCACGGGTATTCTAGAATCGATTAATAGCGAAAATCACGAACAAGAGTGTGAGGACGAAGAACGCGCTGAAGAAAATTTATCAGATGTTCTAGATTGCAATACTTATGTAGAAATACATCAACTATATGCAATAATAGCACAAACCTTTTTTAAATGAAAATTTAACACGATGCAGCTAGAATTTATACACGAACTGCTGCAGATAGAATGGTACAAAGAAGTATGCGGAGAAATGATTTCTTAGAATTTTAAATAGGGGGTAGAGTCCTTGTAAGAGCTTATTTGGACAACAACGTCAATACAAGAAGACATTCTCTTTATGAACATTTAGATGCAGAAGTCTATGTATAACAGACATTATACAATTTAATAAAGTAAACTTATGAAGAGAGGATAATAATGGAATTATAATAGAAGAAATAAGTTCAAGAGATCTGAGGTTGCTTGGCAATAAATAAAGTACTAAAAATATTGTTTATTTTATTTTCTCCTTTTTTTCATTATTCCCTCCCATTATTATAAAAAAAATTTATTCCTCAAAAAATCGAGAAAAAATTTGGGCAGTCATTAAAATCGAACATTTATTTGTATTTATTTTCTGGTTCGCTCCTTACTGAAGAGATTTTTTTAATTTTTTACCCCCCCCCCCGGAGTCCGCTACAAACGGGCATTCCTCCGAACTGTGACCAATATACTCATTAATTTGTAAAAAAAATATTTTATATATATATACATCCAGATGATCACGCTAAAGAAGACGCTAGAAAGCATTTCTCTGGACTACCGAAGGAGAGGAGACGAAGCCGATGTGGAAAGAACTATGGAGACGAGAAGCCACCTACAAGCAGGAGACGCCAACGCGGAACCTATCCTTGTTAAACTATAAATATAAACTACAATAAGCATACCCTAATTAAATTCATTTTTTTTTATATATACATATAATTTAGCAAATCAAGTAATTATTAGACAGCAGCTCTTTGTTATAATCTTAATTCGCCCATTAAAAACACAATGAACTGATCCAATTTGGCAAACCCCTATTTTTAATTTAAAAATCTAATTTCATGTTTTATATGTTCATAATGTATGTGGGCGTTAGAAAAGTGTTGCTATAGAAGCAAGATCTTTCCTATAAATTTTGTTTATATATTTTAAACCCCAATTAAAAGTTAGATTGAACACGCTTCATCCTTAGGGACATTTTTTAACAAATTGTTCCGTCGCGCGACAATTTTAAAACAGTCATGTATCTGTGGAATATTGGATTATATCACATGTTCTATAATTAACCAATGAAACCTTTAAACGCTGATGCTTCATTGAAACGATCATTGATCAGCAGCTATATTTGATTAGTTATATCACATTTGCTTCTATTGGTTGCTCTATACTAAAAATAAATAAAATCCATCAACGACATGGTTCAACATCTGAACACTAACAAACACTCTTCCTTCTATAAGTCAGATAAGCCAAACTCTATTTATAACAATAAACAATCTTTTCCTTCCAACTATCTAAACTCCGGTTTTCAAGGCACTCCAAACCGTAGAATCATTGAATGCTTCCTTGCCACGGGCAAGTTCCCCGGTAAACACGCCAGTATCCTTGGCATATAGCCTTTTGCTGGAATACTTATATAGTTTTTTATGTAGTTATGTTTATTACATTTTTTAGCGTCGTTATTGTATTTATTTAATGATTACCTCTTCATCTTTCCGCATTCCCTTCTTTGCAAACATTTTTTATATTTTCTTTTTAATTTATCATTCTTTGTCAACACTTTAGACATGGGCTTGATACTGAACAGGAAGGGGTATTCGAGAATCCAATATGTGGATTTCGGGAGGAACTCCGGGAACTAACAGAAAAAATTGTGAGTATAGATTGTGAAAAGTAATTAGTAAGAAAGATATTATATTATACCCAAATAAAATAACTTCGTCGACACTATACACAAACATTGGCGTATTTACAAATGTAGAAACATACAAACAACTTTCGTTTATTGTGGGACTAAACTCGACAGACTACTTAAAAATTTTAACATGTATTTAGATAGGTGTGACAGATGATGTTTATGACATCTGCCCAAGTGATTTAGTAGTGTACGTCACAAAAACATTCTTGGCTAAAATCAGCATTAGTGTAAATAAATTTGGGGTCAAAATTTCTAAAATTTTGCCCTTTTTTAAAAAAAGAAAGGAAGAGAAAACTTCAGAAAATACCTAAAACTGGATATGTATATAAAAATGTTCTAGAAATAAGATTTTAATAAATATAAAATTTTAAAAACAAAATTTTAATAATTTTTCGAAGGTATTCTGGTCAACATCTTTTAATAATATAAAGTGCCTAATATATATCTGAAAGATAATATGAACTGCACCTAATGGGTATAGAGGCTTTATATGACCTTTAATTCCCTTTGATAATGTCTGTATGGACACCCGTTTCATTATTTCGAAAAGTTTGACTATGATTTACATTTTATGGTCCCTATAATAGTCCTTCAAATTTCCATATGCCTTTCACATATCAGAATAAATGAAGGATCTAAAATTTACGTGCTTTAAAAAGATCGGAAGCAATGCATTCCTGTTTTTTTTTTATTCACGAAAACTATCTTTTTTCTTCAGTTCTTTCCACCATGCGAAACACCAAAAACCTTAACAAAAAAAATCCCTCTATGATATTTATTCTTTCATTTTACTTTCGTCTATCCCTATATTGAATTGCTTTCCTCCTATCTGTCATAGATTATTCGAATACCTCTCATAAATATTTAATTTAAATAATTTTTCACGGGGTAGCTTACATTTTTTATGTATCAATTCAATGTTATTGTTATATGTATTACTTTAATTTTCATTGCCTACAAATTTACTATTTTTAACATAAGTAGGTGTTCTACTTTAGTGTATGAAATTATGTATTATTCAAAATTGAAAATCTATGTCTACATTTGAAGACTTACACCGTAAGAAAAAGTTTAATTTGATACGAAGGCTCTATCTCAACCATATTTTATACATTTCTATTTGTATTTGGAGTTTGCTAAACATACATAAAAATTTACAATTTTCTCGTTACTTAACATTTCTTTCCTTTTTTAAAAAGGTGCAAAATTTTTAAAATTTTCCCTAATTTTTTTCCACAATGCTGTTTTTAGCCACATTCTTACATAACTACATTTAAAACATATATACCTAAAAAATTTACATTATGTTCAGTTGAACAAAAGCATCTCTGTATTATACATTACAATCTTAATAGATAAAGTCTTTATTAAACAAAAGAAGACACAAAATTTAGATATATTGCTATAATATGCAATTTCCTATGAATGTTATGCGTTTTTTTCTTCCTGTTGTTGGTTGAATATTTAAAAGACTAAAAATGAATAAGAGTGATTTTATGAAGAAGCCAAACTAAAGTTTTAATGACCTATTGATTAGAAACAATGTTGTACGCAAAACTGTTTAGAAAACACGAGTTTATTTATTTCTGAAGTTATAGTCCAAATGTCATTCGCTCAAATATTTTGAGCGAATGACATTTGATAAATAATTGGAAGACATTTGACATGTTATACTTTCAATAAACATTGTTTGAATTTCATTTATAGCAAATACACTCGTATGAGTCAAGATAAGATTATTGGCTAAAGTAAGTATTAGCTACAAAAAATCGATATAGGATTTTTTTGCCCCATTTTTTCAAAAATGAAGGAGAGAAAATGATCAAGAGAAGAATTGGAGATCATATATAATGATCTAATAATTAAGAAACAAAATAGAAATATGTAGCGTCTGTAATCAAAAAATGAAACAAAGAGGGGATCAAAGAAGTCTCATAAGGTGTCCATGTAGCTCGTGTAAAAACACAATTTCAATTTAAAATGGAACTTTCTTTCGGGATTCTTTACTAAAACACATTAATTTATTACAAATACTAAATATGTGGATTCTAGGTTATTCACGTAAGTCCATTTCTCAAGTTTTAGGTTGTATTAAACTTTCTATATCAACTGTGCTAATAAAGTTAAGAGAAATGAGTCTTTATGATAACTATTAATCAAGTATAGGGACTATTGGAGGCGAAAATACCATAAAGGAAATTGATGAGACTAAGATTGGGAAGAATAAATACAAAAGAGAGGAAGTAAGTAAAAGGATTTTGGTGTTTTTGAATGGTTGAACGTACCATCCAACGTAGAATCATAGTTGTATATATTAAGAAAAGAGACAAAAGAACACTTACTGAACTTCTTTTAAAGTATGTAAGTAAAAGCAGTATTATATATATAGCGATATGTGGGGAGCGTATCATTCTTTAAATACAATATTTAACCAACATCATATGGTTAATCATACATTACATTTTAGAGATCCAAATACAGGAGTACATACATCATCATATATATAAAAGAATTTTATTTAATTTTTTACCCCTCTTTTTTATGATTTTGAAAAATCCAAACTTCTTATTAAAGCTTATTGTATCATTGTAATATCAAATATAGATTTACTGCCTTAATATGAATATTCTAAGTGTGTATGTTATTAGTTAATACTTTTTTTGATTTAATTATTATTTTTGTAAAACTCAGTTCCAAAATATCGTCAGAATCGTTTTTTAGAATTTATTTAACCCTTCTAGAAAAAATTCAAAAAAACATTAACCAAAAAAAATTGAATAAAAATGTCAAAAATTGAGCTTAAAAGTTCTCAAAATTATCTCATTATAATGATTAAATCTTTTTAGCCCAACTCTACTCCTTATATGTTACTAAAAAGTATTTTCCAAAATCATGTTTCCTCCTTTTCAAATTCATCCCAAAATGGAAACTTAACAACATTAAAAGGAAAAATACATATTAAAAAACTAAACATTCAAATCCCGTTTTCAAAACGGGAAAACATACGCTAGTCATATATATAAAAGAATTTTATTTAATTTTTTACCCCTCTTTTTTATGAATTTGTAAACTTTAAACTTCTTATTACAGCTTATTGTGTATTAAAAATATCAAATTTACATCTAATGTTTCGATATAAATATTGTAAGTGTGTATATTATGTGTAAATGCATTTTTATTTTGATTATTATTTTCGTAAAACTTAGTTCCAAAATATCGTCAGAATCGTTTTTTAGAATTTATTTAACCCTTCTAGAAAAAATTCACAAAAACATTAACCAAAAAATAAGTAAAATATAAGTGTCAAAAATTGAGCTTAGAAGTTTCCAAAATTATCTCATTATAATTATTAAATGTTTTTAGCTCAACTTTACTCCTTATATGTTACTAAAAAGTATTTTGTAAATTCATGTTTTTTCCTTTTCAAATTTATTTTTCCCAAAATGGAAACTCAAAAAATAAAGTAGAAATAAATGCTATGAACAATATATCAATCCCGTTTTCAAAACGGGAAAGCATACGCTAGTCATCATATATATAAAAGAATTTTATTTAATTTTTTACCCCTAAAACTCAAAAAAAGAGAAAATTTAAAATGATATAATTTTTGTTTTAAAACAAAATTAAATGCTTTCACTGTATTTTATAGACAATTTTAGACCAGATACGTTATTTACATTTTATTTATAAATCATTTTCGAAATGCTTAGAAATATGATTTTCTCCCTTTTAATTTCTTCCTTTTAGAGAATGAAAACAAAAACAATATGAAACAAAATGTAGAAAAAATTTGTTACTAATGTGTGAAATTAACTCAATTGGATTAAAATTTGTTACTGAATTAACGTTACCACTGCTATGTTGATTCAATAATAATACTTAACTTCTAAAAATCACATTTGCTCCTTTTTAATTCTTCCTACCAGAAATGGAAAATCAAAAATCAAAAATCAAAACAAGAAACAAACACTAAAAAGATGATTTACAAACATTAGAAATTTATCAACTGAATAACAAACTCAATTAATTTTTATTTAGACTAATATCAATGCTATTTATTAAAAAATCATAGTCTCATTTTTGTTTTCTTCTTTCCCAAAATGGAATTTCAAAAACTATAAATAAATTTTTTTTCTTTACCCCTCATTATGTTTATGAAAAATCAAGCAAACAACGATTTGAATAAACAACCCAAAGCAACTGTTACTATCTTTCAGGAGATATGTAGTAATACAAAAAATAACAATGTTATTTTCTATGAGGCCAACACCTCTGTATATAATCAAAAAAATAAAAAAACAAATGCTGGAGAAACAAAAAAAAGGAATTCTATATTCAGTTTCTCTAGCGACAACAAAACACCAAGCAAACCAATAAACAACAAAAAAGAATTAGATGACTTAAAAGATAACAGAATAATAGAAGCTCTTACGGAAAGATTAGATTTAGCATGTAGAATCACAAGCAGAAACCATGCTGAACATTATTGTGGAGATCTGAAAGAAGAATGTGCCTTTTGTGGTGCATTACATTTTGCTGGAGAAGCAAGCAGCAATGGATTATACAAAAGCTGCTGTCATTTTGGGAAAGTTAAATTACAAAGAACAAGAGACTTCCCAGATGACATTAAGAATTTATATATAGGAAAAAATAAAGATGCAAAAAACTTCAGAGATAATATTAGATCCTACAATGCTGCTCTTTCTTTTGCTTCTCTTGGTGCTCAAATAGAAACTGTATCCAATGGACCGTATGTATTTAAAATACATGGTCAAGTGTATCATAACACTTATAATGTAAATAATATGGACTCTAATGCACCAAAGAAGTATGCTCAATTATATGTAGTAGATAGTGATATGGCAAATGTTCAAAGAATGATGAATCCATCTAATAGAAATTGTGATATATATATCATGAGCAAATTAGATGGATTTATAAGATCTGCCAATCCATATTCCAATGCATACAAGAATATGTCTGAAGTAATAAAGGAGCAAAAGGAGATGGGAAAAGAAGTTAAAGACATTTCTATGGTCTTTAATAAGAATTTAGAAAGAGATCAGAGAAGATATAATGCTCCCTCTACAAGTGAAATCGCAATGATTTTTACTGATCCAAATGGAGAACCACCATTTGAAAGGGACATTAAAGTATATAGCAAGGGTCTTAGTTCTGATAATTTACATTTGGATATTTTAAGTCCACATTTAGATCCAATGACGTATACTTTGTTCTATCCACATGGCGAAGCTGGATGGAACGCAAATTTAAGGATTGAGTCTTATCATGGGGAATCACAGAAGATATCTTTACTACAATATAAAGTAGCACAAATATCTATAAGAAAAGATAAGTTCAATCCTTTACTCTATGGAGGAAAGTTATTTCAACAATGGATTGTAGATTCATATCTACAAGTCGAAGCAAATAACTTAAACTTCATAAAGTTAAATCAGAAGAAGTTGAGGGTAGATCTTTACAAAGGCTTAGTAGATTATGTGAACAATGGAATAGAAAGTAATGCTAAGCCTGTAATTTTACCATCAAGCTTCCAGGGATCTCCAAGAAATATGAGGGAAAGATACCACGATGCAATGTCTGTCGTAAGAAATTTCGGCAAGCCCGATCTTTTCATTACTATGACTTGCAATCCAAATTGGAAGGAGATAAAGGAGAATCTATTTGAGGGACAAACTGCAGTTGATAGGCCTGATTTGGTAGCAAAGGTCTTCAACTTGAAATTAAAAAGCATGATGGGGGAGATTTTGTCAGGAAGAGTATTTGGGGAAGTTGTGGCTCATGTCTATTCTATTGAGTTCCAAAAACGTGGACTTCCCCATGCTCACATATTGATAATGTTAAAGGACAAGATTCGGGATGAAAATATGATAGATAAGTTTGTAAGCGCAGAGATACCATCGCCTATGGAAAATGAAGTGTTACACACCTGTGTAACAAAACATATGATTCATGGACCATGTGGACTAAGTAACTTGACAAGTCCATGTATGGAAAATGGTCTCTGCACTAAGGAATATCCTAAGGAACATAATACTGAAACAAGGATCAATAAAGACGGATATCCTGAGTACAGACGATCTAGAGGGGCCGAGTACAATGTAAGGGGCAACGTTGTTACTAAAGCTAACGTGGTCCCTTATAATGCTTATCTACTTGAAAAATACAATTGTCATATCAATGTAGAAGTTTGTACTTCTATCAAGTCAGTAAAGTATATTTTCAAGTATATTTACAAGGGATTTGATTGTGCTGAAATGAGAATAACTGACAACAATGAAATTGATCATTTTGTGAATTCCAGATATGTCTCAGCACCAGAGGCTACCTGGAGATTAATGGAATACAAGATGCATGGAAGATCTCATAAGATCCATAGACTTCCTGTGCATCTTCCACAAGAACAATTGATCACTTTCGAAGAAGGCAGAGAAGAGGAAGCCGTTAGATTGTCCGATCTTAGACAGACTCCTCTTTTAGCCTACTTCAAATTGAATGAAGTTGATGAAGGAGCACATCGATTTTCGTATAGTGAGATACCCTATCACTATACATATAAAAGGGGAGAATGGATTAGGAGAAAGAATAAGTATAGTAAGATAATTACTAGACTTTATTCTGTATCTCCAATAGAGAAGGAAAGATTTAGCCTCAGAGTTCTATTGATCAATGTAAAGGGGGCTAAATCATATGAGGATTTGAGAACTGTAAATGGTGTAGTTTACAGTTCTTTCGCAGAGGCGGTGGAAGAAAGAGGACTTCTTCAAGATGATAAAGAATGGGAAAGGGCTTTGGATGAGGCCGTATCGACCGAGTCCCCATCAATAATAAGAGCATTGTTTGGATATATTTGTGCTTTCAATAAGCCTAAAAATACCAAAGAACTCTTTGAGAAGTATCTTGGAGATATGTCTGAAGATCTAGATCAGAATAGTAGAGACGAAATATTAAGTAGATTAAAAGATATAGTTAATGCTCATGGATGGAGCTTAAATGCTCTGGGTTTAGATGAGCCGATTAACTATATCAAGAATGAAAGAGCCGTCTCTGGCATTGAACATGATCTAGATCAGATGATATCCTCTTTGAACGAAAAACAGAGAAATGCATTTAATACAATAACAGATAGTATAGATGAAAAAGGCAATTTATTCTTTTTAGATGGACCAGCTGGATCAGGAAAGACATATCTATACAATGTCCTGATTGAATATCTAAATAAGAATAAAAAATCTTCAATACAGATGGCCACTACAGGAATTGCTGCAGATCTATTAAAAGATGGAAGAACAATGCATAGTTGTATGAAACTTCCTGTTCCTTTGACAGAGACCAGCGTATCTAGACTAAAGCAAAATACTCCAGAAGCAGAGAGAATAATAAAGGCCTCTTTATTGCTAATAGATGAAGTTTCGATGATGTCAAAACATGCATTGAACGCAATAGATGAGGTGCTTAAAAGACTCTGTGACAATGATGATGTCTTTGGAGGGAAAACTCTATTGTTGGGTGGTGACTTTAGACAGACATCAACCATTGTAATGAAGGGTACTCCAAATGATATCATCGAGAACTCATTAATTAGTTCAAGACTTTGGGTACATGTCTGTGTACTAAAGCTTGAAACGAACATGAGATCATATAATCAATTGGAGTTTAATAAGTGGTTGTTAGATATAGGCGAGGGGCGTACTAGAGATAGTAAAGGATGTGTGGAGATACCCAAAGAATATCTTGAAGAAGGGGACATAGTCGATAGCATTTTTGGAACAATCAAAATTGAAGCAGGTGATGATTCTTTGTTTGATAAGATTATCTTAACGAGCAAAAATGAACATGCAAATGAATTGAATGCCAAAGTGTTAAACCTACTTAATGGATCTTCGAGGGTATATGTGAGTTCTGATGCTATAGAATCAGAGGATATCGAAGAACAACTGAGATTTCCTCTTGAGTTCTTGAACATGCAACAGCCATCAGGACTTCCTCCACATAAGTTAGTATTGAAGATAGGGGCAATAGTGATGTTGTTACGCAATATTGATCCTAAGAATGGATTATTAAATGGGACCAGATTGAAGATAAAAGGTCTTAAAGATAATTACATCTTAGGTGAAATAATAACAGGAAGGGGAAGGGGCACCCTTGCTGTTATACCAAAGATAGACATGATGCCAAGTGACACTCTTCTTCCGTTTGTACTTAAAAGAAGACAGTTTCCTGTGGTATTGTCACATGCGATGACAATACATAAAGCACAGGGACAGTCTTTTGACAAAGTGGGAGTGTATTTGCCTGAGGATGTATTTTCTCATGGTCAATTATACGTAGCTTTGTCAAGAGTGAAGAAGAGTGAAAACTTGAGAGTCAAGTTGGGGACAAGAGGAAGCAATACTAAAAATGTAGTTCTACGTGAACTAATTGGCCCATAAGAGCCAAGAGATGAAGAAATGCGCCGTGAGCGTACAAGCACTATGCCATTTTTCTTCCAATAAGGATGAGATAAAAGATGATAAAATGCGCCGTGAGCGTACAAAAACTATGCCATTTTTTTAAAGAATAAATATAATGTGATAAAATTAAAACATGTACCCATGCAAACACAAACAACCCGTTCTCAGAACGGGTGTGCATACGCTAGTATACCATAAAAAGTAATTGGAGATCTCTAAAACATTCTATACCAAATAGAAACAGATCATCAAATAGCGCTAAACTTTATTTATTTAGATATATGATCCAAAGAAACTCCACAACTCCAGTGTTTGAAGCTTTATAAAAATATTTATTCTAGTTTTTATTTTTGTTCCTTCCTCATCATTTTCTCTCCTTCATTTTTGAAAAAATGGGGCAAAAAAAACAAAAAAATCCTATATCGATTTTTTGTAGCTAATGCTTACTTTAGCCAGAATATTATATATATTTTTCTGTCTATGTGTGATCCGGCATGTAGCCTGATCCGAAGTAGAAGAGGGCGAGTCTAAACTAACATATTTATTTATATTGTTCTCTTGTTTTCTGCTCATCGGAATTGTGGGTTAGGGGTAAATTCCGTTTAAATAGTTAATTAGATTAACTGTCAAACTCTTTGAGATGTAAACAAACAAACAAGAAACCGAAGTTCTACTAAATTAGTAGTACTTCATGAGACATGCACTTTTCCTACTTTTAGTTTGTGTATGTCAAGCATATCCAATGTTTGTTTACAATACTTCGAGATGTTTGACAGCATCAATGATCATTGTATGATTGGAAGGCGTATCGTCAGTGCATGTCTGCAGCCTGACACTATGTATAAAGATTTAAGTCAGATTTAGATTTATATTAACTTTGATTTCAACTTATTTGACAGGAATATAAAAATTAAAAAAACAAAATATTATTTTTCTCTTTCTAGTCTCCTAAGAGCTTGTAAATATTTGCTATTATAATAAGTAGTACGTATTGTTGAGTATGGCATGTCAATCTCTGATATAGTAAATATCATCTGATATTTACTATAAATTGATTAAATAAATAAACCCATGTTTTTCGGTAATTATTCTGACCACAACAGTTTGGCGACAACCGCAAACAAAAAAATCTTTAGGAACAGTAGAGAAGATGATCCTGATGCATTCTTGGCATACATAAGGGGATGGGCAGTAATTACAAACTGTGGAGAAGAGGGAAAGGTTTTCTTCCTTTGTGATAATTTAGCAGGGGAAGCAGCTATATGGGCGGAATCGGTGCCATGGAGCTGTCAATTTGAATTCTTGTGTGAGGCATTTCTAAAAAGATTTAAAGGAAGATTAAGCAGTTGTGGACACATAAAAAATCTAGCACGGTGCTTATACCAGTCGGGATCGTTTTTATCATACTTGGATCAAATGAGGAGAATTTCAATAAAAGCTAAACTTCCGGATAATGTCCTAATTGCATTCGTACTTAATGGACTACCTGATGATATTGGAGGAATTTTATTGATGAATACGCCGTCTGAACTTACATGGAACTATATCTATAATGCTTGTGAAGGACTCGATTGTAGTAATAGATCGAATACGTATACGACATTACCTCAAAAGGCCAAAGAAGAAACGATGGAGATATGCAAAGTGCAGGGCAATGGTGAGTGTTGGTATTGTGGCAGAAAAGGACATTTAAAAGAGAATGCGAAAAAAGAAAAAAGGAACAGCGTAAAACGAAGGTAAGACAAGTTGGAATGGAAATTAAAGAAGAGGATGAATGTAATGAAAACAAAACTTTTAATTATTACAACGCTATTAGGTCCTTAGGTAATGCCTCAAATAAAGACCTCACCGTAGTAGTTAAAATTGGAAAATTCCATGTACAAGCGCTAGTCGACTCAGGAGCATGCGTAAACTTAATTAAAGAAAAATACGTTAGGAATTTCAAACTGGAACACACAGGAAACCTTATCTCTGCAAACGGTACAGAAATAAGAACTTTGGGTATGACAAGACAAAAATTCACGATCGGAGAAAGAGTTTTCGAAGAAAATTTTGTTGTAACTAACGAAATAACTTCAAATATGATCATTGGTCTCGGTTTCCTTAAGAAACATAAAGTCAAAATTGAATTTGGAACAGGCTGTCGCATTGAATGGACACAAAAGGAGTGTGCAAAAGAAAATCTGGGAGAACATAGGATTATCACTCAAAATCTCCCTCCAATACGAACGCGTGTTATAGGTTTGGGGCGGAAGCGGAAAAGGAAGCGAAGAAAATTGTTAAACAATATCTAAAAGAAGGTGTCTTACGGGAGGCTCATAGTCCATGGAGAAGTCCAGTGGTACTGGCAAAGAAAAAGAACGGAGATTGCAGGTTATGCGTTAACTACAGAAGACTAAACGAAATAACAATAAAAGACTCGTACCCCATGCCACCCTCCACAAGAGAGCGTCCACGTCGCGGAGGGCGGGACCGATGTTTTTTAACTAGGTGCAGATCTCTAAGTCTTACCAACCTTCGGCTGCTGGTTGGTAAGTAGGGTCAGCTATACTCTAGGGGTGGGAGACCCATTGCTGGTGAGAAGAACGCCGTTAACTTTCGAGTAATTCTTCATATTTTTAACCTGGGAGAGGTTGGGCATGATACTGAAGCTGTAATGTTCCGCTGAACTGAGTCGTGTTCTTAAATGGTGTATTGAACCAGGCGTTGTGTTTTCGTCAGGTCCGCGAAATATGTAGTCAGAGATGACTAAGGATCTGTTACCTCTGGGAACAAATTTTTCTCCTACAAGCGAGGCCGTTGAGGTATGCTGGCGGGTAATCTCAATTATTGATGTTTTTCTGGTTGGTGGAGTTTTTGGTGGCTTTTCTTCGTTTTGCTGATTCTGTCTTTTTTACAATAAACATTTTTATTTTTGTAGGAATATATATCAATGTCAATGTCAATGTCAAATATATAATCGAGTTGATATATTTGACATTTGTTCTTTTAAATAATTTTATAAAAATAAACCCATGTTTTGTTCCAACAATTTGGCGACAAGCGACAAAAATATTCTTCTCATCTTCAGAAATGAAGAGAAAGACGACCCACAACAGTTCATAGAGGACTTGATGGAAGTGGGCAGGTTGAATGAGTACAGCGAGGGTAAGCTGTTACTTACATTCAAGATGTCTCTTAGGGAAGAAGCAAAAGATTGGATAATGGCCCAACCAGTAGGGCTAGACTTGGGTGAACTAATAGATAGATTCAGGGAGAGATTTGTCAGTAATATGATTCTGAAGATTAGTTTAGAAAAGCTTGCAGCATTGAAGTATACAGGTGGATCTATTCTGAACTATCTCGACAGAATGGGTGCCATAGCGAGGAAAGGAAATGTACCAGAACAAGTCCTGGTAGCGTTTACATTGAATGGTCTGCCGAATAATCTAGCTAACATCGTGCTTATTAACAACAAAGAGGGCCTTACGTGGAAATACATCTATGATTCATTAAAGAATATTAAGGATACGAGAGAGACCGAGCGAAACCAGATAGCATCCTCATACGGTCAAGAAGTTAAAGTCGAAGCAATAAGAAACAAAGTTAATAGTAAAAAATTAAGCTATTCAAAAATTAGATGTTTGATCTGTAGCGAGCAAGGACATGTGGTCTCTCAATGTCGTTTTAACAGTTTAAGGAAAAGCTCTAAGGTGAAAAAACAAGTTAGAGAGGTTAGTATACCATTAGGGAATGATGAGATAGATGTGGAAGAAGAGGACTTGAATAAATTTATTTTTAATTATAGGTTATTAAATAGCAGAAGTAATCGATCCACTGTTAAGTTGGCTACACTTGAGAACAGTAAACGACCGTTTAAGGTATTATTAGATACAGGTGCAGAAGTTAATTTGATTAGGCCGGAACACCTTGAAGACAAAACAAGATTGACTAGAGATAATCTTCAATTACGGGCGGCCAACGGGTCACAGATAAGAATCATAGGGAAAACGATGCTGAAAATAAAAATAGAAGGATACATATTTGAAGACGAATTTATTGTAACACGGGACATCACCATGCCGTGCATAGTAGGATGGACATTATTGGACAAATATGAAGTTGACCTAAGATTTGGAAATGGAAAGGTCAACATGGAGTCGGGACAAATCCTTAAAGGAAATGCAATTGGATATCATAGGATTAACACGGGAGATAGTGAGCCAGTCATGGCTCAGCTATATAAATTAGGCGGAACGAAAGAAAAAGAGGCATCTAAAATAATAAAAGAATACCTTGAGCTGGGGGTGATACGGCCAAGTGAGAGTGCTTGGCGAAGTCCAGTGATTGTAGTACCAAAAAAAGATGGAGGATATAGATTGTGTATAGATTACAGGCGGCTTAATGATATTACGATTAAGGATGCATACCCCATGCCTAGAGTGGATGAGTTTATTGATGCACTAGAGGGTGCAAGTTATTTTACTAAGATGGATGCAGAATCGGGATATCACCAGATCAATATGGCTCCAAAGGATATTGAGAAGACTGCCTTTGCATGCAGAGAAGGACTTTTTGAATTTGTAAAGATGCCTTTCGGTCTAGTAAACGGGCCAGCCACATTTCAGAGAGCAATGAATAACATACTGAGAGAGTTTTTATACAAATTTGTGGTTGTTTATATGGATGATATCTTGGTCTATAGTAGAACGTTCGAGGAACATCAAGCGCATGTTAGGCTGGTTATGGAGAAGTTGGTAAATGCTGGAGTAAAGCTGAATGAGAAAAAGTGTGAATTTAATAAGAAAGAACTTAAAATCTTGGGGCATGTGATCTCGAAGGAAGGAGTTAGGATCGACACAGAAAGGATAAAGAGTATTGAGGAATTGCCGATTCCAAAAAACAAAAAGAAATTGCAATCATTGTTGGGGCTATATAATTACTGTTCGAAATTTATAAAAGACAGTCATAAGATAGTAAGCCCATTGTATAGGATCATTAAGTTGAAAAAGGAAGAGGAAATCAAATTTTGGAAAAGGGCATCAGAAAACAGGCAGTTTATCGAAGCCATAGAAGCGTTAAAGGCAGCTGTGAATAAAGCGACATTATTGACTATCCCAAATACGAGAGATAAATTCATTTTGACGACGGACGCGTCAAATGAAGGAAGTGGAGCCATGCTATCCCAGGTAATAGAAGGAGAGGAAAAAATGGTAGCATACTTTAGTTCTTTGCACACGAAAGCGGAAAAAAATTATTCTACAACAGAACAGGAGTTGTTGGCGGTAGTCAAAGCATTTCAACACTTCAGAGAATATCTACTGTTGGGAAAGTTTACCTTAAGAACGGACCATCAGGCTTTAAAGTATCTTTTTAAGTCAAGGAATATTAAGGCAAGGTTAGCGAGATGGTCGCTCCTCCTTCAGGAATATGATTTTGAAATTGAGTATATTGCGGGACCCTCAAACCATGTAGACCATTTAAGTAGAGACTTCAAAATAGAGATGAAGAAAATTGAAACAGTAAGCACTGCTGAAGAAAGGAAAGTTATAAACAGGGAAAGGGGACTAGAACTGGTCAGATTTTACCACGATATGTTGGGCCATGGCTCAAAGAAAAATATGAAATATAACATGAGACGTAAATATGAATGGAAGGAAATTAACAAAGATATAGATCAGTTTGTAGAGAACTGCGAAATCTGCCAACAGGAAAGAGAACAAAAACAATTCAAAGATATTGTACCATTGGTGGCAAACAACATTGGTGAGATTTGGGAAATTGACATAGTAGGACCATTCAAGGAGAGTGAGGACGGGTACAGGTATCTACTGACAATGGTAGATCATTTCTCAAAAACGGGGGAGATTATCCCGATCCATACAAAAGACATGAACACAATAGTGCATTTAGTGGACAGATACATCATAAAGAAATATGGAATTCCGAAGGCAATTTTAACAGATAATGGACGAGAGTTTAAAAATCGAATCTGTGAGGATTATGCAAAAGAGAAACAGTTTACTTGGAAATACGGATCACCATACAGTCCGACCACCACAGGATTAATAGAGAGATTTAACAGAACAATAGGAATTAAACTGAGGAAGATCACGGAATTTGGCAAGTTCGATTGGGCCAAATGTGCAAAAAAAGTAAATAAAGCCTATATGCAGTCCTATCACCGTGCCATAGGCTGTGCGCCCATAGAATTGCACCAAGGATTAGTTCTTAATCATATGGATCTGCAGGAAGGAATTAATATTAGAATGGATAGAACAGACTTTAGGACTAGAGCGAAGGAGAATTTAGAACGATACAGAGGGGAGTATGCAACACATGAGAAAACGGGTGCGCCCCAATTGGAAGAAATAAAGGTAGGTGACAGGGTATGGTACAGACTAATTTTGCCCCAAGGAGGGAAACTGGAACCAAAATGGCAAGATAAAGGAACGGTCTTGGATAAAAGGTTTAAATCGTATAGTGTTTTACTTGACGACGGAAGAACGATTACAGCGAATCGAAATCATGTAAAACTTTTAAAGGGGAAGTAGTGTAGGAATATATATCAATGTCAATGTCAAATATATAATCGAGTTGATATATTTGACATCTGTTCTTTTAAATAATTTTATAAAAATAAACCCATGTTTTGTTCCAACAATTTTTATTTTTTTTTTACTCGTACCCCATGCCTCGGGTTGACGAGATATTAGACTCTCTGCACGGATCAATCTTTTTTACTAAATTAGATGCATTATCAGGATATCACCAGATAAAAATGAATGAAAACGACATAGAAAAAACAGCTTTTTCATGCGGGTGATAACTTTATGAATTTATGTACATGCCATTTGGTCTAGTGAATGCTCCAGCGACGTTTCAGAGGATGATGAATAGAATATTAAAGCCGTACCTCGGGAAGTCCACCATGGCGTATATGGATGACATTATTATATATAGTAGGACTTTGGAAGAACATAGGGATCACGTTAGAAAAGTGTTAAAATTAATTAATAAGGCAGGATTAAAGCTTTACGATAGCAAATGTTAATATGAACAGAAGCAAATCCAAATACTTGGACACGTAGTAGAACATAGAGGGATTAGAATTGATTCAGAAAAAATAAAGCGATTAAAGAACTAAAATTCCCCAAAACAGAAAGGAATTAGAATCTTTTTTAGGGACGATTAACTATTGTAGTAAGTTTATAAAAAATTTATCGAAAGAAACTACATACCTTTACGGATTAATAAAAAAGAATTCGGAAGTAGATTGGATTAGAATTAGTAACGAAGACAAATATATTAAAGCTATCGAATCGCTAAAAGATAATATTGGAAGGACGTGAGTACTCGGAATGCCCGATCTTAATGAAAAATTTATTCTTACTACAGATGCATCAGATCTTGGTTCGGGGGCAATACTTTCACAGATACAGAGAGGAGAAAAAAAAATCTTATGTTATTATTCTAAAGTGCATTCTAAGGCAGAAAAAAAATATTCAACGACAGAAAAAGAATTATTAGCAGTAATCAAAGCAATTGAGCATTTCAGACATTATTTAATTGGAAAGAAATTTCTGCTAAGAACAGATCATAGTGCGATAAAATTTCTATTCAAGAGTACAAACATGAAAACAAAGTTCGCAAGATGGCGCTCTATCTACAGGAATATGATATAGAGATCGAACATATTAAAGGACAGAATAATCCAAGCGATTCGTTAAGTCGAATGATGGGGGAAACGCAGAGCATCAAAGTTATAAAAGAACAAAGTGAAGTCCTGAAACTTGTGAAATGGACACACGAACGGTTAGCACATGGATCAAGAAAAGCAATGATGTACGCCTTAAGGAAAAAAAAAAGGTCTACAAAAGGAAGTTATAAAGACAATACAAAATTGCCTTAAGTGTCAACAGATGGGGTCATATTACATCAAGAAGAGCATCATTCCGGTTAGAGCAGATAAATTAAACGAAAATGGGAAATTGACATATTAGGGCCTCTACCGCAAAGCCAAAAAGGATATAGATATTTGTTAACCATAATCGATAATTTCTCGAAGGTAGCGAATGTAATACTATTGCGGACTAAGGATGCAATGGAAACGAGTGGGGGACTCGAAGAAACTATTAAAAAAATGGGCGCACCAAAGGTTGTTATATCTGATAATGGAAAAGAGTTCGTGAACCAGAGCATGAAAAATTTTGCAACGATACATAAAATTGAATGGAGACTGGGGGCACCATATACACCTACAACTACAGGGTTAGTAGAGAGATTCAACAGAACATTTGTGGAAAAGTTAAAAAAGGTGTCAAATTTCGGGAGGATTGACTGGGTGCAATGCATTAAGAAACCGTTGGAAGGATATCTGGATTCATTTCATCGAGGAATAAACTGTTCACCGCGGGAAATGTAGTCGAAGAAGAAAATGTCAAAACAACAAAAACAGCACATAATTCAATATAAAACAAGTTACTGCAAACCTACAAGAAGTAAAACTAGAGAAGAAATTAAAGTTGGAGATAATATACTTTATCATCACCCAGTCAGTAAAGAACATAAATTAGCAGCAGATTATAATTTTAGTGGAACAATTATAGCTAAGAGGTTTGGATCTGTTGACATCAAGCTAACAGATGGAAGGATAATTACTTTGAACCTAAGTAACGTGAGAAAATGTTTTTTTTGAAAGGAGGAAGAGTGTTGAGTATAGCATGTCAATCTCTGATATAGTAAATATCATCTGATATTTACTATAAATTGATTAATTAAATAAACTTATGTTTTTCGGTAATTATTCTGACCACAACACGTATGATGAAAAAAACATTTTTTTAGATAATTATCTATTAATGATACTGGGAGCTGGGATACTTACAGCCCCCGCATTTGAGGCGCTACGATTTTTTTTTTCGAACCCCAAAAATGAAGTGTAAAAAAAGGAGGAGCAAAGAAGAGACAAAAATTACTAAGCACTTATTACATTAAAAACAATAAATAAATATATGATTTTATACAAAAATTAATTTTAGACTTAGTTATAATAATCTCTTAGAGTATTGTGTCTTTTTCCGCCCTTCTTATTTTTTCAATTTTTTTTAATTGTTGGTTTATTATGAAAGTAGATTTTTGAAGAAAATCTACTTTAAAAATAAACCAACAATTAAAATTATAAATATTAGTTATATAAGAAAATTTAAATAAATGTTCAACGATCTATACAGATTGTTAAATCAAAAAATTTAATTAAATATGTTAAGTTATTTAGAATTTTATAGTTTTATGGTTATATTCTTTTTTTAAATTAAATTTCGTATAAGAATATATATTTATTTGGTATTTTTACTGTTTGAAGATGCAAGTAATTTGAGTACTAATGATTGCTTCTCCTTTATTTTGCACTTCGTTTTTGGGGTTCAAAATAATAAAGTGAACACCCTCAGAGGGAGCGTTTTTGTCCCCAATTCTAAAAAATAAGAAAGGTGAAAAAGACACAATACTTCAAATGATTATTATAACTAAATTTAAAATTAATTTTTGTATAAAATCATATATTTATTTATTGTTTTTAATGTAATAAGTGCTTAGTAATTTTTGTCTCTTCTTTGCTCCTCCTTTTTTTACACTTCATTTTTGGGGTTCGAAAAAAAAAATCGTAGCGCCTCAAATGCGGGGGCTGTAAGTTCTCTTTAGCCATGATACTGTGCTTGAAAACTAAACTTAAAAATTATTTTTTTATCCTCCCAGGATGTTAATGCATACTTTAATGGTCGTTTTTATTTTATATCTAGGATATATATTTAGAAATTATCAAGAAACAAGAAAAAATACTGAACTACAATATTTAAATTCGAAAAAAAATGAAATAATGGAATGTGCAGAATTATTATTTATGGATAAACCTGATTTTATATACCAGGATTATAGTATAAAAAAAGACGAAGAAATAGCAAGAGTGATTTATAATTCCCTTCTGACGAAGTTAAAATTTCCCATTAAGGTAAAGGTTGATGAAAGGGAGGAAGCAATTAACCTTGAAGAATTGGAATTTACACCATATTGGCATTCACTAAATGAAAATCTAGATCTAAATGGCTACGTTGGGAAAGAGAAAATGATTTGTGAGTTACTTTATTTTCTAGGAGAAAAAACAAAAAGACTTTATAGAGGTCTTTTATGTTTGAATTTTAATGTATTTACAATTGATAAGAGTGAATTAGAAAATGGGATTTCTTCTTACATGAATATAAAAATGGAAAAAGAAACTAGCCATGAAGTAAAAAAAGTATTTAAAACAGGATATTATAAAGAAATCATTAAAAAAATACTCGATGGAGAAGATATTAGATTTAATATTAAGCCAACTACAGAATCTTCTCCTATAATGGAATTTAGTAAAGAAAAGGGGATAACGCCATATGATAATATTATTGATTTAGAAAATAATTAATAAAAAATTTATTATGAAGCAAAAACCAAATTTTATCTTTTTTTTTGTTTTATAATATATACAGTATTAATTAAAAAAATTCATAGTAAAGTAAAATACCGGATAAAAATAAAATATTGCGCTAACTATTATATCCTACATTTAATTCAGAAAATTTCTAGCTTTTGTAGTATGAAAAACGCACCACAATAATCAAAATTTAAAAAAAATTTCACAGAGCAACTTTCGACTAGTTTTGTAGGTAAGAATGTTTTTTGCAATCTTTTATTATTATTTATTTTCCTGAACAATTATATTAATATTGAAAACAAAACTTTATAAAATTTACCTAATATATTTAAAAATCTTTACAACAAGCTATTAATTTTTATTTAAATATAATTTCAACGTCATATTTTTTAAAAAATTTGCAATTAAAACAATTAAATATTCGTTTCTATTAAAAAAAAATTAAATAATCAGAAATTTTGTCCTCGAACGATAAGGGAAAGCTTTAAATATATACTCAAATAT
This sequence comes from Vairimorpha necatrix, assembly GCF_036630325.1. Taxonomy (NCBI): domain Eukaryota; kingdom Fungi; phylum Microsporidia; family Nosematidae; genus Vairimorpha; species Vairimorpha necatrix. The sequence continues at coordinate 395,341 of NC_088827.1, read as the reverse complement.
CTGAAAACATTTGAGAAGATTAATTTTTTTTAAAAATAATTTGTTGACATGTTATCAGAAACAGCGAGAAACTAATAATAGAATATAAGAAACCAAAGATTGAAATTATACGGAAAATTGATATTCTCAATTTTATCATAGGTTTAAAAGACACATAGTTTTTACAAACACAATACAATTATTGTATTTTAGTATAATGATAAACCCGATTTAATATTTTTCACAAGAAACACGTAGTCTTTTATTTATTCTCTTTGGGTTAATCAAAGACTATTATAATGTGTTCTCGTGCAACCTGCATTGACAATAACAAAAACACGTCTTATTACGGATTTAGTCTTCATAAAATTATTAATGTCCTTTTAATATGTATATCTTTCGTATGTGGTATAATCGAAGTCTTTTGTATTTTGCATTGAAAAAAAAATCGCCATGTATTTCTCTAAAAATTTTTAGATTGTAATATATTATATAAATATTTTAAGAGAATTTGTACAAAATTATAAACTTATGAATTAAATTTTTCTTCCTTTGGAAGTAAGAGGCTGGGAGAACCCTCACATAGGGGCCAGGGGGATTTAAGTGTGATCCTAATCCAATTAGTACTGCGAGATTCTTATTCATTAAAACTACCCCATCTTCTTACGAACAACAAGCTTTGCCGTATCCATTATACTTTAGCTCCAGGGGAACACTTTCCATTTATACCTCATATCGCGTCCTAAGTGATCTCACAGCGGATATACTTAACGGAGATTGTTATCTATAACCCGAGGAGAGACATCATCGTACTAACTCAAAGGTCCCTACAATCACCTGTATTGCACACACGGCTCCTTACACGATCACATAACCAGCACGGCATTTTTTAATGGGCTGCGTTGACCACCAGTCTCCTACTAATTTCGGCAACCGTGTTACAGAATCTTGTAGGATAGGGTCCACGAGACCTTCTATTGCCCTACTTCGTCTAGTCTCTTAGTTAGCTTTAAGACCCCACTCTTGAGTGCAACAGCTTTGGATTCAACTAGGCGTACCCATTAAAATACTTTTATGTATCTTTAAGTCCCCATAAGTGTGATACTGTTTTTTCGGCCTTAGGGTGCGTTTCTACACTAGATGTTAATCCAATATTGGCTTGATACACACAAGTTTCATTGAATCAACTTAATGATTATCTTGGATATTTTCATCATCTAAGTTGTTCAAACTGAATCATAGAAAAAAGAAAAAATTTTGGTGGCTCTGGGAATAGAATCCAGCCATTGCATGTTGAAAGCATCGCCTTCTACCACTGGGCTAAGGACACCTCTTATGAATTTAATAAAATTTACAATTATATAAAGAAAGAGTGCAAATTTGATATCATGTATCAAAAGCCTCTCGAGGACACAAAATGAAAAAACATACAAAAAAATCTAGAGATTGTAGTGCTTCTCAGTTTTACGATTCTATAAAAACGGAGCAGCAAAAAAAAATAAAGTTAAATTTAATAAAATCAATAGTAAACATCCATTTCCTAATTCAACTTACATGATTTTAAGATTTTTTAAAGTGTTATCTATGAGCTATGAATTGATAAACTCTTTATTCCGCGTTGTATAATCATTTCGATTTCATACTAGACCAAAAATTAAAAATGTTATTAGTGTAGAATCCATTTCATTGATAAATTTAATGAATGATTTACAATAATGTGTTCAAGATTAGGATTTACTGCTCCGCATAGATAACTATGATTGCCGTTGAAATAAGAACTGACCATGATAAACAACAGTTCCTTTATTCTTGTCAGTAAATTTATCCTTTGAACAAAACTTTACACAAAATAAAATTAATGGTACATGACCGTTTGGAACCCGCTTTGAAAAATTCAAAAAAACAGGGAAAAAATAAAAAAATTATAAAAAAGGGACTTGATAATTTATTTTAAATAGTGACAGAAGACAATTTATCCGTGATTTTTGGGAATTTGGAAAGCCCAGTGGGACTGTAAAAGGTACTCATAGTGTTCTTCTTTGTTTATATCTAGATCGAATATCTCTTATAGAAATGGGCTAAAACCAACTAAATTATTTGGTATTGTGACTCAAAATCACAAGGGGTTGCCGCATTGATAAAGTGGTTCATAGTATTGTGCTCCATTCCTTTGCTTGTCTAATGTGGCATCATATGCTACCAATTGATTAGAGATCATAATAGAAATAGGTTATACATTATCTTGTATTACCTCAAGGAAAAGGCAGCATTCTACTAGTTACAGAAACGAGCAAGGCGCATGCTGATTCAGCATCAAATGTTTCCAAAATAAACTTACTTTGTATTCCATGTATAAATACATTTCATCACTAAAAACCTCATCAGAATCAACAAACTTTAATTTTGCGAATTTTGCCATTTTTTTAAAGAGGGGTCCTTTAAAATTAGAGGAGGGTTTTATTTTCTTAAAGCGGGTTCATTTTCCCACAGCGGGTTCCAAACGGTCATGTACCCTTGTATATTATAGGAGATAATCTTTTATGTAATGAAAATTCTAATAAAAATATATATTTTAATTGTTCGACTAATTGCTTTCGGTTTTTTTTTATAACATCATTTTAGTGTAAAAACATATTTTACATCGCTCAAATTAATATAATAATATTTTTTTGTTATTTAATAACTCAAATCAATATATAAATATATTTTGTTTTTTTATTTAATGCTTGATTTATTGTTTAAAAATAAGCTTATCGTAGATTCTGTAGGTTATGTAACAAGTCAACACAGTCCCAATAATATAACTATTTAGTAGAAATCTTATTATAAAAATTATATAGATATACAACTTCAGTATATAATTATTATCATTAATTTGTATCTTTTTTATACATTTATATCCTTTCATCATATCTTTCTTAGTGCCAATTCCCTGCGTATAGGCGAAGTATAAGCTAATTAAGCCTTCTGTATTGTTTAATGAACCAGAGGTCAAATAATAGGCGAAGGCGGTCTTATAAGACTGCTTTACTCCCTTACCATAATAGTAACAGTCTCCTATACGATTAATATATGACAGAGAAGTCTTCTCATGTTTCAAATACAATCTAAACAATATTATATCTAATAAATCTCTAATATTCTCGTCTTTCGTTATTTTACAATTTTCTAATAAATATATCGCATTTTCCAAGCTTGACTCAGAGCCCATTTCTATTGTCATGAGTAGATACATGAGACAAGACATGTACTTTCTATTTTTATATTTTTCATACGCTTTATTTTGTAGATCCATTACAGTCTCGTCATATTCTAATATAGGCTCAAGTCTAATGAGTGCAGACTTGTAGTCTTTTTTCTTATAATAATTTCTGCCGTCTATAAAGATAGCGGGCAAATAGCCCGCGGAAACAGACCTAGACAAATAATAAGAAGCATAAGTCTCTATCTTAAAATGATTCTTATACAATAAGTATAGTCGGAAATTTGTCTCGTTGAAATTACTATCGAAAATAACATCAAAATGCTCTTTAGCTCCATGAAAATCTTTGTATTCATTGGACATTAATATTTTCCCTATGCCATTGTAAGAAATATAATCCGTGCCTAGATCCTTGCCCTTAATAAAATAGTTAAGCGATCTATCTAAAGATTTCTTAACTCCGACTCCATAAAAATACGCTTCTCCTAAGTAGCCAAAGGCTTTGGCTTGTCCCTTAGAAGCCAAATATTCAGGAAGAGAAATTTGGCCTTTAAGATCAATTTTCTTATTGGACAAATATTCAAAATATAATTTTATACTCTTAGGATCTCTATTTCTTGCCATAATAAGAAGATTTTTATAATTCTCTTCTTTATTTTTATAATAAACTTTTGGTATGAAATCATATCCATTTTCTAAATATCGAAAATAACATTTTCTACAAATTTCTACTACCAAATTACAAATATAAAAATAAGATGCATACATCCCATCTGAACTTAATACAAGAGAAGAATAAACAAGTCTCATGTATTTATCAGTCATCAACAAATCCAGAATTTTATCATTTTCATTGAGAGTGGAGGATTCATTCTCTGGCATAAAATATTTCTTGAGTATGTAAGAAATAAGATAATCTTCATCACTTTGAAGGTTTTCTAACATATTTATTCCTTTGACGATATTCCCTTCTTTTAAGACTACATCCTCAAGTGAGGAAGAAAATATTGAATTTAGAAAAATCAATAATATTTTCATGCCCCTGTTTGGCATAAATTTTTCTTTGGGTATAGATGCCCGAATATCGCACTTTATCAGAGGATGTTCACCTTGTTTTTTTTGAACCAAAAAAACGAAGTGCAAACAAAGGAGGAGCAGGTGGAGTACCATAATCACTAGGTACTTATGTTTTTAAAAACAACAAAAAAATGTCCAATTGGATGCAAAAAACGATTTTAAATTAAATTTCTATCGTTAACACTTTCCGACTTTTTTAATTTTTTTTAATAGTTGGTTTATTATAAAAAGAGATTTCCCTTTGAGCCCCATTTACATTAACCAACAACTAGAAAAAAAATACCCTTGAGATATAGAAAAATGCATTACATATTTACGGTTTTGGGAGAATTCACCAAACCATCAATTCATCGAAAAATTGGTATATACTTTTATAGTGATATTCTTATTTTGGGTAAAGACGAAGAGGAAACAACTACAAAACAAGTCTCGAAGCAAAAGGGGAAAAGTAGACACGGAATTATAATAACAGGTGCCAGAACACACTAGTGTGTCTAATCAATTTATGAGTACCGAAAGAATGAAAAAGAGTATCCAAAAAGTATTTTTATAAATCATAAATAGATTTGGTAGAATGCCAAGAGTAGGATGGAATAAAGCTACCGAGTTCTTCTGTGAAAAATTTGGGTCTAACATGAGTTCACTAGAATTCAAGGGCAAAGAGAAGAAAGCGCTCACTAGTAATAGCGGTAGACAAATGACGGCCCGGGAATTCTTAATGAATATTACCAAAAAAAGAAAGACCGAAACTTATTCGAAAGAAGGGGATAGTCTCTTTGAAACCGAGCTCTTCCTAAAAGCACAAAAATTGTTCTTGGAGAAACTTAGTTGTATCCATACATGTGTGGACCAGGTAGAAAGAACGAGGAAGATTTCTTCTTTGAAGTTGATCTGTTGAAACTTGATGCTACAGTCAAGGCGGTAGATAGTACGATAGATCCCACCCCCCTCATAACATGACAGAGATGGCAAGGATACTGCAAGCTGCACAGATCTGCTATCAGTAAATGGCCAGTAAGAAGCCTAAACCTTCGTCTTGGAAATAAAGTATCTTGAAAAAGAACACTGAGATCGAAGACAAGGCAGTGCTTATCAAAAAAGCCCGGGCTTTTGATAAACTCTCAATGAGGAAAAGCGTGAAGTCAAGAAGGTGATACGGGAACTCAACATGCTTGCATGTTAACACCGAGATACTTCTGAAGCTATGCTATACTCAACGAGAGGAAAGCCATATACTCAAGGAAGCTAGAGGTCGCAGACCGACGCAGAGAGTATAGGCGTGAAAATCGAAACTTTGAGCTATTTAGAAGCAATTTCTATAGAAAACTCAAGTGTGCCAATGAGGTTAATCATGATGTAAGCAAAGAAGATATTAGTTCATTCTGGTCTACCATGTGGAATAAGAAAGAGCAATCCGAAGACTGCAATAGTTTCGAGGAGTATCTTCTAGAATACATTCCTGATAGCCAATATCAGATCACTTCCCCAACCTTGCAAGAATTTGTAGATATTATTTAATATTTACCAAATTGGAAGGCTGCAGGTTGTGATAAAATCTTCAATTTCTTTATTAAGAAGGGTGAAGCTATACACCCATTCCTTTACAAGATTGTTAAGGAAGTATGCCTGGATGGGAAAGAACCCGAAGCTTGGTTCTACAAGGGGATTACTTATTTAATACCCAAAGGTACCCCCACAGTGGAAATGACTTCAGCCCTATTGCCTGTATGTCGAACCTCTACAAGCTTACAACGAAATGCACTACAAAAGTAATGTAGCTAATTATAGAAAGTAGGGGGCTACTAGCAGAGAACCAACTAGGGACAATTAGCAAGTCCAAGGAGCAAAAGAACAAGCTATGATTAATATAGCAGTCAATTAGGAACATAAAAACAAGCTGAAGATATGTGGATGGATGTAAAGGAAGACTACGACTCCGTCAAACCATTCTTATCTATTAAAGTGTCTTAGCAAATTAAATCTCCCTCGGCGAATAAGTAATTTCTCCGAAGTCACGGTTAATAGTTGGCACATTGAGATAAAATCAGGATTGAAAACGAAAATAAATAAAAGATCGAAAAAGGCATATTACAAGGCAATTCATCTTCGCCGCTTTTGTTTGCAAAATATGGGCCCGTTGAGCAGGAAACTTAATTCAATTTACCAAAAATTAGGGATACAGATCTACAAAAGTATTTATGTAAGGTATCATCCTTTTTTATTGATGATCGGAGACTCCTTGCAGAGAACGATGTCGTTCTAAAACTGATGAATGGGGAAACTAAAAAGTTTTTTCCGACTGTAGGTTTAAAAATGAACAGACTTAAGTCTGCAACTAACTTAATGATTGCAGTAAAGATTCAATAATACTAGAATAACATCAAGAATACAAATACCTTGGAATAACAGAAGATGCCTCTAGTGCTGTCAAAAGAGAGGCTTTTGAAAAAGTAAGAAATGAGATGCTACAGAGGGTTGAAAAACTGTGCAAGAAACAATTAAATGGTAATAATATGATTTGATCTAATAATAAGCATGCTATATCAGTAATAAACTATCATGTAGGTCTTTTATAATTGGATTTAATGGATTTCAAAAGTCTCGATTTTGATAACTGACAGGTACGTATTAAGTGTAAGCTCCAGCTACATACAGACTGCAAGGAAAGACTATACCTTCCTAGATCCTAAATTAGAAGAGGCCTCATAAGTTCGAAGATAGAAGCGAAAATATTCTTGAATATATATATATATATATATATATATATAAAACATTAGATGCGTCTAAAAATAGCTTACTAAGATAGGCAGCGATACTTAAAGTAAAAGCGGAAAAGCAATCTCACGTTTATTATTAACGAGTATTCTAGAGTTAGGCATAGATTTGTAGTAGGTATAACCCAGAAGGTGCTGATAAAATTCTAGAAAGAAGCGCTTTACAACAAAATTAACATATGTTAAAACCATGGAAAGTTGTTTAAGCTAGGATTAATAATATAGAAAGCATTATAGGCCCTTCTACCTGGCGTAATGGAACAATCAGGCTATATCCGAAGCAATTTGCTGCTTTCTTCAGGATAGAAATGTTTTCTGTACAAGAGGGACAATGTCCCCATTGTTGATCTCATAGGAAGACCGTGGATAATATAACTAACTTGTGTGATCTAATGTTGTTTTTTGTTATATGAAAGACACAATGAGGTAGTTAGATGCATCCTTCTCTTACTATGCATTAAATATGGGTTTAAGGAGAGCAAGAAAATACGAGGCCCTTCAGTACAAGAGATCTTGTAAAATAACTGTGCGAAGATAAGAGTAGATACGAGAATATCAACCAATATAAAGGGGACCCATAATAAACAAGATATTCTTGTGTTTGACAAGAAGAAGAAAGAAATTTTGATAGTTGAAGTTGGTATAACCAACCAGGACCGACTTACTATAGTTGAGAATGAAAAACTAAGAAAATATGACCTTCTTGCGAATGAACTGGGACTAATACATAAATCCCGGACAAGAATAGTTCCTTATGTAATGACATGGGATGGAGTGGTGACCAAATATTACAGAAAGTACATCAGGGAGCTGGAAATCCACCTTCTCTGGAAGCATATATTCAATCTATTGTGCAGAAGAAGACTCTAGAGTCCTTCTCTTAGGAACGACGACGAGGATACGATCAGGAGGATGCAGAGAAGAAGAAGTGGCTAGAGCAATAAGCACACTTGCGAATATGGCGGCTGTTAAAGAAGTGGTGTTGGCAAAGATGAATGAAGCTGAAAATTCGGAGTCGAAAAAACATAAATTACTCCACAGAAGCTAAAGTCTGTGAAGAGAAAAATCTCATGAGCGATACCGGGTAAAGCTGTACTATATCTATTTAAGATTAATTATAAATTGATTCATCAAATCTCATTATCTTATATATTTATTTTCATAATCTGATTAAAAAGAGATTTCTTATAAGTGAAAACCGAACCCTAGCTTTCTTGTGAGATTTAATTGTATTTTATGATTTTTTAATCCATGTTTATACTCAAGTAATAAACATTTTTTTATTTAAATAAATACATCAAATGACTTCTTATTAATGAGTAAAAAACAATAAACAAAATATTTTTATTCCAATTCAAAGGCCCCATAAGAGTTTGTTATATTATGAGAGGCATTCATCTTCTTATATTGTAAATTAATATCATCTTTTATCATAATTGCATCTTCTCCTAAACTCTGATTAATTTCTTCTGCAATTTTTTTAAAATCTTTTTTATTAAACACTCTTAATACTTGATAACCATAATGTTCATTCATTTTCTAATCTTTTAACTTATTAACTATTATACGCATCTTTTCATTGTTTATCTTTTTCACTTTAACATGAATACACCTCATAGTTCTATAAAAACTTAAAAGATGATGTAAGATAGATCTAAATAAAACATAAAGCGCTGCTTCTTTCCCGTGACGAACCTTGTTAATATCAAAAATATTCAAACTTTTCCGATATGTTGAAAATGTAACATCTTCTTTTAAAATCTCATAATCTGTCGTGTTAGAAGCTGCAGGCCAATTATATTTACTTTTCATAGGAAAATTCAATTTATCTATAATAGCTTCAAAGATAATTTTTTCCATTGTTCTTCCTTCATAGAAATCAACTTTATGATAAAATGGTTCGACATCTGGATGAAAAAGTATTTTACAACACTTTTTTAGTTCTTCATTCGTAAATTCAATTTTTTCAAATGAAGAATCATCTTCGGAGTTTGTCATTACCTTTTTTATATTTAAAATAAATATCAAGGTAAATATTAACATCTTAAGGCACCAGTTCTAATTTATTTTAATAAATTAAATTAATTGTTTGGAACTTTCAAATATGTAAATTAGGATATTAAACAAACTAGTGAATGTTTTATTTTTAATTTAGCTTATTTTATGAGTCATATCAGCACAATCATGATATTTTGATTAATAATTGACTAGTATGATTTTTTAAAAAATTGTTATAGATCTGCAAATAATTGGATTACCACTCGACTATTTTTGATATTAAATTTACATTTAAGATATTAAAGGCATTTGTAAAAAAAACAAAACTTTAATCTTTATATTGCACCCCGTCACCAATAATGCTGCTATATATGATTTAATACGAAATATTTCTTTCGCGTACCTATCTTTAATAAAATTTAGCTTCTAATTAAAAAGTAAAAGCAGAGTAAACACACTGTTTTAGTTATTATAATTGATATCGTGCGTATCGTTCATAATATACTATCCACAATACGTAAATATAAAACGATTGCATGAATATAAAACCTATCTAGCTAAAAAGAGTTAAGCATTTTATAAAATTAATATACATAAATAAATCTTATGTAACTGTATGCTGATACAAATACTAATATAGCCAATAGTAAAAACAAATAAGTAAATTGTATGTGAAATACACGCAATATATAAATTAGATATTTAAATTTCAAGAAGAAATTGGCACAAAATCATCATTCTTAGTCTAAGTTATGGTATAAATTGTTTCAATAAGTACATATTAAAATTATGAAGCTTAATCTGGGGTTTAAATTATTAAATATAACTTAGTTAAGAAAAAGAACATGTTAAAAGTGCAGAACTTTAAAACCATTACATCTGTGTAAAGAATACTTCAGTTTGACTTTGTAAATACAATATTCACTGATGTAGAATTTGTGTTTAGCCGCAGTTGTATGGATTAAATTCAGAGTTTATTATAGATAATTGTCAACGAAAATCAATAATTATTATAGTAAAAATTATATTATGTGGAGATTTAATTGACACAACAAAATTTTAGCTTTTTATGGTATCGTCAGTCTACAATATTTAAATGTTATATTGAAATTTAATTCAATAAATATAAAAAAAATGTATTTTAGACCATACTAATCTCTTTCTAGAAAAACAATTATATTATTATTTAACCATAATTGTTCCCGGGTTCTTTAGGTTTAACTAACAAAACCATTTTCGAGATTTTGAAACTTATCTTGTATATTGCCAAACGAAATCTCTAAAATTTATATTCTGAACTACATTTTTTATAAAAATTATCACAATATATTTTTCATGCAAAAAGAAAAAATCTTTTTAATATATCGACGAAGTTTTGACGAACTATTAATTTATAATTGACATTTATAGTTAATATATCAAAACACTATTAACTTTTACATAATGGAATATTGTAAATGTAACTATACAGTAATATATAGAGATAAAAAATTTTATATATTGTATGTGTTTTAAATAAATACTAGAATGTGAATAATAACATGCTATAAAAAAAAAAATAGGAATTATTTGTGGCGCGCAAGCGTTGACCCCTCCCAACAGAAAGTAAAAATAATAAAAAATAAAAAGAAGACAAAAAACTTTTTATAATCGATGTTTAATATTAAGTTTTTTAAGCCTAGACATGGGGAAATCTGTGTACCTTCTTCAGTTTTACATTTCACTCTGTTGTTTGAGAGAATTTTTGTAATTGTAACTTCTTTAGAAAAAAATAGATAATTTTAGTTTTTTGTTTTATAATTATTATCAAAGTCTCTAGCTACAATTGCCTTGTCCCAAATTTCATAAGTACATTTAGAGATATGGACCAATGAATACTGATCCATTCTTGCAAGGAAATTTGGATCAACTGAACTAGTTTCTGTTTTTTCTTCAAGAACACTAATCACAACTTCATTTTTATTTTCTGAATCAATCATCAATTCAACTTCTTTCATGCTATCATCCAAAGACTCGTTGCCATCCAGGGCAAAAACAGATTATAATTCTGGTATTTTTAAAAATAAGTTAAATAAAATCTGCTTTGTCGCACTATGTTTGACTAAATTATAGTGGTATACGACCTTATTAAGATCATTAAGCCATTACTTTTCATCTTTGGTTTTAGAATTGCCAACAGCAATCAAATCTTCTTCAAAAACATGTTATTAAATAGTGTGAGTTAAAGTTTGGTTGAACCTTTCTATTTGCCCGTTTGATTGTGGGTGAGCGATTTACTATGTTTTTGAACAATAACAAAGTTTATTTATATGGAAATTGCAGAAATCCTTTTTATTATCGATTTGAAGGATCTTGGGAGGACCAGTCTTATTGTATAATAAAAATTTTAGGTTTTCTGTAACCTCTACCCCTCGTTTTACTCTTTAATGGAAAGGCCCAGGTAAACTTAGATTACACATCAATTATTGTCGAAATCCAACAATACCCATTGATTAACTTTTTATAGCGCGTCATATTGATTAAATCGATCATAATTAGTTCCATTGGTTTAGAGGCCGTAATATGAATTTGGCGCTCTTAATTTTTTAACGGTTGCGATTGTCCACATACGATACATTCGGAGACGACTATTCTAGTAATGTCCCTAGGAATTTAGAAAAAACCTTATTGCATGATGCTATAAATCTGTTAACGCCCTGTGAAGAAGCCAGTTGGAAGCTCTTCATTCAACTTCCATGGCTTTAAGCTGTTCACTATGAAAAGCTTTAGATGGCTTCCATTAACCTCATCCCTTAATATAATGCCCCATCTATAAGAAGGGAATAGACAGCTTTTTGATGCTTTTCTAAAACAACTTCATTATCCTTGCCTTGTAAAATTAATGTTAAATTATCATAATCAACAGCATTTCTGGTGGGGTAGAATCATTTTCCAGGCATAAAAAATCATTTTATTTATCAAATTGAATAATTCAAGTGTTTTTTATTGGAAATATTTATGTTTTTTAAGTATGCCATATAGCAGAGGTGGGCAAAAGCCGGCCCGCGGGCCGGATCCGGCCCTTTTGCTAATTTTATCCGGCCCGCTGAAAAATTCTAACGCAATTTTTTTAAAACTCTTATGAGATTTTGTTGACATAAACATTATTAGTATGCGAACTGTATATATAATAGGCGAAATAAAATAAGCGTTTGGCTGATTACACTAGTGTGAACGATGCGGGTCGCTCGCATGGCGGGGTTTTCATCGAACACAAAGTAGATCGCGCTAGGTTTAAAATGCATGTGTGGACGACATATGCTGCACTCCTCTTAGCCTCTCAATGTTTGGGGGACGGCAGATAGCAGCCCAGGTATTGTTAATTATTATTTTATTCTGGTCGCATACTTATTTTTAGTTCGAATCTACCATTGGTTTGCATATATAAAATTGAAAAAGTGGACTTTTTGTAAGTAAATTTTTAAAACTTTGGTGTTTTTTTATTGTTTTTATTTAACTTATTTTTTTATAGCCCTTTTAAAATGAGAGAAACTAAAAAAAGAAAAGTTGATTTGGAATGCAGAAACTTCAATGAAGATTGGACAGTAAAATATCTTTTTACAAACATTAATAAGAAAGCAATTTGTTTAGTTTGTCAGGAAACAATTGCTGTTTTCAAAGAATACAATTTAAGCAGGCATTTTACAACAAAACATCAAAAATATGCATCACTTTCTTTACAAGAACTTCAAAACATAGCTGAAAAGTTAACAAGAAACTTGAATCAGCAACAAAAATTTTTTACCAAACGAATTGATGCTGAAAATCTACTACAAAAGCAAGTTATGCTGTCGCACACAAAATTGCTAAGTTCTGTAAGCCGTTTTCAGAAGCAGAATTTGTTAAACAATGCATGGTACAAGTGTCGGAGATATGTTGTCCTGAAAAGAAACATATTGTTAAAAATCTAAGCCTTTCGAGAAGAACAATAGTACTCCGGATTGAAAATATTTCAGGAAACTTACTTGACCAGCTAAGCAGAAAAATTGCTGATTTTACCTATTGTTCTCTGGCTAGATGAGTCCTGCGATATTACTGATACAAGTCAATTATTAATATTTATTCGCGGCATTAATAAGAAATGTGAAATTAGCGAGGAACTTCTTAGTGTGCATCCAATGAAAAATACAACTACTGGTAAAGACTTTTTTCTCGCTGTTGAAGAGTGTTTAGTTAAAGTTAGTTTAATTTGGAATAAAATAGTAAGCGGCACTACGGATGGCTGTCCTAGTTTAACAGGGAAAAATATAGGCTTACTTAAACGAATTCGCGACAAAGTAAAAAAGTTTCAATTAGAACACGATATAATATTTTTGCACTGCATTATTCACCAAGAAATGCTGTGCAGAAAAGTTTTGAAATTGAATCACGTCGTTACTGTTGTGACCAAAGTTGTAAATTTTATCCGAGGACGTGCCTTAAATCATCGACAGTTTCTTGAATTTTTGAAAGAAATCGAGAGTGACTACTACGAAATTCAATATTACACTAAAGTGAGATGGCTTAGCATTGGTAAAGTTTTACATAGATTTCAATATTTGCTTGATGAAATAGTATCATTCTTGTCGATAAAAGAAAAACTACAAGATTTTCCTGAATTACAAAATGAGGCTTGGCTAAACGATTTTTCGTTTTTTAGTAGATATAGTTAAATATTTGAATGAACTAAATATAAATTTACAAGGTAAAAACCAATTCGCTTTAATATGCACTCAACCGTCAAAGCATTTGGCGTGTTTACCGGGGAGCTTGCCTGTAGCAAGAAAGCATTCAATGATGCTACGGTTTTGATAGCCGTGAAAACCGGAGTTAAAAGAGTTAGAGTGAATAGATTGTTTATTGTTATATAAAGAGTTTTGTTTATCTGATTTGTAGAAGGAAGAGTGCTTGTTATTGTTCTGATGTTGTACCATGTTTGTTCATGGAATTTCTTTATTTATATACATGGTAACCAATAGGAAGAAATAAGATTTGGCTGACCAATAATAGTCGACCATAACTGATCGTTCCGAAGAAGCATCAGCGTTTAAGTATTTATTGGTTTTATATATCATGTGGTATGATCCATTATACCACAGCATTTATGAAAAAACTCGATTTATTTGCTGAAAACTTTCATAATAAATTATTAAATCATTTCCCCCATTGCAAGCACTGCGAGGATCATTAAAAAATACAGATTTTAGTAAATAAAGTGCAATAACACAAGACCTGCATTCTGAATTCAAATGAAGATTTCAAAGATATTGAAAAACCTTTATCATTAATTAGCCATCCTTTCAATTTCGACGTGCAAGAAGCTCCTGTTGAAATTCAACTATAACTAATTGACTTACAATCAAATAAATTACTAAAAGAAAATTTTCACTCAAACGAATTGAGTGCTTTCTATGGATCGTTAAATAATGAACATTTCAAACATTTTAAACTATGCTCAGAAACATCTTGTTTTATTTGGTTTGACTTATATTTGTGAAAGAACTTTTTCTTTAATGGTTTCAACGAAAAATAAGTATCGACCACAAATTACTGACGGAAATCTAAACTCGGTATTAAGGATTGCTACAAGTGATTTAGAACCTAATTTTGAAGAAATAATGTCGGATGAATATTCGACATTTCATGTTTCGCATTAACATTAAATATTTATTTTAACGTTTGATGTTTTTTTCTTTTTTGAATTTTTTTTACTATTATATTTAGAGATGCAATATAAATGTTAAATTGTAATAACCATGTGTCAATATCAAATAATTAATATCGTTAGGACATAAATAAGTAACAAAATAAAACCTTTTATTGTGTGGTCTATCTAATAGCCATTTATTTATAATAATATTTCCTTAGAAGGTACTTGACATATTTTATTCTAATTGAAATGATACTTAATATTTTTGTTAAAAAAATACGCAGGGAAAAAACTTCATCCAAAATTTCCGCTTGTGTAAAGCAAAGCCGAAATAGTCCTCCGGCCCGGGAGACATTTTAAAAAATTCATTTTGGCCCACAGCTTTAAAGTATTTGCCCACCTCTGCCATATAGTCTAGTGGCATGCTTAAGAGTCTCCTGTGTATATAAGTCGTGGGTAGAATCTATTTTAAGGCATTTATATTATCTAATTGAGATATGATACAGACAGAAGGTTTTCTTAAAAAAACTTAGTGTTCAATGCTTGCACAGGTTGGAAATTCATAGAGGTCAACGTCTGCACAGGTTGGAAATTCATAGGCCAACGTTTGCACGGGTTTGAAATCTAGGAGGTCAACGCTCGCGCGCCACATTATTTACCAAATATTTTATTTTTCTTTTATTTTCTTCCATACGTATTTTCTAGAAAAATTTTGCTATAAATATTTTCTCTTTAGTTTACCCACAAAAAATACAAAAAAGGATGAGCGAGAAGAAGAATCACTTCTACAATTATGGGAGGTCACCAAAGGACTTACCCCCTCACAAAAGGACTGCTAATTACCCACATGGGAATAGCAATTAAAAAGCAGTTTACTAAAATTAATTTAAATGCAGGGAGAAGCATTATTGAATGTTATTTACAAAATAACCATCTCTCTGGTGGTAACACCACAAAAACACATTTGAAAGTGTGTAGAACCTTGGTATTATTTTTTTCGTTATACATTGAAGCGTATAAAACTCAACAATAATATTATCTTGGTCTAAAAATTTTTTAAAAAAAATAGAACTTTTATTTAAACTTATATTGTTAATACTAATTGATATGTCGGAATCACATATATTATATGGATTAAATCAAATAACTAATACTAAAACACATAAATCATAAAGTCATGCATTTTAGTTTACATTCTTCGACATTGACATTTATGTGCTGTGTATCAGAAACCTTTTACTGTGTAAATGTAATACATTCAAATATTAACATTTACTCAATATCCTTTTTTACTTATTATATGAGGGGATCTTGTTTGTTCGGTTCCACAAGTATGCAGTGCTACGTAAAATTAAACTTTACTATTATGTTATATTTATAAAAAAACAGGAAAATAAAAAAGCAAGTTTCAACCGTAGACAAAATTTGACCTAGTATGTGGAGAGATAAATAATTTTTTTTTCTACTTTATAACGTATGATAACACATCATGATGAAAAAATTCAACTATAGAAGAATTTCGCCGTCATTATCGGGGGTTCCGAGCTGTAAGATTCATTTATAGAAAAGACCATGGATCTTTTCCATTGATATAAATTATTTGAAATTTCTTTTAAATTTTTTGAAACTTTACCCCATGAAAAAAAATCTAATACGCTAAAAGAAAACTTAGAAGGATTACAAAAATTGCGTGAAAACAATGGCAACATAAGTTTGACTGCTTTCGAGTTGCAGATTACTAGGAAACTTAAAGAGTCATTATATCTGTGGTATAATGGATTATACCACATGTTCTTTTATTAACCAATGGAAACTAAAACGCTTATCCTTCGCCGGAACGATCAATGATGGGCAGCTATTATTGATTAGTTCTATCACATTTGCTTCTATGGGCTACTCTGTATTATAAATAAAGAAATGCCATCAACGAAATGGTACATCACTCGAACACTAACAAACACTTTCCCTTTTATAATTCAGATAAGCCAAACTCTTTTTATAACAATAAACAATCTTACTCTTTTAACTATCTAAACTCCGGTTTTCACGGCACTCCAAACCGTAGCATCATTGAATGCTTCCTTGCCACAGGCAAGCTCTCCGGTAAACACGCCAATATCAAAGGGTTTCTTTTTATATTAATTTTTAGCATTTGCCTACGGGGGTGGATCTCTTTTAATAGTATAAAAATTCTTATTTAAAAAAATCGTAAATTCGAGTTCTGGGGTGGATCTTGCAAGTCGGAACCTTCGGTAATTAGAGTCATCTAGCTTTTTAGTAGATATTGTTACTACAAAACTTTCCAATTTTTTAACATAAAACCTTTGTATTGATCTTAACGCGGAATATTTGAGTTCACAACATGCTATTTGACTCATTATGCTATCATTTACTTGTATGTTTATTTTAATGTACTACTTTATTGTATTAAATCCAATAGTTACAGATAAATCACTAAAAGAGTTATTTTTAAAAAGTTAAGTTTAATTTCTACTGAATATAAAATTGACTGTTTCATTTCTTAATTGACTGATGAGCAAATTTCGTAGTTAGTTTGTTATTAAAGTTAGATAGTGTTTTTTATGAAACAATACGATCTGGTACATAACTCTCGTTATTTTATGTAAAAATGAGTTCTTATGGTACATGGCCGTTTGGAACCTGCTTTGGAAAAATGAATCTGCTCTGGAAAAACGAACCCGCTTTGAAATTTGAAAAGACCCCTATAAAAAAATATCAAAATTGGTAAGAACTAAATTAGCTAAAATTAGAGTGTTTTTGACCATAGGAATAAATTAAAGTTATTTAAAAGAATTGAATAATGCATAACCGCCGTGGCCTTACTTGTCTTGTGACTAGTAGAAATGCGGCTATTCTCCTTGATGGGATACAATATGTAACAGAGTTCTATTGGGATCATTTTCAATGATAGCATATGATGCCGAATTATACGAATTACTGGGATTGAGCATAGGAGTGTAAATTGCGCCATAAATTTCGTAAACTTTAACGATCCTGAGAAACAATACCATACAGATTGAGAGATTTTGGTTTCTTTCAAAGAAAATATGTGGCCTAGACATGGAACAAACCAGGACAGCTCAATGAGTACCTTTTAATGTCTCTCTGGTCCTATAAAAGAACTAATACAAACCTATAAATCTTCATCTTTTATTTTCTTAAAGAAATTACCAAGTCTTTTTTTGACATCTTTTTCCCTTTTTATAAATTTTCAAAGCGGTTTCATTTTTTCAATCCGGGTTACAAACGTCCATGTACTGTTCGTATGTCTTTTAGACTTCTATATCAAAACTATGTTTAATATGCTGCAATCTTTACTAAAATTATATAATTAAGTACTTTAAGAAAATAATTTTCCGATTGAAAAAAAAACGTCATTTGATTTAAGCAAAATAAATAATTTGATTGAAATACATTTTTTGTGTGTATTGTTAAAAAAAGAAAAGATTCTATAATGGCTTTCTCGATATTAATTGTATTTAAGTGCTTGCATTGATATTGCACCTAAAAACCTACTTAAATAATTAAGTTTCACTACCTTATTTTTACTTATATTAAGGTTAAATTGTTTATATAAATATTTAATTTTACGGAGATTCAACGTGAATATGTTTTAGATAGAGCTTGATGTATACAAAAAATTTTATATACGTTATTACCGATAAGGTTATAAATGCTAAATGTAATTTGTAAATTTATGTCAGAATTTCAATTTTTAATTATGCTATAATTATTAAAATGGGAGATATATAACAATTTATAATTAAATTACTAATCAAAAAAATAAATGTTTTAATTTTAACTAGGGAAATTTAATATAATAAGGAGCAATACAGCAAGAACCAGTTAAAACAGTCATAAATAGCAAATTGGATTGCATGTTGCGCCCCATATTAAAGGTATTTTTTTGTAGATTCCCACCTTGACTATTAATATTTGCTTGCATTTCATAGACAATGTTTTCGCAGTTATTATTTTTACAAACTTGCTCAAAATTTAAATTATTTTTTTCTTTTAATTTGATATCAACAAGATTATAAATAATTTGTTCAACTTCTTCTTGATTAATTTTTTTAAGTGCATAATTCATACATAACAAAGCTTCACATAATAATTTAGTTTTGTCCCCAAGATCATATAGCAAAATTCGAACCGCCTCTTTTTTTCCGAAGCGTACCTTTCTATCAGAAATCCCTGGTAAAGCATGCGCATATAAATTAAAAAATAAATTTTTCCGCTGAATTTCATACTCTGTACCGTCAGGGGCCTTTGGCCAACTAAGTTGCATTTTAATAGGAAATGTGATTTTTTCCAATTTTGTATCATACACCATTTTTGTTATTCTTTTTCCATCTTCCAAAGTAAAATTACGATAGGTATGGTGAAAATTCTTTTGTAAAAGTATTTCCTTGCATTTAGCAAAATTTCCACTGCTTTCAGTAGTTATTTTGGACGCATTATTTTCGGTGCTACAATTAAATTTTCTTATATTAAAGAATAGTAATGTAGAAAAGGAAAACATATTATAGGGGTTCAATGAATTTTTTTGTAAAACAAATATTAATTGTTAGAATATTAAATATAATCTTTAATATTCAAGTATTTATCCCAAAATATAAATATCATTTGTTTAAAATTAATTTTAAATATTTTGAAATTAAAATAAACAAACAAAAAATAAAAATTTTCATTAAAAATAACCTTAAATTTTTGTTGTTACCAGTCATTTAATTTTGGTAATCAAATACTAAATTTGTACACTTTCATAAAAAAATTGATCAAACAAAAAAAAAATCTCATGATAATTTATCAAAAAATACAATACATTTAAGCATATTATTAGGTGTGTTGCTTCTTCTGCTCAAATAAAACAAATTTAACTTTTTTTCTTGTGGTTATGAATGACCACTTATGTTTTGAATATGTAAATTGATCATTCTTTCTCATCATATTAAAAACAAATAATTTATACTACGTAAAAATAATTTGATTTTGTCAATTAATAAAATAGACTATATTGTTAATATTTATGTGTTTACATAGTTATTTAATATTAAAAGAATTTATAAGTTCTAATTCTAGATTAGTATTTTCGATTTTACTTTGGGAAAGAAAATTTAGAATTTTTATTTATCTGTAGCAAAAAAATAAATGATTAGAAAATTTGCTTAAAAATATAAAAAGTTAGATAATTGCTTACATTATAAGTAAAATGTATGTTATATGTAAAAATTTATTAACAACAAACTTGTGGAATTTTATAATATCATTCTTTATTTGCGATTATATAATTGAATAATATATTTAGATCGCTATATAGTAATAGTCACCGTTCAGACCGGACGCCCGTTCGGACTGGACGCCGGGGGTAAAAAATTAAAAAAAAATCTCTTCAGTCAGGGGCGAACCAGAAAATAAGAACAAATAAATGTTCGTCTTTAAGACAGCTCAAATTTTGTCTCGATTTTTTGAGGGGTAAATTTTTGTTTTTTTTTATAATAATGGGAGGGAATAATGAAAAAAAGGAGAAAAATAAAAAAAACAAAATTTTTAGTACTTTATTCATTACCAAGCAACCTTAGATCTCTAGTACTTATTTCTTCTATTATAATGCCATTATCATCTTCTTTGCATAATTTTACTTTATTAAATTGAATTATGTCTGTTACAACATAGACTTCTGCATCTAAATGTTCATAAAGCGAATGTCTTCTGGTATTGACGTTGTTGTCCAAATAAGGTCTTATAAGGACTCTATCAACTATTTTATGTTCAAAAAATCCTATTTCTCATTATTAGTTTTTTTTTCAATACACAAAAATAAAAAAAGAGTAACATTTTATAAAACATAATTATAATTCCCATATTCGCAACAGGAACGCATAAACTAGTTTAACCTAAAAATTACAAATAAATATCAGCGATTTTTTTGTATTATTTTTTTAACCATATAAAGTAAACATTTTCCCCTGCGTCCGGTCCGAACGGATATTTTTTACCCTTCTTAAGTAAGCATTTCCCCTGGCGTCCAGTCCGAACGGATATTTTTTACCCTTCTTAAGTAAGCATTTTCCCCGGCGTCCAATCCGAACGAATATTTTTTTTTTAATTTTTTACCCTTCTTAAGTAAGCATTTTCCCCGGCGTCCAGTCCGAACGGGCGTCCAATCCGAACGGTGACAGTAATTAAATTATTGCTGTTGTAACTCTAACAAAAATAATCGTCAACTTGTTTATTGTTATTTTCCATCTCCTACTCTGTGAATGTTTTTAAATACCTTTTGTAGCCAATCAAAACAGTCCATTTATAAGAATATGATTGATCAGTATTTGATCGGCTCGACATCAATAATTCTTCTTCGTCTCATATTAAACTGTTACTGCATAAGTTCATCTAATCTAGAATAGTAATCAACAACAATTACTTCTTACACAAATATAAAAGAAAAGTTTTAATAATAAATATGCATTTTCATTTGACTTGTCTGGTGTTTTCAATAGCCATAGTATACCTTAGAATAAATTATAACAGAAAACATATTTTTAAACCAACAACAATCTTAAAAATATTCACATATAAATTTAGTTAATAATAACAAACGTTTTATCTATTAGGCCATAGCTAGGTATAAATTTCTCTTAATCAGAGATTGATTGTTCGCTTCTTCTGTATTTTAAATCTTGTCTCTCAAATTATCTTCTCACTTTCTGTAGTTCCAAACTCAAGATACTAAAAAAATAATCTCGAGAATTCTCTATAAGACCACTAAAAAATGCAAAAATACGTATAACAACTTGATTTTTGTTGTATTGCCTATTGATTAAGAAATTGGGCCAAACTACAATTTAAAACTATCCACAAACACATATCTCGTAATAATATAGTTTTAAATTTTTTTTTTCGATGTTGTCTTCGAAAAAAGTATTATGGCTAAATTAACAAAAGACTAGAGAAATGTATAGGACAAAGATTCCAATATACACTTCTTTACTTTAAAATAAAGAAAAAAGTTATTTAAACTTTTTTAGTAATTTTTTTTGCATTTAAAGTAGAGTATTAAATACTTATTTTTGTGCGTATTATAATTGTTTTAATTCGTAGGGTATGAAGTTTTTTTTATTTTCTATTTGAATATTTAAGTAAAAAACAGTTTAAAATTTAAATTATGATAATTACAAAGCGATTATTACATAGAAATTAGATAAAAATTTTTTTATATTGATAATTAATGCACTTTTTTTGTTTTCAATGTTATTTTAATTTTATGATATATGATTAAACATCTAAGGATGTCTGGATATTAAAACAAAAATAAGGTTTTAAACTTGTAATACCTTGGGGTATGTCGGGCAATCAAATCCTTAGTTATTTTTTTACAATGTACTGTATTAATACCAAATTGACCAGTTAATTGTTTACTTCAAAACTGGGTTAAGAGTATACCCTAATTATTTATTTGAAAAACGAATAAAACTTATGTTCTATAATGGTCTGAGTATCTAATGAAGAATCTGAATTAAATATTTTTAGCTACTCTTCTAAAATAATATTTTTTTTTGGTTATACATTAGATGGTCAACCAATGATGTGTAACTGTTTTTTAATATAATTTTTATGCTTTTTCTTTTATTAATTATCTTGTTATAAACCTGATTTAGATAGCGTGATTTTTTGACAGGCATCGATCATAAATCGAAATGTATTTCGAATGTAGGTAGATTCAAATTTACGCATTTGAAGTTTTAAATACATCTTATGTATTATCAATTATTACTAATATGTAATTGGTCACACGTAATGAATTCTTCTAGTGTTTAATATACATAAAATTACAGTGACAAAGATATTTATGTGGTTTTGAATTTAACAGATGTGGAACAAGATAGACAGTAATTATGAAAAAAGTGTTTTTTGCTATTTAACAAATCTTCTTAAATTTTATTACCTTTACAAGAAAAAATTTTACGGTGGTATAAGTTACAGATTTTAAGATCTCGACGGTAATTCATTGTTATGTTATGATGATACTAGTATCGATATATTCCAGACAATGTGTTTTTATTTATGATAATAAAAGAAATATATTATTTGAATTTACATAAGTTTAATCTTGTTGAGCCATTTAAATGTAGTAATGAAATATTGATTTTTTAAAATTTTTTTTGAATAATATCAGGTAGATGTTTAATTTTACAAATAATGATATCAGAAAGTGCTATCTGGGTTAAGTTCTCGACTTACCCCCCCACCCCTAAAAAAAATAAAAAAAAATAAAAAAGGGGGGAAAAATAAAAAAAAGGGGAAAAAATAAAAAAAGGGGAAAAAATAAAAGAAATAAAAAATTTGACCCATAATGAGAATTAAAGAATTTAGAAAACTCATCTATAAAAAAAATGAGTTAATGCAATTTTTAATTGCAAAAAACATTTTGAGGGTCCCTATGTGCAATAAATGCAATATACCAATGACTCAAAATCGGACCAACACTGAAAACTATCGTTGTTATTCAAGGCGTGATGGTAAAAAATGTTCTAACAAAGGAACCATAATGAAACAAAGCGTTTTTAAGAACTCAAAATTGCCTATTGAGGATCTTTTAATATTGCTTAGCGAATGGGTAAAGGGTTCAAGTAATTTGGCCTCCACGTTAGAACTTGATATAGGTAAATGTACGGTATCAAGATGGTTTACGCGTTTTAATAACGCCGTGTACGTCTCTTATTCAACATATATAAACAATCAA
The DNA here is from genome assembly GCF_036630325.1 of Vairimorpha necatrix. Lineage (NCBI taxonomy): Eukaryota > Fungi > Microsporidia > Nosematidae > Vairimorpha > Vairimorpha necatrix. The sequence goes on along the minus strand of NC_088827.1, from coordinate 371,879 downwards.
ACGATTGGCGGCGTCGGTTGTATTGTTGAAATTGATGAAACTTTACTTGTAAAAAGTAAAAACCATGCGGGAAGGGTTCTTCAATATCAAGTATGGGCAGTTGGAGGCGTTGTGAGAGGGGATGCAAATTCTTTTTTCTTTGAGATCGTAGAAAATAGAACAAGAGCTACTCTTGTTGAATTAATTACAAGAAAAATTGCTCCGGGGACCACAATTGTGACAGATTGTTGGCGTGGATATTGTGATATTCAAACAATCTGTGTAGAATATGAGTATCTACATTTGACTGTGAATCACAGCCAAAATTTTGTTGATAATATAACTGGTGCGCATACTCAGACTATAGAGGGAATGTGGTCGGTTATTAAAAGAGAACTAAGAAAAGGAGGAACTAGTCATGGTACTATTATGAATCTTGTAAGAAAGATTTACATTAACAGATTCAAATTAATATATCGTGAAAATCTATTGGATAAAATGTTAGAATTTTTTCAAATAGGTAATTTTAGTATTGTAGCTTATGATATTATTCCTGAAATAGACTTTACAATTGTGGAATAATTTTTTTTGTTTTTTTTGGGGGGTAAGGGGGGTTAAGTCGAGAATTAAACGTTTTTTTATTTTTTTTTATTTTTTCCCCTTTTTTTATTTTTTTTTATTTTTTCCCCTTTTTTTATTTTTTTTTATTTTTTCCCCTTTTTTTATTTTTTTTAGGGGTGGGGGGGTAAGTCGAGAACTTAACCGCTATCTGCGTCTTTCGTGCAGGGTTTACTAATTAGAGGTTCTTTCTTTTATATGAATATTTAGAAAAACTGTTAAGTGTGCATTTATAAGGTGTATTGATAATAAAAAAATCAAGTCAGAAGTTCAGAATATAAGTGTCCGAGAAAAAGATTTATTTTCAGATTATAAGTATCACCCAGAGTTCTTTGGAGTTTTAGGTATATTTTTAAGTCAAAGTGTATTTAATATTAGATTGCAAGACTCTGGTTCTGTAAAATAAAATATAAAGCTTCCTTAGGTAATAAAGAACTATAACGAGCGTATAACTAAAATTTATTACTATAAAAGGCTTCATTTTAAACAAGTGTCATACGAACCATTTGTTTTAAAAAAAAGAAGTTTGTCAAAATATATAAATTTTCATGAAATTAATTTTATTATATGAAACACATATTTAATATTTCACTTTCTACATCATTCTGAACTTTGTTCCCACTCATCTTTTTTAGTATAAATTCGGGAATCTCCTCAGATTTTAATATTTTCTCATAATACATCATTCCAAAATCATATTCATTAATACTAACTTCAGTATGACTCATTTTTACTGGTATAAAGAAATTACTAAAATACATCCTCAAAATATTGAAGAATATTTTGTTTTCCTCTTCGTCGTCTCTCGGAACATTCATTTTTATATTAGCCTCTTCATAGATGTCTAATATCTTCTCATACAAGTCGGCTGGCAAATATTTCTCTAATATGACACAAACACCAGAGTAAAATGTATAACACATTACAATATCCACATCCCTGTTCTTATAAGGAGTTATATCCTTGCAAGCTAACTCATCAAGCATCTCCTGAGAATAGACAAATATCTTATGAGATTCAATTAATAAATCTTCATACTTCTTTAATTCTGAATCTTTATTTATAACAAATTTTACTTGGTCACAGGACACATTCTCTTTATTTAAATATTGTTTAAATGTATCAATGAGATTTTTATTATTGATAGTTTTTTGAACTTCGTCAACTAAGAATGTGCTGGTCATTTTGGGGGCAAAAAGGAAGGAATTTAAAACTAAATTTATATATAAAAATTTGACATTTGAATCCAATTTTTTTAAGTACTTAGTATTAAAGCGATTTATAAAATAGATACAGTTGATTGGAACTTGAGCTTAACTGTGAACGACGTAATATATATTAGGCGATTTTTGTGATTTCTACTTGAGACACTTTTGATTGATAGTTTCAAAAATAAAAAAAGAAAGCAACTTATAGTCTAACAGTAAGAATTAACATATTTATTATATCTAAACCTCATAATATTATCTAAAATAGGTCAATCTGTATAAGTATATTGAAATTAGTTAGAATCATCTTTATATAACGTATATGACTTGAGTTATAAGACTTGTAGTATAAATAGAAATTAAATCGAGTAGTGTATTTTTTTATGTTTAGAGCTTTAAACTTCTGTTACGGGTAATTTTTAACATGTAATTCATTAAATTATTATAATTACTAACAACTTGTCCGTAAAACAGCTAAAATAATATTAAAGTTACGAAAATATAGATTATACTTAGACCCTTGCACATATTCTTAAGGTTTAACGTTTGTAGGAATTCGATAAAGTCATCTTTAGGTAATTACTTAGTATATAGGAAATTTAAGATTTAAATACGTATGATATTAATATTTACAGACAAATTTTTTAGGGCAAGTATATATTTTTTCTTAGTGTAAAGAATAGTTTTTTTTTGTTTATGAATGTGTTTTGATTATGATACTCTTTAAATTATGACCCAATTGGTATTGTTTTGAAATCTGCAAACATTTTTCAACTAAAAATTAACATGCTAACTAAATCAATTGCGATATCTTATAACCTTTCAGGTGTCTCTTTATATACAACCTCAACTAACAAAGTCGATATGGAAATTCAGACTAATGATACTTTCTTTGGTTATTTTGATTTACAAATTTTTTAAAATAAAAAATTCAAACATTATTTAAAGATGAACAATTTTTTATTTCGTAAACGATTTTTTTTGATAGAACTTTTAATATGATTTAATTCTTTTTTTCTAATAAAAGCGATTTAAATTATATCTTGACCATATTGATTGTAAGCATTGTGTTTATATGTAAAAAAGTGTTTAATTGGGATTCTCCAAACTGTATATTTCTTAAAGATGGATATTAGTATCAATATTAAGAAACAAGTTTTACTAAATGCCAATTTGAATATTATTCTTGTAGACGTCTATTACAAGGAATTATTGTCTGATTGGCGGAACTCGCCACAAATTGAAAATAAGATAGTTAAAATATACCTTGAAGTTTAAAAGTAGTTGAAGGCGGCCCTTTATATTTCCCAATACCTCTTTTAGGATTCAGTTGAATACATCAAAAAAATTTAGGTCATGGTAAATACTATTACACGATTAATTGTAAGCCATGATCATAAAATTGGAATACATATATGAAAAAATGGCAAAGACATAAAGGAATAACTTTAAAAATATATGAATATACATGCGAAATCTGAATAATATTAGATACTTAGGTTGAGTCTATAAAAAAATCTACGACCCACTTTATGCTTGATGATGATATCATCTGAAAATAACTTTAACGTAATATTTGTAACGGCTTTAGGCGATTTCCTGCAGTCAAAACTCGATTTATATCAAGAATTACGGACAGATGCTGCTCTAAAGGTTTGGGTCTAGTGAGTAAAAACCCCATAAAGGGAATTCAACAGGATCTCGGCGAAGAGTCCAATGCTCGTATTAATGTTTTCGTATTAGTTACATAAAAGAAAAAATACGTAGTTTAATGAAAATATCAAATAAAAAAAAGGTTAATAAAATAGATTTATTTCAGTCTACTTAAATTGGAAAAGCCGGTATTACTTTTTAGAGTCATATTCATCCTATTATATTCTGAATTTATATCAAATTCTTTTCTCGTTGGTATCTTATATTCTCTAAAACTGTCATTAATTTCTTCAGCAATGTTTTTATAATCTTTTGGATTAAAAACTCTCATAATTTTGAAATTATAATAATCGTTCATCTTTAAATCCACATATTTATCAACGATTTTAATTAACTTTTCGTTATTAATTTTTTGTACTTTAGAATTAATACATTTTAAAGTCCTATAAAAAGATTGAGAATGTTCCATTATAGACTCAAATATCACGAAAATAACTGCTTCTTTGCCTTTGCGGACTTTTTTCTCGGGCCAAGTGTATAAATATTTCCAATAAGAACTAAATTTAATATCTTCTCTTAAAATTTCATAATCTTTCATATCCTCTGCTACAGGCCAGTTATATTGGCTTTTCATTGGAAAACTCATTTTATTTAAAATAGCTTCATGAATTATTTTAGCTAATGTTCTAACTTCATAAATATCATTTCTATAATATAATATTTCAGTATCGGGTTGGAAAAGTATGTTAGTACACTTTTTTAATTCTTCATTTGTAAAATCTTCTTTTGAAGTTGTTGGTTGATTACCAATACCTTTTACCTGTTGCATATTATTTAATATTAAATAAACGAAAAACATCTTATGGGTTAATATTTTTTTCTTTAAATATCTAATTAATTTAAAACTTTAAATATTAAAAACTTCTTGAGCGTGATATAAAAATATATATCAACACATTACTAATACTATGTTTGTATTTTTTTAGTCACGAAACACAAAATCATAATTTTTTATTATTAAAATTTTAGATTTATTTTATTTATCTAAGATGTACATTCTCAATCCAATTTATTGAATACTAAAATTTGATTGTTTGGTATGTTTTAAATTTGATAATGATACAGTACTTTAATACTTGAAAAAATATAGTTATTATTACAAAGATACAAATCTTATGATATTTTATTTTATCGTCTATCATTATCTTTAGAATATAATTTTAATTCGATTAATACTAGATATTGTGTAATTTATTAGAAATATTTAGTGTAAAATTGTGGCATTGGCTTTTCACAAGTAAATAATAACATACTTTTAACACAGAAAAATTTAATTTTCTTTTTTTATATGATAACGTTTTACATCATAATATTATGTTTTAAAAATACAAATACAATCATTGTCAACAAGAACATTTCCTTATTGCGATTATTATATCATGAAAAAACAATTAGATAGTAAATTAATGAATTATCATAACATGTGTCATAATAATACATACGTTGCCAAATTAGTATTTAGAGCATCTACCAAGAGTATATAAAACCAGAACAGCTTTAGCAAACGTTTTGGTCGCAAATTTAAAACATCTCGCCAGTTTTGTGCTAAAGTGATAGTGAAATTGTAGTAATCAACGAGCAATTCAAGTTTGCCGTTTGCATGACAAACTTTATATCTAAATCTAAATTATTAATTAAATATAGGCATTATAGATCACAATTCGACGAGATTGACGTTATATAATTGATTGCTATTATTTTTCGTTAATTTTTTGATTATAAAAACGAACAAAAAACAATGCTAATTGATAATACAATTTACAAAAATAAATTATTAGGTTTCATAGGTACTGTAGATTAGTGTGTTATATTATTTATTTATAAAACTTAATTGATTTTTTTGATATAATATATATGCTTACTGTAATAAGAAAATATTTCTATATTATGCTACGATACTAATAAAGAGCAAAAGAACAGAATTTTGATATAGTAATTTTGTAAATATAATTCATGTATTAACTATATACAAGAGCTGTCATATGCCTTGTCCTCAATAAAAAATTATTTAAAAAGCTCAACGTAGATAAATCTTATTAATTTTTAAGTTTTCAGCTATACTTTTATAACTTACAGAGTCGTATTAAGAACACTAAATCCAAAATATACATCGTTCCGATTCACTGTTCCAGTTATTTTTAATTTTATAACAAAATAGTAACTATACTTTTACAATTTATCTGATGTTAATAGTTTGAACTTGTACTTATACATTAGCTTCGAATTTACCAAACTCATTTCGACTTTTATTGTGCAATAATGCCATATACTTCTAATATCTACAATTACTGTTATATTGCCTCTTTATAAATGCTTGATTTTTTACTTTTTAATTATTTATATCTATTTTTAATGTTGTGTCACCCCAATACTCTAAGTATTTTACTAAAAAATCGAATAAATAGAATAAGTTGTTTTCAATCTTTTACTGTAAGAGATTATAATGTAATATTTTGAATTTTAAATCATAAAACATGATGTTTTAATTTCTTATTTCAAGAGAGCAAATTTTTAGTGTTTTGAATTTTTTAAATTTTTAAAATAAGTGATTTTAATATTTGAGAAAAACTTAAAAATATCATAAATAGAATGATATTATTTTTTTGCAAAGTTATAAACTTCCAAAATAATTGTATAAGTTGTATTTATTTGATTAATATTTTTTTGGGTTCATTTGTATGCTTTGATTATTGATTTTGAAAACTAGACCTATTCAAAGCTACATGATCTATAGATTTTGTTTTCCTCTTGTCTTCTCTTCTCCTGCAGTTCATTAAAATGTTTTCAGAAACAATATTGAGATTCAAGAATTACTATAAAACTATATTTGATTCAAAATATCAGATTTTTTTTTCTTGCGTGTTACATAGTGACTGTGCCATCTTAGGTAATCGAATATAGTATTATTTGTGGTTTATATTACGAAGAAATTATTTGTTTTAGATAGATCAAAATTAAAACATTAAATCTTATCTCCTATATTTTATTTCTAGTTTCCAATATTGGTCGCATCTAATAAAAAGTAAAATTGAAAAATTTGGTAATAACACATATATTTAAAATATGAGCTATATTATGTGTACTATCCCTTAAATTATGTACTTAAGCATTGAAAATCAATTTATAAAGTGCTTTTTTATGATTTTTTATACCTTTATTCTGTATATTTACGATACTTAGAGTTACATTTCTTGTAAATTATACCATTTATTTAAATTGGGAGAATTTATTAATATAAGAATTAATAAGTATATTATAATTTTTAACATGTATTTCAATTTATATAGAGAGCATACATCGATAAATAAGAATGTTCTTGATACATGATCGTTTGGAACCCGTATTAAAAATTTATAAAAAAGAGACTTAACAATTTATTTTGATTATAAAAGATTATGATTTTACCTCGATTTTTTGGGCATAAGTTAAGACCAAGAAACTGTAAAAGGCACTCTAGTGTTAGTTCTGGGTTGTTCAATGTATAGACCGCATATTTTCTTGAAAGAAATCAAAATCTTTAATTTGTATGGTACTGCGTCTCAATATTGTAAAAAGTTTACGAAATTGACGTCATGATTCACAGTCCTGTGCTACAGCCCCTTGTTTGCCTAATGCGGCATTATATACTACCATTGATAATGATCACAATAAAACCAATAATACATTATCTAGTATCACCTCAAAATGAATAGCCCCATTTCTACTAGTTACAGGACAAATAATGCACACGCTGGTTCTGTATTTTTCTATTTTTTTGAAACTTAATTTATTTTTATTCAAAAACACTTCCTTTTTAACAAATTTTTTCATACCAATTTTGTCATTTTTTATAGAGGTCCTTTCAAATTTTCAAAGCGGGTTCATTTTTCCAAAGCGATATCCAAACGGTCATGTACCGAAATTTCTTATGTCAATATTGAAATTCAAAAATATTAATTGCAACTTTGAATAGCTGCTAGTTCTTAAAATTGTAATATATACATAGACTAAAATTACATTCGAATTTTATCATTAGATGTAATTACAATTTTTTTTATGATGATTTATCTTATATTGAAAAACGTGTTTGTGATTTTCAGATAGTAATAATGAGTAATATAGTTTTTATGTCATAAAAATAAATTGTTTTCTTTTTAGGATGTTTTTATTAAACAAAACGATAATACAAAAAGACTATTATTAATATACGTATATATATTATGTACGGGGTTTCTAGAGACAACCTCACGAATGACGCAATAGTACTTAATGATGTTTTTTACCAGGCAAAAATTCAAAAATTATAATTAAAAGATTTATTTCGCCTGGGTTTTGATTTTCATTTATTACAGGAAGATATATTTTCAGAAAAAAAAAATGTAAGTATTTGAGGATTTTCTTCGAGGAATATTCAACACATAGTTGTCTTTGACTTAAGTGGCATAAAATTGATAACTACACATTTAATTTCCGTGATTAAAAAGAATCTACAAAATCAACCATTTTTTATTCAAAAATAATATATTTTATCTTGTAAAATGATGTGATTGTATGTGTTGTGACTCATGAAATAAACAAACATCAGGAAATTAAAAAGATCTTAACATGTTTTTCTTTAGTTATTGACAGTTTATACTTTAAACATTGAAATTTTATGCATATAAATAAAAAAAAAATGGAACCCCATAATATGTTCATATTTTCTTTAGTACTCATTTTAAATATGAAAAAAGTTATGACTAATCCTAATGACGATTTACAATTCGAAGAAGTTGAATTTACAAATGAAGAAATAAAAAAGTGCTGTAAAATACTTTTTAGACAAGAGCAAGACCTAAATTATTATCAAAATGACTTTTATGAAGCAAGAACAATAGAAAAGCTAATTTTTGAAGCTATTTTAAATAAAATGACCTTTCCTTTAAAAAGTAAGTATAATTGGCCACAAACTTCGAACGTAACAGATTATGAAATTACAAGAGAAGAGCTTAAATTTGATTCATATCTAGAATGTTTAAATATGTATGATATTAAAAAGGTCCGTCGCGGAAAAGAAGCCGCCATTTATGCTTTATTTAGATCTATTAGCAATCTGTCTTTTGATTTTACTAGAACTATAAATTGTATTAATGCTGAAGTAAAAAAGATTAATATTAAAAAATTGAATGCAATTGTTAATAAGTTTATCGATTTGAAAATGAATGAACACTATAGTTTTAAGGTATGGAGAGTTTTTAACCCTAAAGATTTTAAAAACATTGCAGAAGAAATTAATTTTAACTTAGGAAATCATTCGATGAATACAATTGATGACATCAATTTAAAATTTAAAAAGATTAATAACTCTAATAATAACATGGCCACTTCTTCTAATATTCTGGGATTGCAATAAAAATTTTTCAATAACTTATTGTTTTTTATTCAATATACCATGCTTGCTAATCATGTGGCTTCTCTAACAAATAAAAACCGAAAATTATTTTTTATGTAATGACTTACGATATAATAGTAAAAAATTTTCACAACGCGCACATCAAAGAGCCACGATTAACCCTATAACAGAAGCATACATACAGACAGAAGTCCTTAAAATTGCCTTTAAGGCCTAATTATGCCAATCAGACAGGAGCTTGATGCTGATCAGGAACGGGTATTTAAGAGCCTAATATTTAGATTTCAGAATTAACTCCGGAAGCTGTCAGAAAATATTGTTAATATGTTTTGTTTAAGTAATTAGTAAGTAAGATATATAACCAAATAAATTATATTCTTTTATTCATTTATGAAATTCATGCTATATTGTGGATCAAAAATACTATCGCCACATACGAACAAACAATAAAATGTGTTAGTAGCCCCAAGAAAATGGCACATAAGGGGTTGAGCCAAGAAATATATAGATATATACATAAAAATATCTAATTTGAGAAAGATTTCATTTGCCTTTAATAAATATCAACCATCTATCGATATCAGAAACATTGATAAACGACGAGAGACTTGAGCTGCTTATCTCAACATACATATTTTTATATATCGATATTATTTAAATAAACTAAGGAATCTGCCTACTAACTAAATAATAAGCTTAGTATAGTGGGATCATACGACGATGTTATCTAGACCCATGCACAATTCTAGTTTTTATACATAAATTTTACTGTAAAACTCTAAATTCTTTTATTTATAGACTATTTCTATAATTAAAAGGTTACGTAGCACAAAGATGAATTTTTTCTTGTACAAATGTACATAGTAAAAGGCTTAAATTATACACATAATCTCCTATATTCTGTTTTAAATAATAGCTTTAAGTTTAATTATGAGAATATGCTGTTTTAATTAATGATATTGTTATAAACTTCGAATAAGCTTTAATTTAACTGAATTCCCCCTATTATACTTATCTTTTATTTTGAAATGGGAGAATATATGATTTAATTGTTTAATTATAAAGTCCGATTTTAATCAATGTACCATTACATGTGTTTTATGCATTGTATTTACAAAACAACTTATTCAAAAGACTATTTTAGAACTTTTTTGTAAAATAATCAATAATTTATACATATTTATTGTCATTATATTTCATTTTTTTTTCTTAAGTTTAAAGGAACATAAATCTTGTTATGACATTCAAAATTTGTGTTGTATTGTTTTATTTGATTCAAATAAAGAGTTTATCTAAAATTGTCTGTTTATTAAGAAACCTTTTCTTTTATGTTTGTGTTAGAAACAATTGTTTGTGATAACCGTGTAGATTGGACAAACTTGTGCTGAAACATTTTGGTATATGATAAATAACGATGATTAAAACCTATAATTTAAACAATAAAGAGTGCAAAACAATACAATCTAATTAATAAACGGTATTTTTTAAAAAATAATGCAAAAATATATGTAAATAACGTTTTATAAATATGACGCTTAAGGATTACATGAAAGAAGATTCGTGAATAGAGTACAATCGTTTTAAAAACGTTAACTTTGCGTTTGTGTGTTTCTCTTATCAATTGCCATATAAATTTTTTTTTTACAGATTAATATACGTGTTTATGTATAGTCTATAAAATAATAAATGGAATTTTCGAGTTGGTATTTACAATAATATAAAGGAATCTCCAACGAATATATATGTTGTACACATCGAATAACAACAAATATATTATACGTTTGTTTACATACTTGTTTTTGTTATTACAAACTAAAGAAGTCATTAAGAAATATAATTACCTCATATACCACAATACGACACAAATTATAAATGATGGTTAACCAATTCAAACGGGAGTATTAAGACATTAATAAATTTTACTGTATAAATCGTGCGGCTATTGATAAAAACACTCGATTAAATAATATAATTAATATCCGACTTGTACCTAAAAAAAACTAGCATCAACAGACCGAATGAAAACTAAAAAAAATTGGGAATATTATTAGAAATTGCTAGTATTTTCGTTTATTTTATTTCAATTCTCATAAATTTTTTCATATAATGTCAAATTTCTTCGTTTTAACTCTGAAATTTTTTTAACGAATAATGAATACCATTCAGCATATCGGTTTTATATCGACACAATTACTTAAAAAAAAACATACTATCAGCATTTATATATATGGAACTGAATTGGTTATAATTTTATTTATTTAATTGCTAGTGCTTTTTTCGGACCGAAACAATATATCGGGGTTATTTCTAAAACAAAAAAAAATTCGATTCTCGACATTTATAAAGTTTCTTGGGAAATAATTTTATATAATACAAACTTTGATAAATTAATGAAGCCCGGTCTTGAGATTTTAAAATTAAAGAAACGCTTATATTTAACCAAAAAATTGATATTAATACATGATCATGTATCGTCTCTATAAGAGTACCATCACGTAGCAACACAAAGTGGATGTTCCGTCCAAAAATTAAAAAAAAATTGTTTTTACACAATAAAATTCTCTTTTAGAGTAAAAAAATTAAACGTAAAGTATTGTATCTAAAAAATAACATTATAGGCACAAAAAAAGAGCAGATGTTAGGACATCATAAAACGAGATTTTCGTGTGCATACATCTGCTGATGTGTAGTAGACATAATTGGAAACACGCGAAATAATTTGAGAGATAGCTTGAAGTAATAGAAATAGCAAAAAAAAATAATAGAAATAAAGTATATAGCAAAAAGACAGAGGTAAAAGGCATGTATAAATGTTTAGAAGTTGTAGTGATGAATTTAAATTAGGTTTTATTTATATAATTAAATTTTATATGATCTATTTATCATATTTAATAAAAAGAAATAATAAATTTTAGATCAATGATCATGTATCTTTTGAATTAGAGTTTAATACGTGCTGTAAAATCTAATTTGTTTCATATGTCGGGGCAACTGGCTGAGTTCGAACCTTTTCTCACTTAAGGAGAACACCTAGAGATAAATGAAATAAACGAATAATACGAACGTTTTTTCCTAAGAAATTTTGGTAATTTTGTGGTATTATAGCTACTACAAAAAAAATTTCTTCATAATTTGTATTTTTGGAAATAGACATTAACCGGTCTATTCGAAAAATTAATTTTTTATTTAATTTTTACCTCGCTCCAGGACAATTTAAGAGACGAAAACAAGCAAAACATGCATGACTATTGCCCTTGGATTACAACATCATGGAAGAGCGAATGTGCATAAGAAAAACAATTCCCAACTTATATGGCAACGCAGCTATTCAAAAATAGTAATACTTTAAATCTAATAGAATTATATTTGCTCAGAGGTAGCTCCTCTAGGTTTCGTCAATTCCAATAAAACCCCATTGTAATTCATGATGTTTTTATAAATTGTACACCTTCTGTATTCAAATTTTATAAAAAAATCCAGTCCCATACTAACTTTAATCTCATTTCTAGTTAATATATCACATTTAAGATGTTACCAGACTACTTCTGTTGGACTTGTAGTCTCTCTTGCTTCGTTTATAAAGCCTTCTTCAGAATTACAAGACGCCGTTCGCTGTTGATGAATATTTCCCATATTTTATGCAAATCGTTCGTTTTTTATGTATTTTTTAAAACCGTTTCATAGTCTGTATAGTTCAGTTGGGTACTATATCCATTCTCAATTCAATGTTTTCCCTCTATTGGCTACCACAGAACACAATTAGCTGTATCACCTCTTTCCGATGGCGATTTAAGAATTATTCCTTTTATCATGGCCATTTCGTTAGAATATGTCTCTTCAAAAATCCTATTTTTTAGTGCTTAAAATTATCCTTTTTCAGAGCTTCATAAATTTTTTTGGCCCCGAAGACATATAAACTGACAAGGGGATTTTTTGTTTAGGTTTAGTTTGGGCTTGTTTTCCAGAAAAAGAACACAGAATATATAAAAAATAATGTATAGGTATTCTGGGTGTAGAAATGAAGTTTTATTAAATTTCTGATTGATGTTCACGTCCCGTCTTTCTCCTACACTTAATCCATGGCAGTCTATGTACGAATCGTCTTTAAATATTATTATTATCTCAGGACAACACGTCCGTTCTATGGGGGTTTTAGTAGATTTTTGTTTACTGACCAACATATTGCCTCAAGTGGGCCTTGAAAGATTTTTGATTCACTGTCTAGCGGCTCCAGACATACCATAAGGGTAAAATATATTTGAAAAAATCATCTAAAAAACAAACAAAGTTTATAACTTAAAAAAAGTTAATTCGAATGAAATTCAACAAATCTGTGAAATTTCGACCTCTGGGTATATGATCTGTAAAAAATATTCTCCACCTTACAGTCTGAGCTCAGATTTAGTACCTAAAAAAATGGGGAAGGTCCGGGCTTAGCCTAACGCCAAATTTGGTTTTTTTTGTTATAAAAGTTTTGCACTGTTAAGTCTGTGTGTGGTGAGTGCAACAACCCTCGCACTGTGTATTATGTGTATTCTTCCAATTACGATTTGTTTTTTCTGATTATTATAAAATATACATTTTAAAATATTGCAAAATCTAATTTTTTGATTAAAACATAATTCATAACAATTTGATTTTAAAAAACCTTAAATATCAATGTTAAACCTAGGGCTATAAGATCTTAAACAAAAAAGTTTTATTCACCTCATACATAAATGGTTGCATTATCATTATTAAAATAATATAAATAACACCAAACAAATTTTTTCCAAAAAGCTTGAATTGAGATCCATATCAAATCGTTAAATGAGAAAACATTATTAAAGAAACACAAGTGATTAAATTAATAATAGATGACATTAATTTAATTTCAGTGACATAAATTTTTTTGCTTGGCAATCACTGTTAATTTGTATTGTATATTTAGAAGCTTTTAGTTAAAGATTTAATATCGTAAATGCAATAATAATATAATTCTTTCGGCTCTTTATTTTTTTTGTTTCAATCTAAATCAATTAAAAATTGTATTTTACAAATTAGATATTTAAAATTAAAGTCACATTTGTAATATTTTAGCTTGAAATTTGTTTAAATCAATAAATTGAAAATTATTTTTTTTATAATATGAAACTATCTACAATCCCATAAGATGTATTTTGTTTCGATACTAATCATTCTAAATATTTTAAGATCATTAAGTAAACCTATCTCTGGAAACACAACCGAAAATCATGATGATGTAAACAGTTGTAATTGTATTATAATCCTTTTTATTATCATAATAAAAAAAACATTGAATAGGCAATGAAAATTATTAATACAATTACCAGTACTGTTTTAAATAAATTTGAACTTCCATTATAAGTAAAAAACTCATATTATTTTAATGGACAGAAAATGAAAAAACAAAGAGAATATTAATCGCGAATCGTTAAATAGGTATCAATTTTTTAGGCACCTAATTGGAACAATAAACAAACTGGTAAAGAGCAAGCGGTAAATAGAGTATTATATTTTCTGACAATGAATCTATGACAACTATATCAAGTTTTCATGTGAATTAATTTAAATATTGCTAAATTTAATATTGGCCATGTAAAATAATTGTTTATAAGTATGTTAATATCGATATAAAGGAGTCAGTTTCATTTTTTCAGATTTTATTACTATCAATAATATTGATGGCGTCATTGGAGGGTTAGGAGAAATTGCTGAGGTCCCGAAAGATACTATAAACATTTTTAAAAATGTCGAAAACGGTGTAAATACCGACTAAATCTCAACATATCGACCAATGTCAAATTTTAGGCAATGGGGCTGGTACATACACTTTGTTTGGTAATGATTCCATAAGAAAATAAGTACAATAATATAATTGTAATTTAAGTTTAAGATTTATTTATATATTTAGTACTTGTGAAAATTTTTCTAATTTTTATTACTGTTGTTTCAATACATTATAGATTTAATTATATCATTTAACTGATCCAAAATTAAAATATGAGAGTTATAATGTTTGTATAAGAAACAATGGCTTTTTTGAATGATCAATATCTTCACACTCAACGGTTTCTAATTTAGCAAAAAAAGACTAAAGTTGGCATATTGCCATAAATTATAAATTAAAAAATATAAGTAAACTGTTAACTAAATAATATAATAAGCGAAGAACAAAATTTAATTCTGTTTGGTAATTATTTGTAGAGCTATTTTTATGATTTTAGACCTAAAATATACATATACGTTAAAGATTATGTAAATAACAAAATTTCAAGTATTTAGAATTTAGTTTGACTGCAATTCCTCAGTTGTCAAAAAAGACGGAGAAATTTGTAATATTTAATATTCCTTTTATGTTTATCAGAGAAAAAACATTGTACCTCTTCTTTAAAACATTGATTGGAAAAGGAAAGAATAAAGAATAGCATTCTCCGAAAAAATCACAGGACCATTGAAGATATGTTCCATAGATTTGTTTTCTAACATTTACCTTTTTCATTTTTGGGGAAGCAAAAATTTTAAAAGGAGATGGTGTGGTTTTTTGAACAACTTTTTAGTAACATATAAATAGTAAAAGGAAGTTATAAAGATTTTTATAATCGAACTAAAATTGTTTTAACTTTTTTAATTTGCTTTTAAGCATTTTCTTTTGCGCATTTTAGTTGGTTATTTGTTTTCTTTCGGGGGGAGGTTAATTATATTCTCAAAAAGTTTTCCGAAAATATACTTTGCTAAGTTTTACAAATAAAATTATAAGCTGTATTAACAAATAGTGAACGCACTTATAATTATAAAATTGGTGCTTAATCTTTTTGGTATTATAAATACATAATAAGCATAAAATAATGGTTTGAAGATTTGAAAATCAGTAAAAGGGGAGGAAGTAAGAAATTAAAAAAATTTCTTAAAAATAGTAAAAGTAAATAAATATCCAGTCGGTATTTAATTTTTAATAAAGTTTACTTTAAAAGGTTTCTCGGGGTGGGGGAAGAGTACCAAACTATTACTTACCTTTAGAGGATGTTCACTTTATTTTTTAAACCGAAAAAATGAAAAGTAGCAGTGACCCTCAAATTACTGCTTTTTAAACATAAAAACATCAAATAAATATATATCGCATATAAAATTTGATTTTTAAATGACTAAACTCTTTTTTCTATATAGTTCAAGCAAATACGGCTTATTTAATATCTTGATTTTTACAATAAAGCTTGTTTGGATTGTATATTATGTGTTTAATAAATATATATCTGACTGGTTCCCTCTTTTTAGCAGTTTGTCTATTGTAGAAAAAATTTATGAAAAAAAAAAACCTAATATTATAAATCAACTGAAAAAAATAAATAAAATTAACGGGGCTAAATCTGCATAATAATTTTATTTTTAGTAATAACATAATTTACTATCAAAAATTTCAAATAGTAATAAGTTTTTTTTGTTATACTTAATGTTACAAGCGTTAGGTTATTTTTGTCTCGTTCCTGCTCCTAAATTTAGGAAACTAAATTTTTAGGGTTCGAAAAAAAAAGTGAACACCCTCTAAGGGGATAGTTTGGTACCCACATCCTTTTTTTGTTTGTCCCCCTCAATTAAATCCCTAATGGTTAATATACAAACAATGTAAATAATGATATTAATAGCACGGATTGAAATTTAATTTATAACTAAATAAGTACTTAAAAAATTTTTAATATTAGAAAAAAACAGTAAATGTTAACTCATTCTGCTCCTCTTTCTGCACTTCATGTTAAGGCATGAAAATAAAAATTTTGCATAAAATTAGTAAATTAACAAATATATTTGTTCTATAAAAAAAAATTAGTTAACCCCATAAAATGTTTTTAACATCTTTGTTGTTTTTCTATTTTTTACAAAAATCATATGCTAACAATGAAATCGATAAAATTATATCTACTAAAGAAAGTAATATAGAGCGACAGTTAAATCAAGACTATGTAAATGACTTATTGAATCTGCCCAAACTTGGTCCAAAAGAAATAGGACAAATACTAGTAAAGATGGTATTCGAAAGTATCTTTGACAAAATGACATTTCCGATAAAAATGCAATCTAATTGGCCCCATGTAAAGGGGGAGGACTATGAGATAAAAAAGGAGGACTTGACATCCTTTTTTTTTAATGAACCAAAAAAAATTCGCAATCTAAGAGAGAATTGCCTTGGTAAAAAAGATGCGGTATATATGCTAGCAGAAAATATTGCTAACAAGAGTAAGAAGATGTTGGGTATTCTTGAAAACTTAGTTTTGGTATCTAAGAAATTTAATTATGAGGATAGAAAAAAAAAATTTAAAAAATGCGTAAACGTTATACTAGATGAAGATATGAAATTAACAGTATTGCAGGTTTATGATGAAAATAAAATCAAAGAATTTGATGCTGAAATTACAGACAATATTTTAGATGAAAGACATGATTATAAAAATATAACTATTATAGATTCGATAGGGAGAGAGCAAATTGTTTCGAGTTGTGAGTTAATTAAGGAAATTGAGACCATCATTAACTCAATTTATAGCGCTTTCATTTTTTCATTAAATCAATAATAGTAATTTTTGTTATTGAAATAAAAAAATAAATATTTAACACATGGTTGAATAATAAATAAGTTTAGTACTAATAAAAATAATGTTTTAAAGTGTAAATAATAATTTTTCTTCAAAATTAATCTATACATTCTAAAAGTGACAGCAAGAAAATTTGAACATTGATAATGAGATTTAGTCTCGTTGGTATTAACTTTTGTTTCATTATTCTTTAAAGACAAATCGCATCGAAACAAAATCTTCGTTGATAAAGTTGTATTGCAAAGAAAGAACATGATTATAAATAAGACAAATATTTACTTCAGAGACTCATAATATTATTAAAATATCTAAAATTTCTATAAATACTTATTATTACATTTCATCTGAAAATCAGATTTGTTGCAACAGAGGTACAAACAACGATCCCATAATAAATTTGTAAGCTTAATATCGTAAATAAAATACTGAATTTTTTTAATTCCAATTGAGGCGTTTGAGAAATTTTTTTGGCGATGTCAGTAGCAGTAAACTCTTACTGATTATAAAAAAAAATTTTCTATTTCTTATAATTATGATTCTATATTAATATGCGCACCGAACAAAATTGAAAACATTACTGGAATTAACTCGAATACTTCAAGGTGTAATTCTAAAAGCATGTCAATATGGACACTATAAAATAAATTTATGTTTAAGGACAAAAAATTTGAATATGTTAAATAGCGGGTACAAATCATAGCTTTCAGTCTCATATTTTGATTTGGAAAGCTAAACACATCATTCATCTATATAAGCAAAAAAAAAGTTTTCAGGGAATATAATATTCTTCCCAATAAAATATCATGTCGTGAAAATACTCATATTAAATACTTAACCCGGCTTTTTATTTATATAGATTTTTAATGCTTGTAACTTTTAGGATCAGGTGCAAAGCTAAAGACATTGCATCTAGAAGAGCTAATCACCTCACACAAATTCAGTTCAGTCTAAAATTCATTTTTTTTGTAAATTTTGTTTTGCTGCAGTATACTAAAAAATATAAGCAGACTAATGAATCTTTTAAATTTTTTTATGTTAATATTACACTAGTGTAAAAAGACTCACAAAGTCTCCAAAACTATTAATACTTATAAAATTAGTCATATGGATTAATTATAGTTGTAGATCTAAATTATACTTACCTGATAAAAATAGTTCGTAACAAACATTGATCTAAATGTGTAAATACAACCCCCGTTATGTCATTATTGAAACATTATTAATATATAAGTGATTTATCTGAAAAATTATATTTAAAATATATTTGTTATAAAATTTATTTATAATTCACCAATACGTTTATGTGGCTGCCTTCTAGCCGTCGACGTAGAATTGTTTTTAATATAAATGTTTTATTAGATTCTGATATTTTCGAGCCTTCAAGTCCATTATCTTCCTATGTTTCATCCTCTCGGGCGCATTTGTTTATATAATTGCTGACGCACATTGGGGTCAAATCTTTTATTGTCGAATAGATGTACTTACAGGCTTGTCATGTTTCCTGTCAATTTAAGTATTTTCTTGGTCTCTCAATAGTCCTGTCTCCATATGCAACATTCTTTAAAATATACATCGATTCAGTATGCACCTGTATTTGTCACAGTACAAAAATGTTTTATGTTTTAAAAGGCAGAAAGTTGCATACCAGACATACTTTAGTAAGAACAATCGACTATATTATATATTTAGACTTCAATTGTGTATATTTTATTATGATTATGGTTCCACTAGATTCCTATACTAATTGGTATAGACTTAAAAACCATTCGGTATAAGGTCGAAGAACTATAATCATGAAACATCTAAAAGAATTTAAAAACTAGACTTCCCGATGATTACAGAGCAGAAGAAGTTTATAAATACACAAAAAGCCATTGAACTTCTCTTTTTCCGCCGGGCTTAAGATTAATCTAGTTTTTAATTACGTTTTTAATTATAATAAACTTGTAGTTTTAATTTATGAATTATACTTTTTTCAAAACAAAACGTTTCATGTAATGAACTGTCTACTTAATTTCTAAGTTTTTAGAATTTGTTGGATAAATTGAGGATTTAAATAAAAATGTATCAGGGTTGATTTTTCTTGACTTTAGATGTTATTAGCATTTATGTTTTCTGCGTCATTTATAAGTATATTGCGCATCGCATTTATGATTTCTGTAGTATTAATAATGCTTTGTGGTACTATGAACTATTAGGCCTTGATTTTCTACACACTCTGTTTCCTCGGCACTGTGCACTTTCATACACTACTTGATATTCTTCATTTCCTGGTCGTATCCTCGTCTTCGACCAGGAAATAGACACAAAAGTCTTATGGTACGAAAGACGAAATTTATGCATCGAAAAAGTAAGAAGTTTCAGCTCCCCGATACTTTTCTGTAAATTAAAGTAATTTCCCGTCTCACGTAATCAATAAAGAACTATTCTAGTTCGGATTTGTATAAACTTTATGTTTTCTTTCTCGACTATAGTAAGTTGATCCTGGTTGGTTATACCAATTCTAAATATCATTGGAAATTAATTCTTTGTTCAATTTTGTAAATTGTTAAATGTTTATTGCAGTTAATGAAGTTCTTAATTATCACACTATTTAAATAAAGCACTTTTTATTACAAATTTACAAAGGAAATGGTTTTTCATTACCCAACAATGCTTCTTTTTCTAAATAAAACAAGTTTTCCTCCCGCGTTTGAAATAAGCCTCGCGAACCATTTAAATTTAGAGTTATAAATAAAAAAGCTTCGATTTATTTGCATGTCTTATGTTTTTATTCCATAAACAACTACTTCAATTGTAAGTTTTTACTTTCCAAATTTTTAAAATATTAGTTGAACCACATTATTTGAAGCTTGTAATTATAATTTCCACCTTACAAATAATTTAAAATATAATTTAATTTTATTAAATATTATCTTAATTTAATTTTAATAAATTTTATTTTATGCTTTTTTTTATTTTTATGCTCTTTTTTTTCTTTTTATGGTAAATTTAACCAACAAACAAATTTTTTGTCTATAAATAAAATAAAAATTTTATGCCAAACAGGGGCATGAAAATATTATTGATTTTTCTAAATTCAATATTTTCTTCTTCACTTGAGGAAGTAGTCTTAAAAGAAGGAAATATCGTCAAAGGAATGAATATGTTAGACAACCTTCAAAGTGATGAAGATTTTCTTATTTCTTACATACTTAAGAAATATTTTATGCCAGAGAGTGGATCCTCCACTCTCAATGAAAATGATAAAATTCTGGATTTGTTGATGACTGATAAATACATGAGACTTGTTTATTCTTCTCTTGTATTAAGTTCAAATGAGATGTATTCATCTTATTCTAATATTTGTAATTTGATATTAGAAATTTGTAGAAAGTGTTATTTTCGATATTTAGAAAATGGATATGATTTTATACCAAAAGTTTATTATAAAAATAAAGAAGAAGATTATAGAAATCTCTTTATTATGACAAGAAGTGGTGATCTTAAGAGTATAAAATTATATTTTGAATTATTGTCTAATAAGAAAATCGATCTTAAAGATCAAATTTCAATTCTTGAATATTTGGCTTCTAAGGGACAAGCCAAGGCCTTTGGCTACTTAGGAGAAGCGTATTTTTATGGAGTCGGAGTTGAGAAATCATTAGATAAATCTCTTGATTATTTTATTAAGGGCAAAGATCTTGGCACGGATTATATTTCTTACAATGGTATAGGGAAAATTCTAATGTCTAGTGAATATGAAGATTATTCTGGGGCTAAAGAGCATTTTGATGCTATTTCTGATATAAATTTCAATGAGTCAGATTTCAGACTATATTTGTTGTGTAAGAATCATTTCATGATGGATACCCTTGCTTCTTATTATTTGTCTAGGGCTGTTTCCTTGGGCTATTTACCTGCTATCTTTGTAGACGGCGAGAATTACTACAAGAAAAAAGACTACAGGTCGGCACTTATCAGATTTGAAGCAATATTAGAATATGACGAGACTGTAATAAATTTACAGAATAAAGCGTATGAAAAATATAAAAATAAAGAGTACATGTCTTGTCTCGTGTATCTACTCATGACAATAGAAATGGGCTCTAATTCAAGCCTAGAAAATGCGATATATTTATTAGAAAATTGTAAAATGACGAAAGATCAGAATATTAGAGATTTATTAGATAAAATATTATTTAAATTGTATTTGAAACATGAGAAGACTTCTCTGTCATATATTAATCGTATAGGAGACTGTTACTATTATGGTAAGGGAGTAAAGCAGTCTCATAAGACCGCCTATGCCTATTATTTGACCTCTGGTTCATTGAACAATACAGAAGGCTTAATTAGCTTATACTTCGCCTATACACAGGGAATTGGGACTAAGAAAGATATGATGAAAGGATATAAATGTATAAAAAAGATACAAATTAATGATAATAATTATATACTGGTATTGTATATTTATATAATATTTATAATAAGTTATCTATTAAATAGTTACATTATTGGGACTTTGTTGACTTGTTACATAACCTACAGAATCTACGATAAACTCATTATTAAAAAATAAACTAAGCATTTACTAAAAAAAACATATATTGAACTTTATAGACAAACACAATTCATTTATAAAATAACTTGAGTCATATATAATAAATAACATAATATATTTGTATATTAGAACTTATAAAAAAAACATAAACTTTATATATATTAGAACTTATAAAAAAACTTATTATATTGATTTGAGCTAATAAAAACCACGAATAATATTTGCTTTAAGCTTTATTGGAAAACATAATAAAGCAATAATTAAGCTTTAAAAAAAAAATAATAAAGCAATAATTAAGCTGTATATGACAATAATAAAAAATATTATAATAGTAAAGCTTTATAAAAAAAACATAATTTAGTAATATCTAAACTGTCTAAAAAATACTTATACACTAATAATTTATAACATATTAGTCTAATACAGACTCTTAAAAAAAAAATCTAAGCTACAATTCCAATTTTAAGTTTGTGTAACAAATGTTTTTGTATGTTTCAATGTACACCAAAATGAATTATATATATTATAAAACTCATTTAAAATGTCTTATATATATTATACAACTCATTTAAAATGTCTTTTTTCTTCTATATTATTTCAAAATCTCAGTTGTGTTTCACTTTGAAACATGTTTCAAATTTTAATATAAAAATTTTTTTTTATAAAAAAACAATATGAAATATTTGGTAAATACACTAATAATATCTTTATTTACTGTCCAAATACTCTCAAGAACTGTCAAAGTTGACGAGGATGTTGTACCAAAAAATGAAAATCTAAAAAATCTTCCTGAAAAACTTACAACCAAAATCGAAGACTCAACAAGTTCAAGCTCAGAAGACCACGGAATATTTATTAAAATATCTGACAAAAGAAACAAGTCGTCAAAACCAGTAAAAGAAAAAAACAGAACTGAAAAAAAAGAAAAAAAACTTAAACCGCTTGTAAACCAGAAACTAAAAAAACAGGCTGTTAAAATTGACAAGCTTAATAAAGGCCAGATAAGTCCATACGATTTCGCAGTAAAGAATGAAGCCCATAAACCAGAAGTGAATGTGCCTAAAAAAGATATAAAGCCTACTTTGTCCTTGGATTCAACTTATAAAACACCTACTTCCGATTTCTTGCTTAAAGATTTTAAGCCTAAATCAGTAAACATTTCATTTACAGAGAAAGAAATTAAAGATTTAGAGAAGTTTAGTAAAGATCTTGATAATTTTTTACCTTCTATTAATAAAATAAGTGTAATAGTAAAGAATGTTATAAAGTTTAGTAAGAAAGATGATGAGAATAAGAATAAGAGCGACAAACCGAGTGAATTGTTTAATATTAAGGTTATAGAAGTATCAGATGGGAACACTTCTAATTAAAAAATAATTTATTTAAAAATGAAAAAATATATTAAGTATATTTTTATTTGTAAGGTTAACTTTTATTTGTAAAATTAACTTTTATTTGAAAAGTTTTAGATTTTTACTGTAAATATTTGTAATATGTTTTTTATATTTGAAAAAAAATCTCGTTCCCTTGGTTTTTTTTGCTTTGTTAAAAAATGTATTTTTGAGTTATAAAAATTATTTAAAAATGTACTAAGAAGATAATTAAGTTTAATCTTCTTAAATTGATATCGTTCTTTGGAACGAGTGAAAAATATAAAACTGTTCACTTTGAAAAGAACTTAAAAGGGCAAAAAAAAATCAAAATTTATATTTTTTATAATTTTTTGCAAAAATTATCTAAAACTTCATCTGTCACATTTTTCCTTCTTTCCTGATATTCTTTCACAAATCTCTGTATAACTTCAATACAAATATTCTTAATTTCTCCAGAAGACATATTTCCTTTTTCATATTCTTCTTTTATCCTCTCTAATTCACTACTATCAGTATGAAAATATCTAAGATATTGATAGGGTATATCAATACTAGTGTCTCCTCCTAATAACCTGTGCTCTTCTAATGTCTCTTTACCGCCACTGTAAGCGTATTTTTTTATTTTTTTGGCAATTTTGGCGGGTGTGTCAGTTAGAAATATCGAACTAGTGTTGTCGCTAGCAGACATCTTTTTATTGACTCCTTTTAGATCTGGTAACAATGAAACATAAAGTGTAGTCGGTTTGGGCTCTTTAAGTATATTCGCTTTATCTCTCGCTAGTCTAAAATATGGATCTTGATCAACTGCACATGGTATCAGACACATTGACCCTTTTTGTAAAAAATCAAAAGAAGACGCGTAACATGGCGCGATTTCTTTAGATGGGAAATTTATCATCCCAATATTGGAATTCATATCAAATCCGAATACTTTACAAGCTTCATTCAATGTAATGGATTTAGAAATTTTTAACACGTTTTTTTCAAATAAATGTGCTGACGCAACATTACTGAAAATATAAGTCAAATCAGGATCAAATCCAAATGCAATTATGTCTTTCATGTTTTCTTTGCAATATTTCATAGATTCTTCTAGAGATTGATTTTTAAATAAAAATTTTTCATCATCAGTTAATTGTATTACTAGAGGACATTTAAACGTATCTTGGAAATATTTGCACAGTTGGAAAGGTATGACATGTCCCAAATGCATACTTTCACTGCTTGGTCCTCTGCCAGTGTACAGATAAATTTTTTTATTTTTCATTTTTTCAAGTAAAATGTCAAAATCCCTATGGGCGAAGACAATGTTCCTTGAAAAATAGAAATGTGCTGTAGATTTAGAAAATTCCTCTAATTTTCTTGTTAAATCTTTTGTATAAGATTTACAACCAAATTGTGAGATAATTTTATTATAATTTATTGATACTGTTTTATTGTCAGTATTAACTTGTGCTTCCCATGGCGTGATGTTTTGAAATGTGTCTTTGTCCATTAGGGCGAAAAAACTAGAAAAAAAAAATTATTTTTTTTTTTTATTTATTAAAAATTTTCGCTGGTTCTTTTAAATTTGAGCCCTTGTTTACAAAATATGGACAGTAAGTTTATTATCAAAATATGTCTTAAATCGCCAGACTCTGTAATATTTGCAGAATTTATATGGAAAAATAAAGATATTATTATAATGAGAAATGCAATGTATGAGGAAAGTCCTACAGTGTATTTATCTTTGTCTGTGAATTTATCATACATTAAATCTATAACGACAGTTTCTGAAGAAGAATTTGTCAAATATAAGAAAACAGTAATGGAGTCTCCTGGGAATGAAGGATATTTTAGTAATTGCGCGTGTAAAGAAATTAATGATGAAATGAAGATTAATAATGTTATTAATACAGAAATTAAGACTGAAAATATAAGCGATATTTATAGACCGAATATACAGAAATTTGTGGGCACAGTCCAAATTGATGATAAAATAGAAATTAATAACTCAAAATCTTGTGTAGAAAACATTTGCCAAGATGCTCCACTTGACGAATCTGCTAAAGAAGTCGAGACAGTCAAAGAAGCCACTAGTGAAGATTTAAAGATATTAGAAGAAAATATCAAAGTCCTGGACATTAATCAAGACAGAGAGACGAGCGAACCAAAGACTAGACCATGGGACGAATTCAGAGAAATGACCCAATCTCAAGATGCGCAGGCCTCAGCTGACAAGATAAAAATGAGAATTTGGCACAACAAAGACCAAAACTGGAAGAATAAAAAAGACGACAAAAATGTACTACAAGGAGTACCAAATAGACAATTTGATAAGACTAAAAGACCAGATCCTCAGAAATACGGGACTGATAGTGTCACTATGACGACCAAGAGGGATTATATTGTCACTTACAAAGGCAAGAAATACGCAGATTTGCGGATTATGATGTCTACGATACAAGAAAATATGAAAAAATGTAATGACGACAAAGAAGACTGGGGAATTAAAGGGGACGGGACAGCGATAGAAAAAGGTAAGAAAATATTTCACAGTGGAAAATCAAAATTCAATAATAGAAAGTTCTTTTAATTTAAAAATAAATAAATCTAATCATGATAAAAAAATATACTTTAGTTATATTTAAAATATGAATTTAATTAGGGTAAGCTTATTGTTGTTTATATTTATAGTTTAACAAGGGTAGGTTCCGCGTTAGCGTCTCCTGCTTGTAGGTAGCTTTGTGGCTCCAAATTCCTTTCCACATCGGCTTCGTCTCCTCTTCTTCGGTAGTCCAGAGAAATGCTTCCTAGCGTCTTCTTTAGAGTTATATTCAAAATATGTTATAATTTTGCGTGTTTTAGATTTGTTTGTTTATGACAGCATTTTACTCAATTTTATCAAAGATTATTATGAATTTGCTTCTTGATCTTTAAAACAAATATTTTTGATTTGTTTTTATGAGCATGTCAATTATTTGAAGATTTTTATTTTTTTCGTAATTTCTAATATTATTAAAATCTTAAAACTCATTTAAATTTCTTTATTAAAATTTGAAGTTTTGATGAAAATGACAAATCATTTAATATATTTGTCCCTTTACCCCATACAATGCTTTATAAAAGCCTTTCTCTTCTTATCATTTTCTCTTTCTTAAATGGCATTTTTAAAAGAGTAACCTTTAGTCCAGAAACATCTCAATTATCATCTACTCCCAAATACAATTCCGTCATTTACATCGTCTTAGACGCTCTAAGATACGATTACATTCTCAACAATCTCCACACTCCTTCTCATTATCTTCATAACACCATGTTGAAATATTACTCTTTACCTCACAAATTTGAAGCCTTAAGTGTTTGCGGCATTCCAACTTCTACTACTTGTAGAATAACAGGATTATTGACAGGAACACCTTCAAACTTCTTAGAAGGCAGTAAAACTTTTTTAAGGTCTGAAATTTATATTGATAATTTGGTCAACCAAATGTATAAAAAATACGATGGTAAAATATCATTTTTTGGTGACTCAACGTGGCTATCTTTGTGTCCTGTTTTGTCCAAATGCCCGCATTTCGCTTTTGACCCGTACTCGAAAACTGATTTAATAAAAAATGAAAACCTATCAATTGATAATTTATTAGACAGAATAGGTGTCGATAAAGCTATTCTATGCCATTTAATATCTCTAGACTCATTTGGACACATTCATAAATCAAACATGCATTCTGATCTTAAAAATTCTCTACTTAGATTTGATGATATGATAGACAAAATATATAAAAAAATGGACACTGACACATTATTAGTTCTTACAAGTGATCATGGCGTAACTGATCAAGGAGAACATGGCGGCACAAGTTCACATGAAATGTCTTCATTTGTATCTATAATTTCTAAAAAACCTATACCAATTTACAAAGTATCAGAAAAAAAAAATTTTATACGTAAAAATTTTATAAGTAAAAAATATGATTTAACTAATAAATCCTATTCTAATCGTGTAGACACACAAAAGTGTAATATTGTTCATCAAGATGACATTTTACCAACTATTTGTTATTTACTTGGTATTTGTGTACCGTACAATACATATGGAAATTTGATACCTGAACTTGTAAATGATAACTCTTTTGAGAATATGTTTTACAATCAGAAATGTAAAATGTTAAATAAAAAACAAGAGGTATTTTTAGAAAGTGATGGTGTTTTTAAAGCTCATTATGTTTTAAGTCAAGATATTTATAATGAATTTTCTGGAATGAACACGACCTACCTAATTATTAGTTTTGTTTTGTATTTGATATTGGCCATGTATTTACTGGTAAACACTTTTTCATATTGTAAAACATATTTGACACGACAGAAATTATTAATATTTGATATTTTAAGATGTTTAGTACTCGTTTTCAGTATTATAATGGTTTCTCATTCTGTTGGAGCTATCAAAAATGAGATTTTAATTTGGATACTAGTTTTTTTAATTTGTAATAAGTCTCCCAAAAATATTCCTTTTATATTTTTATATTTCTTACACAACAAAACAGGCGCCATTTTTGACATTTTCTTCTATCTTTGTTTAATTTTTATATGTTTACAATATAAAAATAAGAATTTTTCGTTTTTTATTATTTTGAGTCTTCTTAAAGATTTCTTCCCGTCTTTTTTTTCTTCCAATTCCAGAGAGCTCATTTCTTTATACCCGTCTTTTTCTGTCATGTCTTTGTTAATTTACAATCCTAAATTTAATATTTGTCTTCTTTGTCTTCCTTATCTCAGTCTTGATGTTTTTACTACTTTTTCAGTTTTAAATTTAATAGGTGGAGATAAGTCGATAAAATCTATTGATTTTTCTGTTGCTTACACTTTTACTGATTCCCCTTCTGTGATTGATAGTCTTATTCCTGGTATATTTTATTTTACATATAGTAGGTCTCTAATTAAGAAGAGTGGGGTTATTAAGTATTTAAATTTGTTCAGTTTGTTGTGCGTTTTTGCTGTTACGTGGTGGGAGTTTGATAGTATGAGTTTTTATTTCCATTTTGCTGATCGATGTTTCTTTGCATGTCTTTTTTACATTTTGGATTTAATTCTTAAATAAATGTTTATTTTTTTTATTATTTGAATATATGTAGTTATTAAATATATGTAGTTATTAAATATATGTAGTTATTAAATATATATAGTTATTAAATATATGTAGTTATTAAATATATGTAGTATAATAACATTTATATTCTATTTTCAATATTAAATTTGTAGTAATAAATATCCGTAGTATAATAACATGTAGTTTTGTTTATATTAAAAATAAAGTTTTAATTTATATACTAAAAATAAAATAGAGTTATATTAGATAAAATTGTATGCTATTTTTTTAAGTCATATATAAAGTACTAAGTTTAGATATTATTTTATACTTATAAAATAGACAAATTGTTTTTTAAGAAATGTTTCTTTATTTTTAAGCACTAATTTCTTGTTTATTTTCGCTCAGTCCACATTTCCCACACTTGTAATTAAATTTCATATTCCTCATAAACGAGCAATCATCACATTTCTCACACATTTTCCCTATTACTTGTACAGATCCGTCCGTACCTATTCTGAAGTTTTTAAGCCACCCCATTTTTTCTTTGACTACTGCTGGCTTGACTATTTTTGGAGTTTTAAATGCTTTCTTTTTCTTGTTTCCTCCTCTAAGTCTCAAGACTAAATGTAAAGTGCTTTCCTTTTGTATATTGTAGTCACTTAGAGTTCTACCATCTTCGAGTTGTTTACCAGCAAAGATTAATCTTTGCTGGTCTGGTGGTATTCCTTCTTTGTCTTGTATTTTAGCCTTTACATTTTCAATAGAGTCACTTGGTTCCACTTCTAGGGTGATTGTTTTTCCTGTTAGTGTTTTGACAAATATTTGCATTTTTGGGGGGATAAAAAATTCTTCTTTTTTTATTTTTCTTGTTTCCCTTTTGATGATTTTACACAATACGAAAGAAGGAGAATATTCGGAGAATGTCGAGATATTAGAAAAGATTATTGAGTGTGACACGATAGTGAATAAGTATGAGAGATATATGAAGAGACTCTCTTATTGTACAGAAGATTACAAAGCTTGGAATTATTTAAAGAAGAAGTTTCTTGAAGATCAAAATGTTATTTTGAGTCAAGACTTTTCTAAGCTGAGTCAAAGACAAGTAAAAGACGATTTTATAAAGAGTCAATTAAATTGCACTGTTAAGGCCCTTGGCTTTAATCCCAAATCTTATGAAGCTTGGTACCACAGATATTTTATTATTAAAAATAATCTAAATTTAGAAGAAAAGGATCTTCTTCTTCTCTTGATCAAATTAGACAAGAGAAATCTCCACTGTTGGAATTATATTAATAAATTATACAGTAACTTCGACTTCATCCCCAAGGATGTCTCAAATTATTCCTACTTGCACTACGCAAGGGGCTTCGCCCCCCTCTCGTGCATTTTCACAGACTTGAAAAATCAAGGCATGTGGTTTTATTATGCGAAATTGAGAGAGGAGGAATTATTAGAGAAGGAATTTTATATAAGAAAATATAAGGAAGAAATATGTGTCATCTTCAGAGAGCCCTTTGAGGGCTCTCTGAAGATGCAAGATAAGACATTTAGTAATATGCCAATATTGTGCCTTACTTTGCCCTTGTGTAATTTTGAGCATGTCTTTGTAAATGACAAAATTTTTAAAATGAAGAAATTTATGCACAATGAAAAATATTTCAAAGAAATAGAAGAATTAGAAGAAAATTGCATATTTAATAAAATATTCAATTTAGACTTAAAATGGGAACTAGAAAGTAAAGGGAACAAATATCTTGAGAATATAAAAAATGATAAATATGAAATTTACATATACTAAAAAAAATAAATTTATATTGTTGAGAATATATATTTAATAAATTAATCCTAACAATAATATATATAGAAGATTTATATTATTATTTTATTTCTTTATGTTCTTCATTTTTTCAGAATACATTTTCTTAAGAAACTCAAGATCAAGAACTTGCTTAGGATCCCCTAAGATCAAAACTGAGTCAGTCTCCTCAAACTCATAAACTTTAGGATTCTCAATAAAAAACTTCCCTTTTTTTAAACTGAAATTCACTTTCTTCACATCTTCTAATTCATTGATTTTTAACATACCAAATTTACTGAGGATTTTGGACTCCTCGACTTGAAGATCTCTGGTCATAAAAAGGGGAGGAAGGAACAAAAATAAAAAACTAGTTTAATATAAGACTTTATCTATTTAAAAAGGAGTTTAAATTGGAAAAATGTATGCACAGCATCATTTTTTATATGTAACTTTGATTTATTCTTTTATTTATATAACACATATTATTTATATTTGCATGGGGCCATAGCTCAGGGGTAGAGCGGCTGCTTTGCATGCAGTGTGCCCGGGTTCGATTCCTGGTGGCTCCAAAAATTTTATAAAAATATTTATTTTTTTGAATTATGAGATCGGAAGCCTGACGATCTACAGCCGGAGAAAAAAGGGATCTATATTGGGACCGGAAGACGATAGGAGCTAAAGAAAGGCCGATTGAAGAAGTTGCTAGAACACTTATGTGAAATTCCAAATATATAAATCTATCCTTAAATTTTATCTATTTTTTTTCTACTATGATATTTAATATTGCATTTGATATAAATAGTCTCAATTTTAGATAACATAGGGAGTTAATGAACTATTTTTAAAAAAACAATTTTTCTTCTAAAAATTTTATCTTATCTTAATTGAGACTTTTCTAGCAGCGCATGATTAATGTATTAAAAAACATATAAAGTTTTCTTTTATATCATTAATATACTAGTACATATTGCTTATATATTTAGAATCTTTTCACAAGCTTTCAATATAAAAAATTTTAACTTTTAAATCCCCAATGAATTACTATCTTTTATTATTAAGTCTATCAACAGCATCAAATATAAAGAAAGAAAACGAGATCACCACATCAGAATTAAATCTAGACAAACAAGTAGGGCTAAAGTATATCAACGGACAAGTATTGTTCAATCTTGAAGAAGAACATTGTAAGAGCAAAGATATTCATAAAATGCTAAAAAAATCAGATCTTACATTTATTGATATCTTAAAAGAATACTCGTGTGTCTATTTATTTATTATAGGTGTTATAACACTGTTTAACGTACAATAAAAAAAGATTTTAATTCATAAATAATTTATTAAAAAACATAAAACATGTATTGAACAATGTAAGAAGAAAAGAGTGGGATATAACTGATACAAAAAGTGGAGCAACCGGGAATCGAACCCGGGCACACTGCTTGCAAAGCAGCCGCTCTACCACTGAGCTATGGCCCCTTAACAATCTAAGTAAACAGTACTAATATTGTCTGTGTATAAATAAGATGATAACTCGACGTTGCAGGTATTTAATAGCATTTATGATGACGATTTTATGTATAGAAAAATGATAACGCATTCGTGTGTTTAAAGTCTATCAATTTATCACAAATTATTAATCAATTTATAGCACATATTATTAATCAATTTGTATCAGTAATTATTAATCAAATTATATCACAAATTTTTAATCAATCATTGCAAACATTTTCGTTAAGAGGACTTTTTATAATAGTCTAAAATCAATAATTACAAACTATCATCAGCATATTTCACAATTTGCATGGCAAAATATATAATATAACTTAGTCAGAATCATATCATTTATTTTAAAAAACAAATTTATACATTTCATTTGATTGGAACTATTAATATCTCAATTTTGAATATTAAACAATTTTCATAGCGGCGGAAATAGAAAAGGTGCGATCGTATTTACAAATATATTCTAGTATAATTATCTAGATTCAAATTTTAATGAACTAGAAATATATATC
Organism: Vairimorpha necatrix; assembly: GCF_036630325.1. Taxonomy (NCBI): domain Eukaryota; kingdom Fungi; phylum Microsporidia; family Nosematidae; genus Vairimorpha; species Vairimorpha necatrix. Next base: position 339,599 of record NC_088827.1, on the reverse strand, counting down.
CCAATCAAAGCTTATTTTTAAATATTAATGCGTTAAATTACATTGAATTGATACGAATAACAACTATAAATCATTCTGAGAGAATCTATATATTTTTTGGAGTAGTACAAAAATATTGTTTAGTCTGGAGATAAATTAAAACTTAAATAATTTATATATAATAAAAAATTACCAATACACGGCCTATATGTGCAATTTTTTCATAATATGATTTCAAATGAGTTTGTTTGTACTAAATATCATATATGAGAAACATTGTAAAAATATAAGTTTATTACTTGTTTTTAATTTGCCATTCTAAAGTTTTTGAGGACTTCGATTATTTTTTACGCAACTTCCTCATGCTTAATTTATAAAGCGGTTAGTTGATTTATGTTTTTAGTTCTCATTGCCTGTATATCTTCCCATTAAACAAGGTATAAAAGAATTCAAATGCGAATAATTATCTAACCTAACATGTTTAATAACATAAAACAAAAAAGGTCTATTAAATATTACCTCTTTGATCTTTTTAGTTTTATAAAAATTTTTAGATTTTTTTTCTCTTTCTTCGTTGATATCAACCATAGCAACATGCTCATAATCATTTTGAGATTCCAAAAATTTATTCGATAATATGAGAAATTGTTGGTTATTTCTCAGTACTTTTTTAACAGCATCCGTTTTCATTTCTTTAATAATATCAACTTTCGACTCCACTTTAAATTTTGGTATTTTAAGACTTACAAAATGTTTTTTAGTTTTTAACATTATGTTAAACAGTGCACCTCTGCTATTTTTTAAAATCAAATTGTGAATATCTTTCAAATTATATTTTTTAGGAAGTACAGCTACAAAACTTAGGTTTTTAATAGAACACGATAATTGAACCATTTGAAACTCGGTAGTTTCTATTTCAAACATTTTTTCTATCTTCTGTATCATTGGTATTTTAATAATTTGGTTTTTATTAATATAAAAATTTTCATTTACTAATTTATTTGTAATGAAGATTTCCAAATACATTTGTATAAAACAGTATTCACCAATTTTGGGTTTAACTTGTCCTGTATTGTACTAGGTATATTGTTTAACTTAAATTTAGTATACTTATTTATTGTAAGATTTATTAGTTGAGATATTTCATCATTTTTCAATACATTAAAAAATTCTTGAATTTTTACATACGGAGACTTGCTAATCATTTTATGAAAATCGCGAGTTAGATTTAGATCTTTGTTGCAAAAAACAAAGTTTTTGAGGTACAAAAACCCTCCCGATTTTTTATTATACCAATTGGTTTTTTCAAAAATATCGGAAAGATTATGAAATAGATTATGAAATTCTTTATTGTATGATTTTCTACATATGTCAAGTTCAAGGAACATTGATTTTTTATTATTAGATACATTACCAAATCCATTAAAATATATCCAGAGCAAATTAATAATAGACAAAGGAGAAAAAACAAATGTATTGTCTGATTCTTGTAGTAATTGAATGAAGATATTGTTAGAGATATCTAGCATCATATTATTTAAATTATACATTTAATGAGGGTAAGAAAAAAGTTTATACTTTTTGAGTATATCAACATATTTGACAGATAACTGTAAACTTTTAATAAATAAATTGTAATATTTTTATGAAAGCAAAAAATCTGTTTAAGTAAGTTATATATTTACTTATTGCAAAAAAATTAACTTCTATGAACCCCCGCCAAATATCAATATTAAATAAATTACGCGAAATTGTCAATCTAAAATTAAAACCAATAAATGTTTTTAAGGAAATATTAATGCACTCAATTACAGATAATTTTCCGTATATACTACACTTTTCTTATATATTCAAGTACACATACATTCTAACCAACGCAAAGGTTTGTAGATATGAAATAAACCTTTTATTTATCGCAATAATTTGTATTGTAATTATACATAAAATCAAAGATTTTTTTATAATACGTAAGTTTTTTTCATAAGTTATGACTTGTGTTAAATTAAATTATTCTTGTTCATTGATACATTAAAATTTACGGTATAATATGATTATGAAATGATAATATTAATATTTAATGCAAGAAATATATTTTCTGTGCATATTTGAAAATGATCAACATATTTCAATGCGACTGAGCCATCGACACAAACAAATTCGTCATCATCAACAGACAGATGACTAATCATAAAGTGTTTGTTGCATGTTATGTCATAATCTGAGAAATTGCATATGATAGACGTATTTATAAGATTAATAACGCCTATTAGAAATAAACTATCAAAGTGATTTTTTCCAGATCTATGCCAAGCGATTAAAAATAATAAAACATCTACTGCTTTTAAATGTAAATTATTTAAATCCGGCTAGCAGCTAGTAGAGCATCTCCCACTACGAGTGACAATGTGTTTTATGTGCATGTAGTAATTTTGTGAAAAAAATTTAAAATGCCGAATATTTTGTTTATTAAAACAATAATAAATTCTAATGATATGTTCTTTATGTATAAGTTCATTATGTATTAACAAACAAGATATAATTAACAATATTACAAATATAAACTAATTAATAATATAGGTATTGATAATTATTATTTAAAAAAAATTCTATATAAAGTAAAAATTAGTAAAAATCTTTAATTGATGATTTTTATTTTAATTAAAGCAAATTTTTTTCGTTATTATTACCCGAATATTTTCCCATAAATATTGGTGTATAGACAGATCTAGATAAACCAAGATTAACAAAAACTGAATCAACTATATAAAATAAAAATGGTCTGTTCAATATTATTTCTTTTAGTTCTTCTTCGTCGTCGTCTGACATATCTGATGATGAATCTTTCTCTTTAACGCCTTGTTCGTTAATATCAACCATTGCGACGTGTTCATAGTCATTTTCAGACTTTAAAAAGCTTTCTAACAAATCTGTAAATTCTGCTTTATTTCCAATAGCCTCTGTTTTCATTTCTTTAAAAATATCAAATTTTGATTCTACTGTAAATTTAGGCATTTTAAGATTTACAATATTCCTCTCTGCTTTTGCCATCATATCATGAAGTCCATAAATGTTATCTTTATTTATTTCATAATGAATATCTTGTAGCTTTTTATTATTTTTAGGAAGTACTGCGACAAATTTCAAATTTGCTATATTTAATGACACACCAACTGCTATAAAATCATTTGTGTCTAATACTAACATTTTGTCTTTTTTTTGCATCATTTGAATTTTTATTATTTTATTTTCCCTGATATAAAAATTTTCATGTACTAGCACATTTGAGAAAAATGTTTTCCAGACACTTTTATATTGTGCAGTATTCAAATTTTTTGCAGTTAACACATTATTTTTGATATTCAAAATTTCGTTTATCTTCCATTTGGTGGTTTTATTCACTGTTCGTTTTATTAGTTTTGATAAAGTCTTTGCCTTAATGCCTTGTTTAAATTCTTGTAATTTAACATTTGTCGACGTAAAAATTTCTTTATCTATAAGTTTCAGGTCTTTGTTGTAAAATACGAAATTATTTATGTACACAAATCCTTTGGATTGTTTTTTATACCAATGAGTACTTTCAAAAATATTGCAAATTTTTTCATTTAAATCTTTAAATTCTCGATTATAAGATTTTAAATCATATTCATTTCTGTCTTTTAGATTTTCAGATCCGTTGTAATACAACCAAAGTAAATTAATAACCGACAACGGAGAGAAGACAAGTGTATTTTCTGATTCTTGTAAAAGCCCATAAAACATAGTGTTAGATATATCTAGCATCATGTTATTAAATGTATTCATTTAAATGGGGAGAAAAAACTAATTTAAACCTTAAAATTTTTAATATGATTGACAGGTGCCTATTAAAAGAAATGCAATGATATCATGTCTACAATATATTAAAATAAAAAATATGACTAGTTTACGAGAGTAGGGCATTTATGATTATCAAATCTACATAAGTATTTTATAAAGATAATAGTTTACAAATTTTAATTTTTTGCCATGTTTTACGAGATATTGACTTTAGCTTTTTTTTAACACATACATAAAATAGCAAAATATTCTTGCACATGGTTTAGGCTGTATTTAGATACCTTAGGTCTTTGATACATCATCTGTCTATAAGATAACAAATCATATATTCTTATGTCAATTATAGTTTGACAGCCTACAAAGAAAGGAAAACAAAACTATAAAATAAATGTAAATATACAATATTTTTTCAAAATTATATGAATTTTTCTGACGCCCAATTTTTTTGCTCTTGGTTTTTATTTAGAGTTTGGAACTTAAGTTTACATGTTAAGTGGTAAACATACAACTTTCTTTAAGGAACATCAATCCTGGCATAAAATATATATATATTTTATAATTTAGAATTTTAAACATGTTAAGATAAATTCCATTTTGATACATAACATTTTGACCAAAATTTTTTTATTATGTGTTATAATCAGTAATAATATTAAACCCCAATTATGTTAAGCACTTATATGGGGGCGATACCTAAAGAAGAGTTCACAAGAGAGGACTGTGGCCAAGTGGTCAGAAAGATGTTACAGGAGTTAGAGCGTATATTGTATGAATTGGATTTGAGAGATGTAGATAGAGTGAAATGGAAGAGTGAGCTGTTCAAGTTGGCTTCGATGGATTTAAAAGATTTTATTGTGAGAAATATCAAAAAGGAAGAAAATATTGAAGGAATAAGGAAGAAGCTATTGTTAAGGATTAAGGAAGTAGAGGAAAAAGAAAAGATATATGAGGAAATGAGAAAAATTATTTCTAGGACTATAAATGAAGAAATTAGTAGAGAACAACCAAGACAAAAATCGAGAGTACCGAGATGCTTCTATTGTGATAGACAAGGGCATAGGGTGTTTGAATGCAGACTGAAGATTAATAGAGATAATTATTATAAAAAGAATAACAAGGATAACAGTTGCAAAATGGAAGTAGGTAGTGAATCAGAGTCAAGTCAGGAGCGAGATTTTAGAAGATCAAAAAGAGGACTTAGAGTCAAATTTGAGAAAAATCAAAAAGAATATGCCGTTAAAGAGGAGAGTAAGAGAATCAGATTAAATTTAGATAAGTATGCTAAGAGTTTTGGAGAGGTTTTTAAGTTAGGAAAAGAGGAGATAAAATATTGTAAACTGGAAAAATGTAAAATTAATACTGAAGCGGGTATGAAGGTATTTAAAAAGGGACAAATGGTTCCGCAGGCGTTGATAAAAGATACAGAGCTACATCTAGAAGATTTATTAAAAAGGAAAGTGATAAGAGAGTCAAATTCAAGTTGGAGGAATCCTATAAGGTCAATCAGAAAGCCAAATGGTGATATAAGACTGGTTAGTAATTTGATGGCATTGAACGATATTGTACAAAAGGACGAGTATAGATTGTCTAACATAAGAGATGTTGTAAGAGCTACACAAGGTGCAAAATATATGACGGTTTTCGACTTAAAGAGGCCTTCTATAGTATTGAGATAGAGGAGGAGGATAAACATAAGACGGCGTTTGATTTTAATGGCAAGGTTTATGAATGGAACTCTATGGTTATGGGATATAAGAATAGCCCGCAGATATTGCAGAGAATTATGGATAGGATTTTTAGAGATATGAAAGGCAAAGGATTAGAGGTGTATATGGACGATATTGTGTTGTACAGCCGAACGATAGGAGAACACGAGCAATTAGTGAAAAGGGTATTAAATAGACTGAAGGAAAACAATATGAAGCTGAATGCAAATAAAGTTCAGTTTTGTCAACGGGAAGTTAAATTATTGGGAGTCACTTTAAATGGAGAAGATATAATACCGTCAGAGATAAAGAAAAATGAAGCCCTAGAGTTTCCGATACCAACATGCGTGTCAGATGTAAGAAGATTTTTAGGAATGACGGGTTGTTTCAGAGATTTTATTAAGAATTACGCTGGATTGACAGTTAGGTTGACAGATAGTTTAAAAGGGAAGAATGATAATTGGAAGTGGACGGATGATATGAAAAACGAGTTTAATAATTTAAAAGAAGTATTGAAAGGCCTAGGAAAGCTGCAAATAGCAGACTATCATAAAGAATTTTTGTTGAGGACTGACGCTAGTAATGTAGGTATGGGCGCAGTACTGTTACAGAAATAAAATCAAGGAGAATGGGTGCCAGTACAGTGGGCGTCTAAGAAGTTTACCGTTACGGAAGTTAATTATGGTATATCAGAAAAAGAAATGTACGCAATTTTTTGGGGCGTTAAAAAGTTTGAATATGAATTAAGAGGTAGGAACTTTAGAATAGAAACTGATCATAAAGCGTTGGGCGAAATAAGAAACAAGCCCGACTTTAAGAATGCTAGAATTAATAGATGGGTCGAGAAGATTCAGGAATTTGATTTCGTGATAGAATATAGAACTCCAGAAAATATGGTCGTAGCCGATGCGCTAAGTAGGGTATATACAAAAGAAAAAGATGCAAAGAAAAAGAGAAATGAAACACGCCGTGATAGACAAAAAGAAGGGAAAAGAAATAAGCATGTAAAAATTGTAGAAGGTAAAGAATACTGGGTATTTGATAGTGGTAGAGAAGGCGAGATGCCTTTGGAACAAGACAGAGAGAGATTAATAATGGATTGTCATGTAAATTTGAGCCACAGAAGCAGAACAACGGTATATTATGAGTTGAGGAAACAGTATTATTGGCCAGGAATTAAGGATCAGATCGAAAAGGTCCTTAAGAATTGCGAGACTTGTCAGATTTTTAATAGAAAAACGAGTGGCGGTACTGATTTAGTGAACACGACAAGATATTTAGAGAAGGTTGGCTTAGATTTAATAGAATTTAGGGATGAGAAAGCGTTTATTGTTTTGGCAGTTGATTACTTTACAAGGAGATTATGGGGCAGAGTATTGAAGAGCAAGCACGCATCTGGAATTGCCGAATTTATCAAGGATTTGTGTAAACAGGGTAGAAAACCAGAGGAAATCATTACGGATAATGGTAAAGAGCTTTGCAACGAAAAAGTTACCGAGCTATGTAGAAATTTGGATATTAGTCATAGAAAGGTCAGCGTTGAGTCGCACAGAAGTAATGGAAGAGTAGAAAGAGTTATTAGAACTGTAAGAGATAGTATTTTAAAGAGCCAAAAAGAGCAATTCGAGAACAAGGTTTATGAAGCTATTGAGAAATATAATTTAAGTTTTCATGCTGGTATTAAGTGTACGCCAGTAGAAGCTTTAACCGATAATACAGGAAATGTTAGTATGGAGAATAGTCCAGAGGGAAAGTATGCGCAACAGTTCAAAAGTTGGTTTAGAGAAAAGTTCAAAAGGAACCAGATAGTTAGGGTTGCCAAGAATGAGAATTTAAAGGGATGTAGTAAGTATAGTAAGGGCCGATTTTTAGACATGGGAAGAGTGATTGAGCTATGTCCAGGGGATTCATATATAGTGAGATTAGAGAATGGAAGGTTGGTGAAAAAAAGGCATTATGATCTTAAGGGTGTAGGGGATTTAAAGTATGTTGAAGGAGACTAACCGTCTGGAGGGGGGATGTTATAATCAGTAATAATATTAAACCCCAATTATGTTAAGCACTTATATTATGTACATAATAAAAAACGATTTTTCGTATACTAAACCATGTTAATTTTTGGTAATGAGCTTTATTATTGCAACTATTACCTCATATGATTTATGAAATTATGTATTTTGAAATACTGGTCACATGTGATATTTTAAGGTATAAAATCACACCATAAATATAGTACTAGCGAAATTTTACATTATTTCACCCAGTTCTCATAGAAAATATCTTTATTGACAGATCTAAGTAAGTATGCATTATAGACCAGCATACAAAAAGGAATACGAGACCAGATTTGCAGCAACTTATGGTATAAAAAAATCCTTTTAAGAATTATGATCAAAATAATAAGACAAAATTAAAGAACATAGTAAATACACAAGTGTTTTATGCAGCAATAATATCAGACAATACGGCCAGAGGTTACACTATATTTACAAATTCGCTTTCGTCCTGCAATACGACATTTTTTTTCGTTTAATTTTTGGACAATTGCTGGGTAAACTCAGATTTCCAGTTCATTGTCCTCCTTTTGCCCCATGCTGTTCATATTGATTTTACACTTACGCATTATTTAAATTTCTTTTGCAATTGTCAAAATCTCAAAAACTTATTGTAAATTATCAATATATCATCGTCTTGGGTTTCTAAACTATAGATGTTTTTCATTAGAAATATTTTGTCAAGATTCAGTGTATTTTGTCAATTGTTTATAAAAATGCATTTAACTTTGTAACATATCCGAAGAATGAGACTATAATGTTGCCTTTTCGACTACCTTTTTTTTATAACGCGCTTACATGCAGGAGTTATATATAACTTAACCATATTTATACATGAAACGCTATCATGAGTCTTTCGTCGTTCATTGTGTTTATTTATTATTTTTCCAGCACATTTTATGTCTATTAGTTTTTTTGGTGTATGGCCGTTTGGAACCCGCATTGGATAAATGAACATGCGCTGAAAATTTAACCCCTATAAAAAAGAACGAACATTGTTAAAACAGAGGAGTTTTTTTAAATTTGAAAATGAAGTTAAGTTTATGTAAAAAACTTTGAATAATTTAGAATCAGTGTGCTTTACATGTCCTATGGCTAGTAGAAATACTGCTATTCTTTTGAGGGGATACAAGATAATGTATTTTCTAGTTCTGTTATGATCAATGGGGAGCACATGATGCCGCATTTTGACAAATTACAATGATGGCGCAAACGAATGTGAACCCACCCACCAATTTATAATCCTTAACGATCTTGAGACACATACTCAACAAATTTGGGATTTGGGTCGTTTTTGGGGAAACATTCGATCTAAGCATGTAATTCTCATGGTGTCACTATGAGTATCTTTTACAGTTCCTTTGTGCTCATCAAATACCTTTTAATCAACGTATATATCATCTTCTTGTATTATTCAAAATAAATCGTTAAGTCTCTTTTTTAATAATTTCTCCCTTCTATAAATTTATAATGCAGATTATAAAAGGCCATGCATTGGTTACAAACATATCTGTGTTATTATGAGATTCATTTCTTCTACACGATAAATGTGCCGATTAAATATAAATTTCTTCCTATTTTATGGGGTCATAGCTCAGCGGTAGAGCGGCTGCTCCGCAAGCAGTAGGCCCGGGTTCGATTCCTGGTGGCTCCAATTTTATTTTTATATTTTTAGTATCCCCTTTTTATGCATCAAGATGAAATTTCAGATGACTTTGATTTTTCTTTCTCTTCTTTAGACTGCGACTTTTCAAATTCCATGTCTTCAGGACTTTCTACTATTTCCAAATCCAAATTTTTGTCATTCAAGCGCGCTTTAGAAAATAGACATGACAATATTATCGTAGTCTCTGGCCCATCAGGATGCTTAAAATCTACATTTATCAATTCAGTCTTAAAAGATTTGTCTCTTGTTCCTGAATATATTGAAGATGTCACTTTATACAAAAATAAACTTTTAACAAAATCCAAGATATGTTTGACTGATATTGACGATCTGGAATATTTCATAAGAAATAAATCTAAAATTAATCAGATGACTAATTTAATAATAGAAACTCGTCTACTTCCTTACATGCACAAATCACTAAACAAAGGGCTCTGTATCACTTTGTCTTATTGTACAAAAATACAGAATTTTACTGGGAATTTTCATTCTTTGCCTTTTTCTAAGTTTGATTTTTATCAGCCTTCTCTTTCTATCTACAAAGTCTTAAACAATTTGTATGGTAGTAGAAATAGAAGAATATCTATTTCTTATGATAAGAAGATTCTTAAATATATATTTACAAATTCCCTTTTCCATCTGAGACTTGACTCTTTATATTTTGCTTATGAGTCAATTTCACTGGCTGATTATCAGATGGAGGAATTTTTAGATTATGCTGTTTATGCAGTCTCGTCTTCTTATAAAAACAAAACAAACAAATTTGTAAAAATCCAAAGTTGGGCTTATGAAGAGCATTTTGTGTGTACGAAATTGTGTACCGAATTTAAGAAATATTCAACCTGAATAAAATAACTAAAAAGCATAAAAAAATTAACAAGTCTTATAAATGCATTTTTAACTCTGTATTAACAAATTAAATTTATATTTGATAATTTATTAGGTTAGTTATTGTTATTAAATATGTTCCCTTTTTTGTGCCCTTAATTATGCTCATTCCTATAAATGATTTCTTTAATACAGAAGTCGAGTCGCTGGGGAACTTATCAAAATACAACTCTCTAATATTTGATTATTTCATGCACATGGGCTACGGAAATCTGTGCATAAACTACGCCAAAGATTTAGACATGGATTTTACATTTCCTCCTTTATTTCTCTTGAGGTCGAAGATCCGAGACCTTATAGAAAGCGGAAATATAGAAAAAGCAATTGAAGAACTTAATGAGCTAGATATAAGTATATATAGAAATAAAGAAGTCTATGTAAATATAACATGTCATAAAGCATACGAATTAAAGTTTATTAAAGATGAAGTAGAAGTAATACAATTCTTAAGAGAAGCACTTGGAGAATTGGCACTTGAATATGAAAAAGAAGTAGAAGATTTTCTGGAATATTTGATATTTAATAGTACTAATGTAGATATACAAGAAAAGCGTGTTGAGTTGGCAGATAATGTTAATTATTTTATACTGGAAAATATCAGTGCAAAGGAAAATGAATTAGAGAAAATTATAAAAGGAATAGTTTTGGAAGAAAATGTTTTATCTAAGAAAAACAAATTTACGGATTTTAAAGAGAGAATATTAGAGAAATAAAACCATAAATTGTAAATAAAGTATGAAATTGTAATAAATATAATATACATCTTAATATTTGTAACTTAAAATATATATTGTTATAGATTTTTATCATTGTAGAAGAAGTCTTTTCGTATTGCTTAAAACACATTTAAAGTGGAAATTACATTGAATTTGCTTGGTAAAAAATTAAATAAGGAACTAGTCAGATCACAGCTACCCATATACTAAATACTAGTAATTATCATCAGTAAGAAAGAACAAGTTCTTTCTAAATTTCAAAATTGGATAGCTGTCTTTACTCTTCATCCTAGTTTTATAGTTTTCATTGCTTTCACAATGCTGACTCGATGAACTAAACAAACGATTCTGAATAGTAAAATCGACGTGAGGGTAAAAGAAAAAATTATATTTATAGATAATTACAAAAACACGATTGTGGGGAGAAAGAAAAATGTAGCATAAAATGGTTTATTATTGGTTACTAACACTTTTTTATTTTTTTCATGAATTTCTAAGAAATTACTTTTTCTTTAGTATTTTGAAAACTCAAAAAATTAAAAAGCAAAAATGTCAAATTTATCAAAAATTATTCTATAAAAGCAAAGAACTACTAAATTTATAATACAAGTTTGTGTCTTATGTTATTCATTATATTTTTATATAAATCTTCATAAAATGCTTATGAGATAAATAATAACTCTGCTTATTTTATTAACAGTTGCAGAAGTTTAAAATATTTGCAAATTTATAAAATAAGTAGCGAAATAAGACAAAATGAAAAGATTTGTGATTTTATAAATATATTCAAATACTAGAATTGATTTATTTAAATACATACATGTTCTGTCTTAGCTACACATAATAATTAAACATTGTTGAGAAAATTTTTAGGATTGAATAAATATAAAGTATGCACTATAATGTCATTTTAGTATAGCCTGGTAAATTTAAATAATGCTAAAGTCACTTTTATCCTTTACGTCATGTGTATTACTTCCTATATAACATAATAATCCAACAAAAGTGTTTCTTAATGTTTTTTGCAAATATTTTGATTTTCTATTAATTCTCTATAGTTTTGCTAGTATTACATAAGCTGTTAAAATTTTTCAGCTTAAAATAATAAAATTTTATCAATTAAATAAAATCTTTAAAACCCCATTTTAAAAAACAATATTAGAGATGTCCGTTACTAATACTTCAAATAACTCGTTAAATCTATCATATATTTTGAAATATTTTACATTTATCTGTATTTTCCGACCCTTATTAAAATGTCCGTTATAAAAGACAATAAAATAAAACTGAAATTAAAAACGACTAAAAATATGATAAATAAGTCGAGTGGAAAGTAAATACCATTTCCAGCCTAACAAAGTCTATTTTTACCTATACTATTAAAAATTATCTTATTGGTAAAAAAAATATTTGCCCCAATATGAGCGAACTAGAATCTTCCCTTGAGAAATTGAACATTAATATGCCGTTAATAAATTTATCAGATCTAACAGAAGAATATCTTGACAAAGAAATAAGAATAAGAGGATTTGTAATGAATACCAAAGTGGGTAAAAAGTTTTCATTTCTTACTCTTAGAGATCTGAATGATACTTTACAATGTATTTTAAGTACAAATGAAGAAATAAAAAAAGTCAATAATGAATCATTTATGGAAGTAGAAGGCAAATTATGTGGGGTAGCTCAAAAAATAAAAAGTTGTTCTATAAATTCAATGGAATTACAAGTAAAATCTTTCTCTTTGATAAGTGAAAGTGAGGCAGTCTTGCCTTTCACCTATAAAGACGTGTCTTATTCTAAGGCCGAATTAGAAAAATTTAATATGAGTCCTGTTGCTTATCATTTGTGTCTTGATAACAGATCTTTATACTTGAGATCACCACAAGGATACGCCTTTACGAGGATAATCGACGGAGTTATGTTTAAATTTAGAGATTTCTTGAGACAAAATGGATTTATTGAAGTAAAAACACCTAAATTAATAGGTGGAGCCAGCGAAGGCGGCGCAAATTGTTTTAAAGTTGACTATTTCAAGAGAACTGCTACTCTGGCTCAAAGTCCCCAGCTTTATAAACAAATGTGTATAATTGGTGGATTGAAAAAAGTATATGAAATTGGTCATGTTTATCGTGCGGAAGAAAGTAATATTAATAGATATCTGAGTGAATTTATAGGATTAGATTTAGAAATGGAAGTTACTGATAATTATCTGACACTTATTTATTTCATTTATGACTTGATGAAAAATATTTTCACTTTTTTATCAGAAAATTATAATAATGAACTGGAAACAATAGGAAAGTATTTTGATTTTGAACCATTCGTTTTTACTGACAAACCTGTCATTTTGGATTACGTCGAATGTATGAAATTGTTAAAAGATGAAGAGAACATTGAAATGAAACTTGAAGATGATTTTAATAACGAAAATGAAAAAAAGTTAGGTGAGATCGTAAAGAGAAAATGGAATACTGACATCTTTGTAATAAAAGATTATCCTGTGTGCTGCAGACCATTTTATACTGATGTTGATAAAAATACAGGACTAACAAAAAGTTATGATTTTATCATAAGAGGAGAAGAAATTTTATCTGGTGCTCAGAGAATCAATTCTTATAAAAGACTTAAAGAAAATATTGAGAATTTCGGGATTAATGTTGAAAGTTTAGGAGGGTATGTTGAAGCATTTAAAATGGGGGCACCTCCTCATGGTGGATGTGGAATTGGATTAGAAAGATTTATTAAGGCTTATTTTGGTATGAAAGATATTAGATATTTCACACTTTTCCCTAGGGATCCCAACAGATTATACCCTTAATAAAAATTAATCTTATATATTTGCTGTTATTTTTAACAGTATTTTTATTGTTAGAAAAAAATTATAAGTTTAATGATGACTGGGATTAATTGTCAATATTATTATCCGCTTATTATTTTAACTTTAGTTAAAGATTATATATTAAATTATGTAATTAGTTTAAACGATTAAATTTATCTAAACATTTATTTGGGAAGTCATTTAACTTAAATCAAAAAATGCCATATTTTGCCTTTAGCAATCTTATTAATAATTTAAATCGTATGATGATAGACATATTTAATAAATAATTATCAAATATTAAAGGGTATTCTAAATTCATTGTTTTTTTCTCTGTTGTCGATTAAAAATTACTTTGATTTATTTTAATGAATTTGTAGATTTTTGAAGTAGATATAGCTAAAAATAAGCTATGAAGCTATTATACAGTATTTGAAGTCATATATTGGGAAATTTACATTCTTTCTTTTGCCAATAAACTATATTAAAAAAGAAATGTTGAATATTATAATTTGTAATAAGTAGCTAAACTAATACTTGTGTTTTTGATGAAATTTAAAAATCGCGAAAAACAAGGATTTATGATTTTGATTATGGTATAAAATTGAGTGTTCTCTGAAATTGATGATATAAAAGGGTAACCATATATCCAAATACGATTAATTAAATTTTTGCAGATTAGTCATAGCTCCATAAGGACTGCGATGATGATTATTTTTTTTTTAAAGTCTTTGGAATTTTTTTTAGTAAATTAGTATTTAAAATTTTTATAATAACAAAAATAATACGACAGTAATATCTAAGATCAAAAAAATCGAAAGAATATGAGAAATCTATATTATATTCTTTTCAAATGATGTCAATTTACTATTTTATAGGTTGTTTCTACAAATAAACCAGTTCTTCCTAGAAATAATTTGATTTTATAAGACGTCCATAATCTAATTATAAGAGATAAAAGCATGGACTACACAATTTGATGAGAAAATCAGAGTCGTTTTGTAGTTTAAAAAGTTTTAATTTAAAATGAAGTTTATTCTGATTTTTTTTTTGAAAAGATGTTACATAATTATTCAATAAAGAATATTGTTGTTTCAATTTCCAATAACTTTTAAATTTAATTTTCAGAAGCTAAAGAAGATCAAAAAAATGAGCTATGGTTGGTATAAATGATCTATATGTTAATAATATCAATCGTTTGTCGTCCCAGAAAACATCAAAAAATAATACCAACAGGCCTTTTGTTTTTATATTCTATTTTTTTACCCAAAATAAAACCTATTAAACCCGTTTTTATACAATTTTTATAATAAAATACACGGGTAAAAAACAAAGAATGAATGTTTATTTACCAAAAAATGACTTTTTAAAAAATAGTGACTCAAGGTAAAACATTTAGGAGCCTAAAAATATTATGGATACGTTTATAACTATTAGTTTGCTGTTTTTATAAATATTGAATTTATTTATAATAAAAAAATACAAAAGTAGAGCTTCAGTTTGTTTTTAAAAGGCGGAAAATATCTACAAAGTAAATGGCTCTTATAAAAAAATCGTTAAGATATTACGATGTTTATAAATGTAATTGTT
The DNA here is from genome assembly GCF_036630325.1 of Vairimorpha necatrix. NCBI lineage: Eukaryota > Fungi > Microsporidia > Nosematidae > Vairimorpha > Vairimorpha necatrix. The sequence goes on along the minus strand of NC_088827.1, from coordinate 324,366 downwards.
ATAAAGGTAATCAATATAAAGACATCAAAGTGATAAAAAAAATATGACAGATTTGATAGGATTACTAGAGATCATTATGGGGACATGTTTTTTATTAAAAAATAACAGACATTTAAATACACTATGTGCAACATGTAAAACAATACAGAGGGAACAAAAGTTAAGATAGGTGCGTCCCATATATAGCGCGACTACTGTTACCAGAAAATAAGTATGTAAATTGTGAAATGCTATAAAAATACGTGTACAATCAAATGCGAAATTAATGCGAGGCTTAAATTTTTTATAATAACTTGTAAGTATAAAATTATAAGAATTTATAAATGCAATAAAATTTTTATGGTAGAATACTATCACTTTTAGCGCAGTTATAATAATGAATAACTTTTATAGAGTTAAACCAATATATTGAAAACATTTCTTGATGCACAAAATAAAATACTTATAATGATTTATCATATACATAAAAAAAATCAAATAGAGAAAAATATTGTTGTTATGTCTGCGACATTAAGAATGCACTATAAAGGGCAATTCTATAAAACAAACAAGTTAATCAGTAAACAAAATAAAGTCCAATGCAGATATCATTGATTTTAAGACATTAATAATGACATTTTAATTATAAAGCGTAGCTAATAGCTAAACTATTAGATGATAACACGATAAAAGTTATTTTTGACATGCTCGATACGGCATCGATCAGTAAAATTTCGTTTTTTGGAACCTTTTCTGATATAAAATATCAAAATAATATAAAATGCTTTTAATTTTTAAAACAACCCATTTCATACTAATTTATATTGGTAAAACGTACTGTTGACTATGTATTGACAATTAACAAATTCAAAAACAAAAAATCCTATATTGAATTTTTTTTGCTAAAGCCGACTTTAACTCAATAACATTATACGCGATAACTTTTCTTCGTTGTGTCAAAATTCCATTTATTAATTTTTTCTAAATCTTATAAATTCAATTTATTCGAAAAACGATGCTTTACATTTTACAAAGTTTATACTGAAATATACATCATATTTCAAATCTATCAAACGTCATAAAAACTATATATTTTTGTTAATCGTTATACCCATAATGTACAAACTCCACGATATGATGTTAGATATATCCGATCAAGTATATGATCAAATGTTACAGGAAAATACAAATACCTTTGTGTTCTCTCCTTTGTCCATTATTAATTTATTTTGGATATATTTTAATGTTCATGAAAAAATTGTCAAACATGAGAGTCCAGAATTTGTATTTAAAGATTATATTCAATGTATTAAAACATATAATGACGAATTCCACGATTTAAACATCGAGTTTTGCAATATATTTGAATCTTCTCAATGGTATAAAAAACAAACCGAAGGTTTAGTGTACCAGGATAACTTTGTATTTTGTAACAAAAAATTAAACCTTATAAGTAAAATTAAACAAGATATTGTTGATACGCCGGATTTAGTTTTGAAAGAATTTGAACCAACTTTAGAAACTGAGCATATACCAAATCTAATAGTACAAACTGTAAATAATAAAACCAAATGGTTGTTAAACAAGATTCCAGATGTTTGTCGTAAGAATTTTGAGATAAAATTTTTGAATACCGTGTTGTATACAAGTGTCTGGGAAATTCCTTTTTTAACGGTGTTAGATGAGCAAAATTTTTATATCAATGAAAATACAACTGTAAAATTACCAATGATGCAAAAAATTGATAGAATGTTCGAATATGATACTGTAGATTTTTTAGCAATTGGATTGCCATTAAATGTATACTGTATGAATCTTATAGCAGTGCTTCCTAAAAATGGCAAAAATCTTTGTGATATTCAAAAATTTATCATGGGAAATAATAGGAATGGATTGAATGATATAATGGCAAAAGCAACAGAAAATACAATTAATCTTACAATGCCAAAATTTAAAATCGAATCTGTACTTAATCTTGCATCTAAAATGAAAAATGAACCTGTGAAAAAAATATTAAAAGAAAATAACATTGATGAAAATTTCATTAATTTTGAAAATATTTTTTCTAATTCAAAAAATCATTTTGAACATATAGCTATGGTTGATATTAATGATCATGGCGCAAATGATATAGAATTGGAAATTTCATCTGATACATCAGAGTCGGATCAAGTTAAAGAAATACAACTAAACAGACCCTTTTTATTTTACATTGTTGAAAATATAGTATTAGACGATGAAGCTAAAAGATTTAGTAGTGTGCCGATTTTTATGGGAAGATATTCTGGAGAAAATATTGAATAAATTCATTTTAAACAAATTTATATATGTTTTATTGCAAATTAAGTATCAATAAGACAAGTATTTTTATCGCCGAGCCTAGCGGATTAGCTACCAACACGTTTTTTGGAATCTCTCTTATTCAAATGATATAAGTTTCAAAATTTCATCAATTAAAGTTTAATATCTATAGTCAGTACACATTTAGATTAAAATCTTTTAGTTATAAATTAATTTTTCACACACGGGGGACTTGATCTCATATATGCAATACGCAACGTCAAAGCGAACGTCTGAAGCTAACAGAAATACATTTAAAATGATTAGACTATTAAAATTAAAAAAATTTATTTCGTATATATGAAAGTAAACAAGACTCGTTAAAGTATGATCTTCTCGCAAAATACTGCAAGGAGATGATAAGGTTTTATGAATTGATTCCGGCAATATTTGATAAAAATAAAGCCGAGGACTTAGATTTTGTAGATAACATACTCTTTCATGGGGAATCGACGAGGATTACAAATTTGTAAAAAAGAAAGTATTGTACAATATTTGAAAGTAGAAAAAAAACACAACATAGGCAAAATCCCCATTAATAAACGTCTATATGAGATACGTAAACAATTTTTTTTCAATATCCCACAAGAAAATTTATTATACCTTTTCAAAATGCAATGTGTGTTCACTGGCACAAGTTCTTTAAAATAAGCAATTTTAAAAACATTTATTAGCTAAATAGTCTTTTGAAAGATGTAACATTGACCTAGATTATGAGAGACTAGTATCGAACAAAATATTCGAAGGAGCAATCATCAACAGACAATGCATGGCTCTTATTTATTTACATAAAATCTGCAGCGTTTCAGAAGGGTTTTTATTGCATTATACTTATCTATGGATTTCATAAAAAACATTAATTAAACAATAATAAAGATTATGGTGTCAAGATTAACTGGAAACTTTAATGAGAAAAATATTTTGCTTTTTATGACACGCATCGTCATCCGCGGCCAGGATCAAGTTAAAAGATTAAATGAACACTTATTCGGCATTTAAAAAACATTTTTACTCGGGAATTTATTTCTTATATATAAATTGTTGTATCTATTATATTCTTTTTCTAATTTAACGTTGTTGTACATTCTATAATTAAATTTTTAAATCTTTTTTGGAAAAGGGAGGTTTAAGACTTGCATAGAAAAATGATGATAAAGATTGCGTTGAAGAAAAATCATCTATAAAACTTAAATTTGGTGTTGTAAACAAAATATAAGTATAGCAGTAGGCATTATTTGCTAAGAATGGGCAAAAATTGTTATTATAATTCTATAAAAATTTTCCTTTAAGCGATATAGTAATTTTAATCTTCAATATAATACAAAATTTTTAAGACTTGTTGTATTTGAGCTTAGATATGTAATTAAACTTTATGTGATACTCGGTGCAAATTGAAATAAAAAATTGGCAGAAATCGATTTTTTAACGTAAAAAAATTTGATCCTCTTATTTTGTCTTAATAATTTTTTTAGAAACTATCTTCAATTTGTTTTTTCTATAAAAAACAAATTTCATTATGCTTTATTCCAATGATAAAACATGGAGACATGAAAACTACGGACAATGAAATTTTTCAAATTAAATCAATTAGATTTATTTGTAAATTATTATATTATTCTATAAATACAATGTAACAATGTTATATATATATATATGTGTAAAGCTTAATTTTCATATCAAAGGCCGAACCTTAACATTAGTTGATGCATCTTATAACATTTATTTATAATTATTTACAAATCCAAACTGTCTTAACATATTGCAAAAATTATAATCAATATGGAAACTGCCTGGAATTAAAACCATGATTTTTTACTAGTTAATAAGCGTATAAAGATTAATTACAAACTCTATTATAATGTTTAAAAAATTGTGCTGATATTGTAAAAATGATAATTATATACTAATTGCTTCTTTATAGTTAACAACAAATAGACGTATAAGGCTATAAAGCTTATGGTAAAAAGTAAAACTAATTACGATAAAAACTAAATTACATCTTATAAAATGATTTTACCCATTTTTTTATCATTTCAAATTTTTTGATATTAAAAAATATCAAATATTCAAATATTACATACTTACAACCTTCAGTATAATTTTGTAACAAATGGTCCTCTATGGTTAAGTTATAACTAGTTCGGTTCTAGTAACACAACGAGCTAGCCATATTAAATAATTATCTACAAATTATTACATACGTCAAAATCACCTTGAAGAAATATTTAATTAGTAAAAAATACAAAGTTTTTTTTTTAATTCTTAATTAATGATTGATATCACAAATAATATTTAAAATTCGCTAATACATGTAAATTTATAAAGAAACTGTTTAGAATTTTAATTTTAATCCAAAAACCTAAAATTGAAATGTTTTGAATTTTTTTCTCAAAAAAAGAAGAAAATTATTTATTGTATATATTCTGTTTGTTCTTTTACTTGTTGGTCGTTTTGCTTGTGCTGTCAAAAATCGATAAATACATTTTTTGGCCTAAAAGGGACGATTGATAGAACCATAATACTCTACACAATATTTTCAGTTGTTATGGTAATTATAATTACAGTTCAAATCAGTCAATTTATTTTTGAAACTATATATTTTTATTTTTTTTAGCCATAATGTATAAATTGCACGATATGATGCTAGATATATCCGATGTTATATATGATCAAATGTTACAGGAAAATACAAATACCTTTGTGTTCTCTCCTTTTTCGGTTATTAATTTTCTTTGGATATATTTTAATGTTTATGAAAAAATAGCTGGAGATACTTGTCTAGATTTTGACCTTAAAAATTTTGTTCAACGTAAAAAATCATATAACGTCGAATTTACAGATATAAATCATCAAATTCGCAATATTTTTGACAAAACCAATTGGTTTTTAGAACAAGGACATTCTGAAGGATTCGTATACCTAAATAACTTTATATTTTGTAAAGACGAGTCAAACCTAATATTTGAAATCGATCAAAAAATTACTAGGTCACCAAATCTAATTATTACTGAATATCAATCATCATTGAAGTCAGAAGACCTATCAAAGTTAATAAGTCAAACTATAAATTCTGAAGTTAAATGGAGATTAAACAAGATTCCAAATGTTTGTCGTAATAATCTCAATACAAAAATTTTAAATACCGTGTTGTATTCAAGTGTCTGGGAAATTCCCTTTATAACGGAGTTAGAAAATGAAAATTTTTATATTAACAAAAATAAAACTGTAAAAATAACAATGATGCAAAAAACTGATAAAATGTTAAAATTTGAAACAGATGATTTTATAGCGGTAACATTGCCGTTAAATATATATTGTATGAATTTTATAGCAGTGCTTCCTAAAAATGATAAAAATCTTTTTGATATCCACAAATCAATTACTGGAAACAATAGGAATGGATTGAATGATTTGATGTCAAAAGCAACAGAGCACTTCTTAACACTTACAATGCCAAGTTTCAAGGTAGAATCGGTACTAAATCTTGTATTTAAAATGAAAAATGAATCTGTAAAAAAGATATTTAAAGAAAATAACATTGATGAAAATTTCATAAATTTTGAAAATGTTTTTATTAATTCTCAAACCGACTTTGAACATATAGCTATGGTTGATATTAATGATCATGGCGCAAATGACATAGAATTAAAAATGTCATCATCATCAGAGTCAGATGAATTTAAGGAAATACAACTGAACAGACCCTTTTTATTTTACATTGTCGAAAATATAGCGTTAGATGATGAATTAAAAAGATTTAGTAGTGTACCGATTTTTATGGGAAGATATTCTGGAGAAAATATTGAATAAAATAATGAATTTAACATTTCAAGCTTATTTATAAAAATTATCAATGTTTTATTGCAAAAAAATGTGAGGACACGATCTGACAACAAACGTATTTTACCTATTCAAAGCTTATAACTCGGTAAATTTTTAATTATATTTTATATAATGAAAGTTTGCTAACTTATTTTACGCAAATTAATGCCAAAATAATCAAGTTTGTCTATTTATACCGATAAAAGAAACCTTTCGATTTACGTGAATCTTAAAAATTATCATAAAAAGAAGTTCCTGATCCAGCGAGTCATTATACATTTAATTATCTTCGGTATAAAAAAAACATTTACCTCTTATATGTAGATCGTTTTATATCTAGCAGCATAAATAGTTTTTTTTGTATGTTGAATTGTCTGTAAAAAACATATCGTACTGGTTCATAAATACAATAGACCACTATTCGCTCTTTTTTCCACACGATTTTACTTGGTACTACATTGCGTCGGAGCTTTTATCTTTTTTATCTCGAATTACGTCTACAATTTATTAATTTAAAATACCAAGGTTCTTCGAGAATTAACATCGAAACTTCATATAATTTAAGAGACCACATGAAAATACAGATGATTGTCTGGGTCGTAATTGTTTTTGATTTTTCTAAACACATATCATTTCATGCCTAAATTGATGTGCGTTTTGATCAACAATTTTGTGTATTGAACCTATAAAATTGCATTAAATGCCACGAAGCGTTTTAATAAACATGTCATACTGTTATATACAAATTCCAACAATAGAAAAAAAATGTTTGTTGCATAGCGACACATTGTTTTGAGTATCAATATATTTTTTCAATCACATAACAATTCATAAATATCGATAAAGCCTACTTTTACAAAATCATGTGCTTTGAAAAAAAACTTTATATAGTATGCATTGCATTTCAATGCACGAATTGAACATAATGCAATTTTAATCGAGGATTTTAACATGTGAACACATCATAAAAATAGAATAAATGTAATTATCAAATTTGTACAAAAAACAATAAATAATTAATCGGTTTTAAAAATATTGATTTATTCTTTTTTTAAAATAAGTTACAAAATTAATATGATCAAAAATAAAAATCAGATCTATCTGTGCGCACAATTTATTTATACTTGTCAACCTAAAACTTTAATATTTACACATGTTACAAAATAATAGCGCTATATTCATTATATACTCAATCATCTGCAACAAATGACATTTCAATGCCATTTTTCTTCATAACGCATCTAATAACAGTCTCTATATTTGCTGTTAATCGAGATAACTACAATTTTAGCCTTATTCGTAAAAATACTAAGGTATTACAATTAGAACAAATGTTATTCGGCATCAACACTTATGGAGGCCAACGCTTGTGGCGTTTTGAAAAACCCTTTTCTATATTTGTGATAGTCTCTTACAAATTGGAAGGTAAAGTTTTATTAAAACTAAACTACATCGATTTTTGATAACTTTTTTTTGCTGATGTCTCAAATATACATAGAAAGTTTTGCAATTGATAACAACTAATTTATTAAGTTTTGATTTCTATTGTAACACTTTAACAATTAGTTTATACTCGTAGTGCACAATTTTAAAAGCAAAAATTAATAACAATTGGGTGTTTATCGAAAAAAATATTGTAAAGTATAAGTGCAAAGTTATGGTTCCATTACATTTATGTTTGTTGACATGTTTACCACAATATCACGAGTGGTTTTTAGATTAACCCAATTTTTTTGTTTCGCACTTTTCAAAAAATTAAAGTGATATTTAACATGTATAAGTTATGGATTTAAACAACAAATAAAAATTTTTCTTTGTAAACTAGCTTACAAAATCTATATGAATATTTATTTAGTTTTTATTATATTATATATGTTTGAATTTCTCAAAGAAATCAACATGATTATAAGGAATTTAGATACAAATTGTATCTAATAAAAGACATAACAAAGCGGATATTGCTTAATTTATTTTACACAATCACATTTTAATAAATTTTAAAAAATGTAGCTTATGGGTATATATATACAATGTTGTGCCCATTGAAAAAAAATTTATATTTCTGTCGAAAAGCTATAAAATTAAAGTTATTCAAAAAATAAACTAAAAAAATGGAATGTATATCATTAAATTTCTATTATAAATGTGCCAAATAAATCAATTAATCTAAAAATTATAAATGTTTTTTTTAATCCTTAAAAACGTATAAAATGCACGACATGGTTTTAGACTTATCTAATGATCTATTTAACCAGCTTTTACAAGAATCGACAGATTCTTTAGTATTCTCTCCTTTATCCGTTGTTAATTTAATTTGGATTTATATCAATGCATTCGTAAATTTATCCGGACATGAGTGGCCAGAATTTAGTGCTGAAGATTTAGAACAATGTAAAAGAATTTATAATCAAGAATTCAAAGATCTTAATTCACGAATCAATCGCATTTTTATTGAATCATGTTATAGTGCAAAAAGATCAAAAAGCTATGTACAAACGAATAACTTTATATTTTGTAATGTGGATTTAAAACTAATAAACACGATTTCTGATGTGATTTTAAAATCTCAGAAAATAATAATTCAAGAATTCGGATCTAACATAAAAATTGAAAATTTGTCAAAACTTATTACCTATACAGTAACATATTTGACGGGCTGTGAATTGAATAAACTTTCACAAATATGTCATCATGATATAAGGAATACGTTATTGAACACAACACTATATAAAAATGTTTGGAAATTCCCGTTTTCAAGCGAATTAATATCAGAAACATTCCACATCAACGAAAATGAATCGAAAGAAATAACAATGATGCAAAAAACTGAAAAAATGTGGGAAATCGAAACCGGAGACTTTCAAATGGTGGAAATTATATGTTCAGTTAATTCTTTGAGATTTATAGCAGTGTTACCTAAAAATAATATGAGTCTTCAGGACGTTCATAAACTAATTACAAAAGATAACAGGAATGGTATTCACGATATAATGGCGAAATCAGAAAGACGGAATGTTTGTCTTAAAATTCCAAAATTTAAAGTCGAATCTACATTCGACATTCTATCCGAAATGAAAACAGAGGTTGTCAAGAAGTTATTTAAAAAAGAAAACGGCAACGAAGAATTTAAAAAAATAATTACATTATTTTTAAATTCCAAGGAAGACTTCAAACATGTTGCCATGGTTGACATCAGTGAGAAAGGCGTAAAAGAAATTGAATCCAATGCTTCATCTTATTTCACGCAGTCAGAGCCGGTCAAAGAAATTACTTTTAACAAGCCGTTTTTATTTTATATCGTCGATTTGGTATGGTTAGATAATATAGAACCCGGGGAAATGGTTTTTATTCCATGTTTTATGGGAAAATATTCGGGGGAAAGTAACTAATAAACTTTTTTATTGACTGAAAGCAAGTTTTTTATCTTAAATATCTAATTTAATGTTTGTTATAAACAAAAAGTCCTGAAGATGTGGATATATAATTGTTTTTCTTCGATATGGTGCGAGGATGAATCTTTCTAACAAATCTTCATACAAAGACGTTAAAAAATCGAATTCAATGTATGGATGTGTAGTAGCTATAAGATTACGTGTTTTTTATGCGTTGTACTTATATTAAGTTAAAACGGGGTTTCATCAATGTAATGACATTTGCGTTATCAAATTATTTGTATTATTTAACGTTGTATTTGTTTTTTCCAGTTTTTCAATAGTATAAGATTCCTCATCTCAAAATAATAGAAAACAAACACCACGTCATTAAATATAATTCGCATTATAAAACTGACCAAAAAACTCTAGACAAATAATGTGAAGCCTTGTTATTGTAAAATGTAATATAACTTCATATAGTTTTACAAATTGACTTTAATAAACTTTGGTAATAATATTTTTTGGTATAAATTATGAGACTAAAATATGGAGAATTATTTTCGGATACAACTGTATATTGAAAGCTCTATCTATATTTTAAAACAGTAAAAAAATAAAATCAATGATGAAATCTAATTATATTTTCGAGCGTAAAACAAGTCTATATTTTGTTATATAAGAATTTGTCAATAAGTAAATCAATTTGTCATAAAAAAATAACTTGTTCTATTTTAGTATCTTTTTTCAATATGAAGGCATTGGTAAATTTGATATAATCATATAACAATATTTTTGCTCATAGTTACATCATTTTTACGATCTGATGGCATGTTACCAATTTATAATTTATTTTTAATTAACACTATGAAATTGTGTATATTAAAAAACTGAGTAATAACAAAAATATAAATCATACTGATTCAAAGTATAAGATTAATAATTTATTTATATTAATTGCATATTTTGGCGCATTGTCTCGATATATTGATTTATAAAAGTATAGAAAGATCTCAAAATAGACGCTATATTAGAGCATTGTTAGACTTGCAATCATCAAAATGATAAATTAACTTTCTTTAAAATCGGTTTTATTTATTGTCCTCCTTACATGAACAATATAAACATAATGATGCTAGACACATCTAATAATATATTTAATCATATGTTACAAGAGTCTGATAGTACATTCGTATTCTCTTGTTTGTCAGTTATTAATTTACTTTGGGTTTATTTCAACGTTTTTGATAATTTAGCTAGACATGAGTATCTGGAATTTAGTCATGAAGATGATATTGAATGTAGAATTATATATAATGACGAATTTAGAAATTTATCATTTAAGTTACGCAATATTTTTGAGTCTTCTCATTGGTATAAATTACAATCAGAAGGATTTGTGTATGTAAACAACTTCGTATTTTACAATAAAGATTTAAAACTTATAGAAGAAGATGTCAATCCCGTTCTCAAGTCTTCGAATGTAAAAATTCATGAATTTGATCCCGAAATAACATCAGAAGATTTAACGCAGCTAATAATTCAAACTGTCGATTGCGAAACTAAATGGAAGGTAAATAAACTAAAGAAGATAAGTCTTAACGATTTAAAAACTTAACTACTGAATACTGTGTTGTATAAAATTGTATGGGAAGTTCCTTTCTCATTGGAATTGGTGGAAGAAATTTTTTATATTAACAAAAATAAAGAAATAAAAATACCAATGATGCAAAAAACCGAAAAAATGTTTAAATATGAAACAAATGATTTTATAGCTATTGGAATGCATTTAAATATTTACTGTATGAATTTTATCGCAGTTCTTCCTAAAAACGATATTAGTCTTATTGATGTTCATAAATTTATTACAGGGGATAATAGAAATGGACTACATGATATGATGGAAGAATCCACAGAACATGTGATAAATCTTAAAATGCCAAAATTTAAAATTGAATCAAAATTTGATCTTTTAGCAGAAATGAAAACAAATATTGCAAAAGAGAATTTAGAAGAAAAAAAAGTAAATGAAAAATTTATAAAATTGGGTAATTTTTTTTTAGATTCTAAAAATGATTTTGAACATATTGCTATGGTAGATATTAATGAACAAGGTATAAAAGAAGTCGAATTAAAATGGAATCAATACATTCCAAGGTCGGATTCAATTAAAGAAATAACATTAAACAGGCCTTTTCTGTTCTATATAGTTGAGAATATGCCTTTGGATGAAGAATCAACTCAATTTAGCAATGTACCTATTTTTATGGGGAGATATTCAGGTGAAAATAACTAATAAATTATCTAGTTAATTTAAAAAAATTATATATATTATATTTTAAATTGATAGGTCCGAATAAACATTAAAAAACATGAAATTCGAAAATAAGTGGTATATTCGTATTTCGGGAGATTTAATTTCAAAATTTGAATTATAACTTAGGAGAATTTTTCATAAAATTTATAAAGTCAACACAATGATGTCAAAAGAAAATTTAAAAGACAATATAGTCTTGGTAAACTTTTTAAACTATAAGTTGACCATTTCATTTATAAACCAATTTTTATCGTAAAAAAAATTATAGTTGTACTTACGTTTGTATAACTTATGTAAAAAAATCAAAAAAATCAAAAAATCGTCTCAAAGAAAATTTAACCAAGGTATATAGAGCAGGAAGTATCACAGACTTATTGAATCTCTTCATTTATCTTAACTACAACTCATAGAAGGATTGCGGCCCAACGAGCAAAAAATTATTTTTTCTAAAATATCTAATTTAACCAAAATTAAATTGTAAGACTCTTTTTAGAACTTGTTGTGCGTTAACATTGTAGATCTTCTCTATAATATGATGTATATTTGCGTTTGAATCATTATTGAAAATAAATGTAAAGTACATAATAGCGATTGTATTATTGACTTGCAGATAACCCCGTAGGATAAGTATAGATAATATTTGTTAAAAAATGAAAATTGTCCCGATGTTATAGAAATAAATATCAACTAAAATATTGAACAACAATCGAAGGTATATTGCGTCTTTTGATTTTTTTTCATAAACTATAAGAAATTAGTCACTTATGAAGCCTAATTTTTAGAATTATTGGATGACTTAACACGAATTTTATACGAAAAAGGAAAGATTATAATCGGTCATTGGGCCAACTTAGACCCAATATAGGTTAAAAAACAGTCGTCTATAAAAATATTTTACTGGAATCATCTTATAATTCTTATCAAACGTGACCTAGTTCTATGCTGGTGTTGATATTGCTAAATATTAAGATTTAAGATTGAGAAAAGGATTCATTTAGAATAGGTTTGAAATGTGCCAAATATTTGCATATTTACAAGATATAATGCCAGTTATAGAATTAATCTGACTAAAGTCTAAAATTTTTCACATAACACTCGATATTAAAATAATTTAATTATCTTAGAGAATCTTAAGAGACATATAATGGACTACTGTGATTTGTTAAAGAGGACATTGATGAAAGAACAGAAATTGAGTTTTTTTTAATTATAGCCAAAACGATAAACTCAAAATTAATTTTCCTACATCATATTTTTAATTGTAACCTGGGCAGTAAACAATTTTATTCAATTTAATATTTATAATTTATTTTGGCATATATTATCTAATTGCGGAATAAATTGTTGATGTATGTATCGCACCACAAACAACAATTTTAAAAAAACAAATGGTATAATAAAATGTCTGCCTATGACTATTTAGTTTTCAGTGTAAGCATATTGATATCATACGCGCTTGTTTGAAGATCAAATTAATTTTTGTTAATATATAAATTCCCCAGCTAGTTCTTTTTTTAGATAATTTTTTTCCAGTTCGTTCAATATTATATATGAGACCTAAAATTTGGATTAATTAGGTTTAAAATGTGCTCTTGACATTTTTTATTATTTTTAGAGTTATCTAATGCCTCTTAGATTCTATTCATTGCTTTATTAGTTTTTATCTTCGATGACAATATTAGAATAAGAAATTTTATTCATATAAAATTAATTTTTTTTTTCTTAGTAAATAAAGGGTGGGGAACCTCACATGGCACCAGAAGGATTAGGTGTGATCTTTATACAACTGGCATTGTGAAATTCTTACTCACCAAAACTCTTTTCTCATAACATGTCAATGCAGCAAGCTCGGCCGTATCCATCATATTTTTATTCTAAGCATCCTTTTCCATTAATACCTAGATCGCGTCAGTGACCCTGGGCGGATATACCTAACAGGCATAGTTCACTATAATCCGAAATTAGATATCATCGTACTAACTCAAGAAGCACATAATTATCTGCATCGTCTACACGGCTTCTTACCCCGCATCACTAGCCCGGCATCTTTATATTTCTGCACTGACCTCTAGCCTCTCTCATTAGTTTCGGCCACTTTGTAAAGAATCTTGTAGAATAGGGTCCACAAGATCTTCTATTGTCCACTTCGTCTAGTCTCTTAGTTAACTCTAGTAATCACTCTAGAGTGCACCAGCCATGAGGCTTACTAAGCCGTACCATCAGATACTTATGGATCATAAAGTCACCACAAAGGTGATACTGTTTTCGGCTTTGAGGTGCGTTTCTACACTAGGTACTATCCCTTTGGATCTGTATCCCCACATGTTTTATTGGATCAACTTAATGATTATCGTAAACATTTTCGCCGTCTAAGTTGTTCCAACTTCATCTCATTAAGTAGAAGCGATTTTGGTACCTTCGGGATTTGAACTCGGGCATTGCTCAACGGAAGCATCTTTCGACCATTAGGCTGAGCACTTGATTTTATTTTTAATGCTAAAAATTGTAACGAGGACTAAATGTCTGAGTATATTAGATCCCCCTCAAAAAACCTTTAAATTAAATCTTTTACTCGCCGATCATCGGACTAAGCCTATATGTATGACACAATTCTTACAACCACAGCAACTAACCTTATGCAATTACAGCTCTTTGTTTTCGAGCCTCGCCCATCTTGATAATCACAAATCCTTCCACGAGACTTTGTTCCTTAATAGATACTCAGTCCATCAAACTGTGTTTTTTTCACAATAGTCTTAACTTTTCAAGAGACTTAAAAACATCAGATTAAATGCTTTATAGTCTTCTAAATAGAATAATACTATATGATTTTATAATATAATTAATAAGACAATTCTCCTTTATTAAATATTAAAAATTTTTATTATGTGTAAAGTAATAATCTATCCCCTTTCTTAGTAAAAAGCCAAGGTAATCTCTGGTCAAATTGTATATTTTCGTATTTGCCTTTAATTCTATTAACAAGCGCAAATTGATTTCCGCCAATATTAATATAAAAAATCAATATGTCATTTTCTGTAGACACTGCCAGAAGGGAACGAGCAGGGTTGTAAGATATTTTCAGCACATCACAATCTTGGGCCATGGTATGAATCACTACATTTCTCTCATAATCATAAATAACTATCTTCCTCAAATTATTAATTAAAAATATGAGGTTACGATAAACAGTGAAGTCTATAATGTAAGAAAAGATCTTACAATCACTAATTAGAGACTTAGTAGTTATATTATATATCTTAAGGGAGTTAGTTGTAGTGACTATCATAAGATCATCTTTGGTCTTGATATTAGTAAGCTTGTCAATCTTAGAAACTTTCAGTGACTCATTCGTCCCCATCATTTTTACAGATTTGCTTGTAATAAATAGATTATATTTGTCACAGGAGAAATTAACAATGCCATTATTTTCACAAACTGGTCTAATGGCTTGAGTCTCCAAACAAAGCTCGCATATTTTAGTACCTTCTGTTTCACATAATAAAAGTATTCTAATTGTTTCACCAAATTCAACTTTAGAAATAAGACCAGGCATTTCTCCGTCGTAAACTTTGTAAAAATTTTTCAACTCGTAAATCTTAAGATTTTTTTTGTCAACGAGTGCTACGCACTCGTTATTTTCACTTAAAAATATTTTACCACTTACGTTATAAAATTTAGAAACTTCTTTTGGTGTACTAATATCTTCAGATATCGTATTATTTTTTATAATATCACTAATCTTAAACGTCTTCTTTTCTCTAGGAAGATATTGTCTCAAATATGTGGTTCTAAGCTCTTTTTCTAAATCTTCTTTATTCATCTTTAAATCTCCCAATTTTCCAGTAAATTGTTCGTTAATATCTAAAACAAGATTTTGTTCATATTCTTCTAAATCTTCATCCCAAATATCTCCTATAACATTTTTCTTAATAGGAACAGATTTTACATACTCATGTTTTTTTACAAATTTCTTATTAATTTTTTCTTCATTTTTTTTATTGGTTGGTTTTACAGCAAAATTTAAAGGAGTTTCTTGTGTGTCTCTAGAAAATTCTAAATTGTACGGTCTGTACATATCAACTGTAGAATCCAAACAAACATTTTTTTTATATTTTCTTACCATTTTAATATCTTCTTTAGTTATCTCATAATACTTATTATTAGACTTTATTACTCTTTTATTTCTCTGTTTTCTCCTATTCAAAAATTTATCTATTCTATCCATTATTGATTTATAACGGTCGAAAAAAAAAATAATGAAATATTGAAAAAAAATCAATAACTTTGAAATTAAACAATTTTTCCCCTTAATGGCGAGAGTAAAAATTAATGGAATATCTATTGACCTCCCTTATGAACCATATGAGTCTCAAATTCAAGCAATGGAAAAAATTTTAAAATGTATGATGGAGCACACAACAGGAATGATAGAAAGTCCTACTGGTACTGGTAAAAGTTTAAGTATAATTTGTGCTGCATTGGCTTATAGAGAACATATTAATAGAAATTCTGTACCAACTGACATACCAGCAAAAAAAACAACATCTGGCGAAATAGAAATAAGTGAAACAAATGTAAGTACTCCAATAAATGATTTTAGAATTATTATTTGTTCGAGAACACATAAACAACTTGATCAACTAGTACAACAACTTAATAAAACAAGATACAAACCAAGAATATCCATATTGGCTAGTAGAAACCAATATTGTATTCATCCAAAATTACAAAATGTCAGCGATAAAAACACAGCCTGTTCCGAATTAGTGAAACAAGGCGCTTGTAATTTTTTTAATGGCAAAGATAGGTTGACAAAACGAATGGGCGCAAAAATTTTTGATATTGAAGAAATTGTAAGAGAAGGCAAGAAATGTGGCGGATGTCCTTACTATGCATCTAGGAAGTTATTAGAAGATGCTGATTTGATTTTTGCACCATATAATTATCTTTTAGATAGAAATATAAGGTCTAATACTGATATAGATTTAAATAATTCTATTATTATTATAGACGAAGCTCATAATATTGATGATGTATGTAGATCATCAGGATCGATAGAATTAACTTCTAAGATTATAGACATAGTAGTCAATGAATTATTAAATGCTGTGAAATCAGCATCTTTTTTAGGAGATATAAAAAAAGATTTTATGAATTTACTAGAATTTTTTAGGAAATTAATTCTCAACGCTGAGAAAATGACGACATTTGACAAGATAAATAAAAATACCAAATCAATAATTCGTAAAGGCAAAGCTATCAAAGCAGAATTAATCAAAATAGGTATTACTTGTGAATTTATGATATTAGTGAAAAATGCACTTTCTGCGATATTTCAAGTAGAAGAAGGTAAAGATTTATTAAATTTAAGTACGTGGCATGTTATTGAAACATTAGACTCAATAATAAGTCCTTTACTTTTTTCAGATTGTGCTGTTTACTCTTATGTTTTTACTAAAATTGAAAAGGATTTTCAAGGACGGTCTAGTTTTTCTTATAATTTTTGGCTTTTAGACGGTGCTTATGTTTTTGCTCCTTTTGTTAAACAAGTCAGATCTTTGGTTATTTTGTCTGGTACTTTGTCGCCATTTGTGTCTTTTTCTTCCGAATTAGGTCATAAATTTGCACATGAGCTTGTCGCGCCTCATTTGATCACCGAGAAACAAGTGTCTATAAGTTGTCTAAAAAAAGGACATTTAAAGCAAGATCTTCTTGGTACATACAAAATAGCAGAGAGTTTGACCTATTTAGACCAAGTGGCCAAGATAGTCTATGACATGACTCTAAAAGTAGAAGGACATGGCGGGACTCTTGTGTTTGTCCCTTCTTACAGTTTTCTTGATAATCTTCATGGCAGAATCAAGTTATTAAAACTTGAAAATTTGTTCTGTGAACCCAAAGCGGGCTCAAGTAGCGAATTCGAGAGTGTTTTAAAGAAATATCACGCCAGAATCACAGCCAAGAAGCCTGTGGTCTTGATTTGTGTTTATAGAGGCAAGGCATCAGAAGGAGTTGATTTTAAAGATTCCTCAGCTCGAGCAGTTATTTGCGTAGGAATTCCTTACCCGAGTCTTGTGGATATGAAGATAGAATTAAAGAAAGAATATAATGACAAATATAAACATTTTAATGGTCGCCGGTGGTATGAGACACAAGCTTTTAGAGCAGTGAATCAAGCAGCTGGCCGGGCTATTCGTCATAAAGACGACTGGGGGATAATATTGATGTTAGATAGTAGATATCAAGACAAGAGGATATCTAGTCAGTTGTCAGGATGGGTTAGTGAATTTATGAGAGTTCATAATGATTATGACTCATGTCTTAAAGGAATTAATACATTTTTAAAAGATAAAAAATAAATTTCAAAATAAATTTTTTAATTTTACTAAGATATTTTAAAGGACTGTCAGGCTGCAGACCTGCACTGACGATACGGCTTCCAGTTGAACAATAATAATTGGACCTGTCAAATATCTCGAAGTAGTGTAAACAAACATTGAACATTTGACATGCACAAACTAAAAGTAGGAAAAGTGCATGTCACATGAAGTACTACTACTTTAGTAGAACTTTGGTTTCTTGTTTGTTTGTTTACATCTCAAAGAGTTTGACAGTTAATCTAATTAACTATTTAAACGGAATTTACCCCTAACCGACAATTCCGATGAGCAACAAAAAAGATAACAACTCAAATAAATATGTTAACTTAGACTCACCCTCTTCTACTTCGGATCAGGCTACATGCCGGATCACAAATGGCGACAACGAAGAGATTTGTAAAGAAGAAAATATGGATTCAATACTCTTAAAATTAAAAAATTTAATGTCAATGGAAAAGTGGATAACTTTTCAAGGACTAAAAACTGAAGATCCAAAGACATTTTTAGGGCAATTCTTAGAATATGAGAAGCAATGGCCTCAGAGCACCCTATATGCAAAAGCGACTTCAATGCTTAAGGGAAAAGCCGAACTATGGTTTAGAGCGAACGAAGAATCGATGCTCACATATAAGCAATTTGTTGAAAATTTTAAACGTAATTTTATTAAAAGAGAATCAGAAATAGATAAAACTGAAAAATTCTGGGACCTAATCAGGGAAGGCCCAATTCATCCAGATATGCTGTCATACAGTTACAGCCTACATATATACGCTGGACAATCAGAATCCTTATTTAAAAGAAGTAAAGAGAAACTCAGAGATTTATTAGATGACGAATACCTTCGCGATGGTATAGAAAGATGTCATGATTGGAACGAGTTAGAGGAATACATAAAGTTAAAAGAAGAAAGATTAAACAAAAAAATTCGAATCTTCTATAAAAAACAATATAAAAATAAAAACGAATATAAAAATAAAAATGAATATAAAAATAAAAATGAATATAAAAGTAGTGAAAGAAAAATAGACTACAGGGGTAACGAGACAAGAGTCAGCCCCGATTCAAAGCCTTATAAAAAAGAATTATTTAAAAAGAATGAGCAAAAGAAAGCTCTAATTATCTCGGCAAAACTACTAAAAGTAAATGATCGAAGACCAAGAGTAAAATTAAATTTTGAAGATCAAGTTATAGTAGCATTATTGGACTCCGGGGCTAACGCATCAGTTATACGTAGAAAAGAAGCGGAAGAGCTGAGTGATGAAATTCTAAAGGAAAAAGGAGAAATAAAAGGTTTTAATGGAACAAGCAGAGTGATAGGCTCATGTAAACTTAAAATAAAACCAAATAATCGCTCAGGAGCGGAAACAATTACCTTATTAGTGGTGAATGATATGGAGGAAGCAATAATTCTTGGAATAGAAGAAATTGAAAAATTAAATATGATAGACTATATTCCAATAAATCAAAAGAAAGTCGGTAAAAAAAGATCAATACCTAAGAAAAAAAGGATTGTATTAAACGCGGAAGTTACTACAAAGAAGGAAGATAGTAACCCGGATTTGAATGAATTAATTAAGAACATCAAATGTGAAAACACACTGTTAAGAAAGAAGTATACACACACTCTTGGAAAATATACTAAACTATTCTCTGATGATAATTCGTTAAATAATATCGAGATCGAACACGCGATCGAATTAGTAAATGGAGCTACTATGTCTCCATGCCCAAAGTATAAAAGATCCCCAGAAGAACATAAGATCATCCGAGAGGAAGTAAAAAAATTCATTGAAAAGGGTATAATCGAGGAGAGTGAAAGCCAGTATATATCACCAGTGGTACTAGTAAAAAAAAAGGATGGAGGTATTAGGTTTTGTATAGACTTCCGACGATTGAATAAAATAACAATACCATATGAATATCCGATACCAAGGATTGATGAGACCCTGGATCAACTACAAGGGGCTAAAATATTCAGCACAATGGACGTTGAATCGGCTTATAACCAGATATCTGTAAGGCAAGAAGATAGATTTAAGACTGCTTTCTACACACGAGAAGGAATCTATCAATGGAGAAAAATGCCTTTCGGGTTAATTAATGCACCCTTTACATTTCAAAAGATCATGAATAAATACTTTGCGAAATATATGCACAAATTTGTAACAATATACTTAGATGATATTTTAGTATATTCAAACGATCATGATAGCCATCTACAACATTTAGAGACTATTCTGAGTATAATTAAGAAGGTAGGGCTGAAACTAAACAAGAAAAAATGTCAATTTGTACAGGAAAGTGTGGAATTTCTTGGATTTAGTGTGTGCAACGGAGAGATTTCAATACCATTGCAGCAAAAGATGCGTTCAATCAATTGGCCCGAACCGAAGACAAAAAGAGATGTCAGGGCATTCAATGGATATTCTTCATTTTTTAGCAAGTTTATTAATAATTACGCAGATAAAATGAATCCATTATACGATACGATTAAGGGAGCTAAAAATTCAAAACTGAAAATGACAGAAGAAGCTTTGCAAGCATTTAATAATATGAAAAAAGAAATCGCCAATGCATCTGGCTTGAAACTACCAGATTTTAGAAAGAAATTTTACTTATATACAGATGCATCGAATTTGGCATTAGGAGCAGTATTACAACAAGAAGATGAACATGGAGAATTGAGACCCATTATATGCATCTCAAGAACTTTGAGCCCAGCAGAAATTAACTACACGGTAACAGAAAAGGAGTGCCTAGGTGTAGTATGGGGAGTTAAAAAACTACGAGTTTATCTAACACAACAGTTTATAATAAGGACGGATCATCAAGCATTAAAATGGCTACTAAATCTAAAAGAGGCTACAGGTAGACTAATGAGATGGATATTGACCTTACAAGAGTATAAGTATATAATTGAATACATACCTGGAGAAGAAAATGTAATGGCCGATGCACTCAGTAGAATTGTGATGATAGCATCAAATACTCAAGAAGAGGAAAAGCTATCCGCCGACGAGAAGGTTCGAGTAATACTAAAAAGTCATCACGAGTGCGGACATGGCGGTGTTGATGCAACATACGTACTCACATTGAGAGAAAAAAAATGGAAAGGCATGTATAAGGACGTGATCGAAACGATAAGAAGATGTAACATATGTAATCGACATTCACGTGGGGCCACTAATTTACAGAAAATCAGACTTCCACTGATGAATCCTCTGGATAGAATAGGGATAGACCTAGTAGGTCCTCTACCGAAAAGTTATAATGGAAATAGATACGTAGTAATCGCAACGGATTATGTAACTAGATGGTGCGAAGCAGAAGCGATAAAATCTAAATCTACAAATGTAATTGCTTTATTTATACTAAAGAAGATAATTTGCCAACATGGACCCCCTAAGGAAATATTGTCTGATCAAGGGGCGGAATTCACGAGCAGATTAATAAAAACTATATGTGGCATGATGAATTGTAAGAAATCGTTTACTTCAAGTTACAACCCAAAATGTAATGGGTTGGCAGAGCGCACTAATCAAACCTTGATAGGTAAACTAGCTAAATTAGTTGATGGTAGGTGGAAACAGTGGGATGAATACCTCCCCTATGCGATATTTGCTTACCGAATATCTCCAAGAAAACAATCGAAAAGGTCACCGTATGAACTTTTATATGGGAGATTACCAAATTCGTTTCTAGAGGCTAAGATAGATGATAACATCCTTGAAGATAATGGCCTTATAGTCGAGAGATTAAACGAATTTCGGAAACTAATGATAAATGAAGAAAAAGAAATACGTGCAAAAGAAATAACAAAGGTTAAAAAAGGTAGAAGCCCTGACGATATTGAAGAAAATGATTACGTAAGAAGGAAAAAACTGTTAACTGAAAAAGAGAATAAGTTAGATGCAAACTTTGATGGAATCTATAAAGTAATAAAAAAAGGGAAGAATGGAAACTATGAAATTGAAGGTTTAAATGGAATGCGATACTCAGTGAATCGAAAAGACTTAATGAAAATTGAAGAGTCAGATCCAATAGATTGGATTCTTTCGAAGGAGGGGAGAGTGTCAGGCTGCAGACCTGCACTGACGATACGGCTTCCAGTTGAACAATAATAATTGGACCTGTCAAATATCTCGAAGTAGTGTAAACAAACATTGAACATTTGACATGCACAAACTAAAAGTAGGAAAAGTGCATGTCACATGAAGTACTACTACTTTAGTAGAACTTTGGTTTCTTGTTTGTTTGTTTACATCTCAAAGAGTTTGACAGTTAATCTAATTAACTATTTAAACGGAATTTACCCCTAACCGACAATTCCGATGAGCAACAAAAAAGATAACAACTCAAATAAATATGTTAACTTAGACTCACCCTCTTCTACTTCGGATCAGGCTACATGCCGGATCACAAGGACTATAGAAGTTTCATGTGAAGATGAAAATTATAAAAAATTTGAGATTTTTTTATAAATTTTTATAAATTTCGAAATTTCACTATGAGATTTTCCAAAATATAAAGTTATTTTTAAAAAATTTATAATTTTTTTGGATTGGTCAAATTATGTACATGTTTTCATTAAAGTTAATGGGCCTCCTTTAAATAGTTGCACAATCAAAAAATACATTTACTCTTTTATTTTTTAAATTTCTAGCTGCTCAAATAGCTCCTTCTTTAAAAAATTAGAAATATCTTAAATAAGAGAAATTAAAATTTTACTGTCATCTCACAAATAAAACTAATTTGATTTTCATTTTTTTGTTTTGTTTTTTTCTTGAAAAAATGAATTTTCTTGAATTTTTTTTTCTATAAATAAATTTTCCCCCATAAACCTTCAATGGAAAGCGGAGAAAAAAAAGAACAATACGAATTCGACGTAAATACAAACCAACTTATGGACATCATAATTAAGTCAGTTTACTCATCATCAGAAATATTCTTAAGAGAATTAATTTCTAATTCTTCTGATGCAAGTGACAAGTTTAGAACTTTGTACTTAGAATTGAAAGAACAAGGACTTGCAGTTGATGACCCGTCTTGTGCAGAAATAGAAGTAATTCCCAATTTAAAGAACAAGACTTTGACTATTAAAGACAATGGAATAGGAATGAAGAAATCTGATCTTATAAGCTTTATTGGTACCATCGCCAGCTCTGGTACAAGAAAATTCAAAGAAGCTTTAGAAAAGAAGGAAGCGGGAAATGGAGACATAAATCATTTGATTGGTCAATTTGGTCTTGGTTTTTATTCTTCTTATCTTGTCGCTGAAAAAGTTGACATTATTACTAAGCATCCTCAAGATGAAGCTTATGTTTGGTCTTCTAACGGGAAAGAGAATTACACTATTGAGAAATACGAAGGAAAAGAATTTAGCCATGGAACATCTGTGATTTTGTACATTAAAGAAGGAAATGAAGAATATTTAGAAAGCGACAAGATCATGTCTCTAATTAAGAAATATTCTCAATATGTTCTTTATCCTCTTTTTGTATACGTAGAAAAAGAAGTAGAAGTTAAAGACGAAGAAGAGAAAGAAGGAGACAAAAAAGAAGATACAGACGAACCAGTAGTAGAAGAAGTCAAAGAAAAGGTAGTGAAGAAACAGAAAGTTATAGAGAAAGTCAGAGTAAATATTGACAAACCTCTTTGGGAGAAAAATATTAAAAATGTGCCTGAAGAAGAAATCCAAAGTTTTTATAAATCCATTTCTGGAGACTGGGACAATTATCTAGCAGTAGAGTCCTGGACAATAGAAGGATTTATGACTATGAAATTATTGCTTTTTATACCTAAGAGAAGTAGAATGGACATGTTCAGTGCGAAGAATAAGAAGCCTAAGAATTTCAAGCTCTTTGCTAATAATGTCTTTGTAACTGACGACTTCGGCGAGAGCATCCCCGAGTGGATGAACTTCGTAGTCGGAATCGTCTCAAGTAATGACATTTCTATGAATGTGTCAAGAGAATTAATTCAACATGGAAATGTTTTCAAGTTAATTAAGAAGACTGTCCCTCAGAAATTACTAGATATGATCACTAAATTATCAAGAGACGAAGAAAAATACAACGCATTCTACAAAGAATTTGCGAATTGCCTAAAATTGGCCATTTCTGAAATCACAGACTCGCAACAAGAGAAAATAGTAAACTGCCTAAGATACACGACTTCTAAATCAGAAGGAAAGCAGAGATCATTTATGGAATATGTTGAAAATATGAAAGAAAATCAAAATCAAATATTCGTCTTGACAGGCTTAGGAAAAAACCAAGTCGAGCATAATCCAATTTTGCAGGCCTATAAAGATTACGAAGTCATTTTCATGCACGAATCAGTGGACGAAGTGATGCTTAGAGGATTAAAGAAATATAAGGAAAAATCTGTCCAAAGAATCGACTCAGAAGGCGTGGAAATCGCGGAAGAATCAAATGAGAAAAAGGAAGAACTTACTAAGGAATTTGAAAATGTTCTTACAAAAGTCAAGGAAGTACTCAACAATCAAGTAGAGAAAGTCGTCTTGAATTTGAGACTTGAAGATGTCCCTGCTGTAGTCACTACTACTAAATATTCCAACTCGGCTGCTATGGAAGCAATTATGAAATCTCAAATTATGGCCGAGTCGAATCCACTCGCTGCATTCGCCGCGGCATCTAAGAAGGTTTTAGAACTAAATCCTTATGACGAGATTATGACAAGCTTGAAGAAATTACTAGAAGAAGACAGGCAAGAAGAATTTAAAGAAACCACGGAAATATTATTCAACACTGTACTTGTGAACTGTGGATTCGTAGTGAATGATCCTATGAACCACTGCAAACAAGTTTATAGAAAGTTAAGAAGATCTGGTTAATAAAAAATTATTATTTTTATATCGAAACAACTTTTTATTATGAAAACTTTAAATTTTATATTGAAAATATAATAAAATTTTATATAGCAATTTTAAATTCATATATTGTAAGTTACATAGCATAATTAGATTATTTAACAAGAAATTTCTGGACCTATGGATTTACATGGCCTAGAAATATTAAAAAAAATTACAAGAATCATGAGCGATGGACAAGTCTCCAAAAGACGTATTGATACGATATTTAGGGTCTTAATTTAGGACAACGAGAAAGTAACAATCTCTCGAAGATGGACGGTAAGTGATCATCTCTTGCTGAAGAGAATGATATCTCATCCTTCTCCAGTGAGAGAACGGTCATTTGCCTACAATAGGAAGAAACTTGAGCATCCAGGAATGGAAGCTAAGCTTTCAAGAAAGTTGAATGAAAAAACATTCACACTAGATGAACTCTCTAGAGTTTTAAAAGACGTTTGTATATCGTCCAAGATAAACAGTTAAGTGGGGACATTTAAAGGATGCCCATCAGATGGAGACACGTAAATGTCTTTAAAAGTTTTAGATATGCTACTAAGCGTATGCTAACGAATAGGTCCGTAACGTCTGTGCATAGGTACATGTTACTGAAGGATAAAATTAAGGCAACAAAGATAAAAGTTCGGAAAGATCGAGCCAAACTTTGGGCCTTTAAGGGCATTGAGCTCTATAAAAGTAACAGATCCGGAGACTTCTGGAAATGGTTGAAAAGTTCTTCTAACGTCACTGTTAGATTAGACAATGTTTGCTTGAAAGATGTATCAGGCATGGCTCATAACGAGCATAAAAAGAAGTTAGAGATAGCCAATGACTTTTACGCTAATCTAGCTAACTCAATTTCAGACGTTGAAAATGTCTATCAAAAAAATATCGAAAGGGATACTCCAGAGCAGAGGTGGGCAAATACTTTAAAGCTGTGGGCCAAAATAAATTTTTTAAAATGTCTCCCGGGCCGGAGGACTATTTCGGCTTTGCTTTACACAGTCGGAAATTTCGGATAAGTATTTTCCCTGCCCATTTTTTAACAAAAATATTAAGTATCATTTCAATTAGAATAAAATATGTCAAGTACCTTTTTAGGAAATATTATTATAAATAAATGGCTATTAGATAAACCACACAATAAAAGGTTTTATTTTGTTACTTATTTATGTCTTAACGATATTAATTATTTTATATTGACACATGGTTATTACAATTTAACATTTATATTGCATCATTAAATATAATAGTAAAAAAAATTCAAAAAAGAAAAAAAAAACATCAAACGTAAAAATAAATATTTAATGTTAATGCGAAACGTGAAATTTCGAATGTTCATCCGACATTATTTCTTCAAAATTAGGTTCTAAATCACTTGTAGCAATCCTTAATACCGAGTGTAGATTTTCGTCAGTAATTTGTGATCGATACTTATTTTTCGTAAAAACCATTAAAGAAAAGGTTCTTTCACAAATATAAGTCGAACCAAATAAAACAAGCTATTTCTGAGCATAGTTCAAAAAATGTTTGAAATGTTCATTATTTAACGCGCCATAGAAAGCACTCAATTCGTTTGAGTGAAAATTTTCTTTTAGTAAATTATTTGATTGTAAGTCAATTAGTTCTAGTTGAATTTCAACAGAATCTTCTTACACGTCGAAATTGAAAGGATGGCTAATTAATGATAAAGGTTTTTCAATATCTTTGAAATCTTGAAATCTTCTTTGGAATTCAGAATGCAGGTCTTGTGTTATTGCACTATATTTAAAAAAATCTGTATTTTTTAATGATTCTCGCCGTGCTTGCAATGAGGGGAAATGATTTAATAATTTATTATTAAAGTTTTCAGCAAATAAATTGAGTTTTGTCATAAATGCTTTGACGTTTGAGTGCATATTGAAAGCGAATTGGTTTTTACCTTGTAGATTTATATTTAGTTCATTCAAATATTTTACTATATCTACTGAAAACGAGAAATCGTTTAGCCAAGCCTCATTTTGCAATTCAGGAAAATCTTGTAGTTTTTCTTTTATCGACAAGAATGATACTATTTCATCAAACAAATTTTGAAATCTATGTAAAACTTTACCAATGCTAAGCCATCTCACTTCAGTGTAATAGGGAATTTCGTAGTAGTCACTTTCAATTTCTTTCAAAAATTCAAGAAACTGTCGATGATTTAAGGCACGTCCTCGGATAAAATTTACAATTTTGGTCACAACAGTAAAGACGTGATTCAATTTCAAAACTTTTCTGCATAGGATTTCTTGGTGAATAATGCAGTGCAAAAATAATATATCGTGTTCTGGTTGTAACTTTTTTACTTTGTCGCGAATGCGTTTAAGTAAGCCTATATTTTTCCCAGTTAAACTAGGACAGCCATCCGTGGTGACGCTTACTATTTTATTCCAAGTTAAACTAACTTTAACTAAACACTCTTCAACAGCGAGAAAAAAGTCTTTACCAGTAGTTGTATTTTTCATTGGATGCACACTAAGATGTTCCTCGCTAATTTCACATTTCTTATTAATGCCGCGAATAAATATTAATAATTGACTTGTATCAGTAATATCGCAGGACTCATCTAAAGCCAGAGAACAATAGGTAAAATCAGCAATTTTTCTGCTTAGCTGGTCAAGTAAGTTTCCTGAAATATTTTCAATCCGGCGTACTATTGTTCTTCTCGAAAGGCTTAGATTTTCAAAAATATGTTTCTTTTCAGGACAACATATCTCCGACACTTGTACCATGCATTGTTTAACAAATTCTGCTTCTGAAAACGGCTTACAGAACTTAGCAATTTTGTGTGCGACAGCATAACTTGCTTTTGTAGTAGATTTTACAATATTAATTCATTTGGTAAAAAAAAAATTTGTTGCCTATTCAAGTTTTTTGTTAAGTTTTCAGCTATGTTTTAAAGTCCTTGTAAAGAAAGTGATGCATATTTTGGATGTTTTGTTGTAAAATGCCTGCTTAAATTGTATTCTTTGAAAACAGCAAATGTTTCCTGACAAACTAAACAAATTGCTTTCTTATTAATGTTTGTAAAAAGATATTTTTCCGTCCAAGCTTCATTAAAGTTTCTGCATTCCAAATCAACTTTTCTTTTTTTAGTTTCTCTCATTTTAAAAGGGCTATAAAAAATAAGTTAAATAAAAACAATAAAAAAACACCAAAGTTTTAAAAATTTACTTACAAAAAGTCCACTTTTTCAATTTTATATATGCAAACCAATGGTAGATTCGAACTAAAAAAGAGTATTCGTTCAAAAAAATAATAATTTACAATGCCTGGGCTGCGATCTGTCGTCCCCCAAACATTGAGAGGCTGAGAGGAGTGCAGCATATGTCGTCCACACATGCATTTTAAACCTAGCGCGATCTACTTTGTGTTTGATGAAAACCCCGCCATGAGAGCGATTGTCGCGAGCGACCCGCATCGTTCACACTAGTGTAATCAGCCAAACGCTTATTTTATTTCGCCTATTATATATACAGTTCGCATATTAATAATGTTTATGTAATAAAATCTAATAAAGAGTTTTAAAAAAATTGCGTTAGAATTTTTAAGCGGGCCGGATAAAATTAGCAAAAGGGCCGGATCCGGCCCGCGGGCCGGCTTTTGCCCACCTCTGGTTTAAAACGTTCTTCTCGGACAGATGGGAAACCATCAGTCCACAATATGTATTTGGGACAAAATGTTATAGCTCCGTAATTTGAGTCTTTTATAAACAGAGACAGAATGGGTAAATTATTTACTAAATAAGAATTTTCATATATTTTTTAAAACTTTAAACTATAAAAAGTAAGAAATATTAGAATGACGTATCAACATATTTAGTAATTATTTATATTTAGTTTGACTGTTCAATATACCTTTTTAAGTATTTCTCCTATTTTAAAACATATGTCTCCCTTTTAATTTCTTTCTTCTAAAAATGGCAATTCACTACAATAACCTCCTTTTAACATTAAAATTGACTTTTTAAATAAAAAGGGAGATTCTTTTGAAAGTTGTGTACATGAATTTTCTTTTAATATGACAAATTTTGCAAAAAAATAAAAAGAAATATTATTTGCTATATAAAACTAAATTCGAGAATAAAGGAGGTTTCTGTTTAAGGTTAATTTTTAAATTTTACTATAAAACAAAAAAAAATAGTGCCATTATGAATATCTTAAACTTTTTTCATGGTATTATGTTTGTACAAGGAAGTGATAGGAGACTTGAAGATGCTGTTAATGCAATCTTAAAAAGTATCAACAATGGAGAGTGTGTAGCACTTGGTACTAATGATGAATATTATAGCGCGACTTTGAATTATATGATGGGAGGGGATATAGATATCAAGTTTAACGATATACGCAACAATGGATTTGAATATTCCAACATACACAGCAAACGAGTGTCTTGTGAAAAAAAAACCATCAAAGAAATTATTATTGAAATTGAAGAATATATTAGAACTAATCCAGATATTGACAGCTCAAAACCACTTATTTTGATATACAATAAAGATGAATTAGGATCATATGTCGGTTCTGGTAAGACCATTACTTTGGGAAATATAATAGAAGAAATTGAAGAATTTGAATACAGAGGGAAAAAAAGAAAAATAGAAAAAAAAAACTAAATTTAGATATATTTGTGATGAAAAATCTTATATAAAGGAGGCATATATTGAAATGACGAAAATCCAATATGCTATTAAAATGAATCGTTATTTCCCAGGGTCATATATTAGAGTATATGATCATTGCATTAGATTCAGAATAAATATAAAAAATTTGTATTGTTTTTTTGAATTAAATGATTATGAAGCAGCAGACCTTAAAAAAATAGTAACGATTTATGAGGAAAAATGGTCTAATGATTTTTCCTCAATTTTTGATACTTTATGCAAAGGTGAATATGTCGATTTGGATTTATTACTATCAAAAGATATGCCAAAAGACAAGATAAAAGAAGATTACCAAATAGAACTATATGATGCAGAAGTAGAAAAGTATATGAAACATAAATACCGATCTAAAAATAAAAGCAAATCGTATTTGCACTTTATAAAGGAAGATAAGTTTTTTAACAAAATAAACGAAAGTTTAAGCGAACACTGTCGCAAAGAAATTGAGAATTTAATTAAAAGGACCTATGACTTACTCGAAATGGAAAACTTTGAAGAAATTGAATTGTTTGGTTACTTAATCAAAAAAAATACAAATTCTTTAGTTTTTCTTACTAGACGAATTTTAAACGATAAGAATTCGGGGTTAAAAATATTACTTGCACATTTTTTATATAAAAATTCAGTAATATTCGAAAACGATTTTAATATATTAATTAGAGAAGAAAATGAAAAGGAAAGAAATGGCGTTATAAACGCGATCTCAGACCACTTAACACGTCAAAAATTTATAAGGCTTCATTTATTATTTATTTTTCTTTTTATTGAAGCAGAAAGATTTATTAATGAAAATCATGAAAATATGGATGATTTTTTCCAAAATCTAAAAAAACTTGATAAACAAGCTGAAACTTTTTACAATATATATGAACCCTTAGAGACTAATCATAAAATAGGTATTGATTTGCTAAAATTAATGAATTTTATGAAAAAAAAATTGATTGATGACCCTAAAAAATCTAACGTACAAATTCTATGTGCACTAATATCGTTATTTACGGGATCAAAAACAAACTATATGCTTAACCTAATCACTGGCGAATATGAAATGTTTGAAAAGAATAAGATCATTAGACGCATGGGTTTAGACCCTTCCAAGGTAGAAGAATTTAACGAAAACATTAGAAAGGAGGTTATTTTGTTGACAAGAAGTTATTATCAAAGAAATTAAATAAAGATCTTCTTATATTCTTACTTACGTATATCTTTCAAATATTTTTTTGATGTAATTTATTATTTTTTCTAAAAATTATTCTAGTACTTCTACAAAAAACTATACGAAACCGCCGAATGGCCATTTCTATTATATAAGGTAAAATGGAACTTTAAGTAGTATTATTATAGGTGTTTTTTGTTGTGACGTTTAGTTTTCTAAAACAATGTAGAAAATTGAATCAAAATTGTAGTATAAATAAAAGCATGACTAGAACTTATTATCTAGTACAACAAGCGCAAAAGGAGGGAAGAAATATGCGAGAATATGCCCGATTTATCGATCGCTAGAGTACGTGAAAGTGTTAATTCACTAGTATTGGAAGATTATTTGGTTGGTGGAAAGTCCGCCAACGTATAAAAGAAAATTCGAAAAAAAATAGCCCTATAAAATGAATTTGAATCAAAGAAACAGAATCGGGAAGAAACACCATAAACTAAAAATCAATTTTATAATTATATGATACAAAATAAATCATAACAATACAATATGACAAATATATATACACTTCTTATTTAATTTTATGTCATTAAAAGACGGTATAAATTTTTTACTAAAATTTGAATTTTCTCTAATGAAAGGACTCTCCTTAAAATAGAAAATGAAAGAACATTTTAAAATAAGAAAAAAGACAATTTGAAATTTAAGACATAAAAATTTAGCAGCGGGAAGCTATACAAAGGCCCAAATTATTTATAGAACACAGCTATATTTATATACTGACTCAATTCTTTAAAATTGCAATGGCATAAGTATTGATATTATAAATCATTAAGTTGATTCAATGAAACTTGTGTGTGTCCAGCCACAAGGGGATTGGCATCTAATGTAGGAACGCACCTCAAGGCCAAAAACAGTTTCACGCTTTGGTGACTTAATGATACATAAAAGTATCTAAAGGGGACGGCCTAGTTGGAGCCCATGACTGGTGCACTCTAGAGTGGAATTCAAGAGCTAACTAAGAGACTAGACGAAGTGGGGCAATAGAGGTCTCGTGGACCCTATCCTATAAGATTCTGTAACACGGTGGGCGAAACTAGTGGGAGACTGGTGGTCGACGCAGCCCAATAAAAATGCAGGGCTGGTGATGTGGTCGTGTAAGGAGCCGTGTGTGCAATACAGATGATTGTAGGGACCTTTGAGTCAGTACGATGACGTCTCTCCTCGGGTTATAGATAACCATGCCCGTTAAGTATATCCGCTGTGAGGTCACTCTGGACGCGATTTGAGGTATAAATGGAAAGTGTCTCCTGGAGCCAAAGTCCAATGGATACGGCGGAGCTTGCTGCACAGGCAAGTTGTATGGAGAAATTTTAGCGAGTAAGAATCTCACAGTACTAGTTGGATGAAGATCACGCCCAATTCATCTGGTCCCTATGTAAGGTTTCTCCCTACCTCTTACTTGCAAGAAAAAAAACTGTTATACGTAACAAATAAAACCCCCGACTCAAGTCTTAAAACTTGCAAGAAATACTAAAAGAAGATTTGATACTTTCATCACAAAGGCTTATAAGAAGTCGGAGTATATGACTGAATGCAAATCAAAAAACGAAGAAAGCTTCTTTCACTTGGTACTTTCTTCTTACTTTACGAAGATGAAGCAAACAGATTGAATAGATAAGCTATCTAGAGAAAAGTTGCTAGATCTATCAATAATTGGAAAGCGCCCCAAAGACTGCAAATGCAAAATTGTAGTTGCTCATGGGGTTACTTGAAGTAAAACATTTCTAGGGATACCTGTGCTAAAATAATAGGCATAGAAGAGAAGAACAATCTTTTTGTAAAATAAATTAAAAAAGAAGGAAGAGTTTTTCTCATTAGAGACGATTTCTGCTTTCAAGCTGCAGTAGCTTTTGAAAACACCTCAGACAAAGTAAGAGTGACATTAGCCGAAAATGAAGTAGGCGACTAAATACCAGAAACAGATCAATTCTAACGAAGCTATTCTTCGATCTTTGCCAAAATCTGAGGAAGTCTTGCCTATTGATAGGGTAATAAAGTTATAATAAGCGACCTATCTGATAAGCATTTTCTTTGTTTTTTGTTGAGTTTTTTTTCCGAGCTGAAAATAAGTCAGTTGGAAAACGACATGAAAGCTTATAGTGTACATCTAAATGAGTAGTAAAAGAAACTCTTATCAAAAGACTCTTATTAAATAATATTTAAATTATAAAGAAACAAGTTATATGGCTTTTGGAGGCATTTAAATTTTTTTCTACTCAACAGTGACCGAACGTTAGTAACTTTACTTTACATCTAATCCTAAAGGATATTTTATCTCGTACAAGCAAGGACTTAATGATGTGATGTGTGTATCAAAAATAATTGACTAAGGATCTTTTTATTTGTTGGATGGCTTTTCTTTAATATGAATAGGTTTTTTTTTCTTACTAAAAAGGGAGAAGTTCAAGGCCCAAGTATAATTAACTTTATTCATTTTTTGTTAACATTTTGAAATAAAATTAATATTATGACTTTACTTGAAAAGTATATTTGTTTATTGATATCTTTTAAGGGAGATTAGCTCAGTGGGAGAGCATTAGACTGAAGATCTAAGGGTCCAGGGTTCGATCCCCGGATCTCCCAAAATATTTTTAAAAAAATAATTATTTTTCCTATGTTTTTTAAATTTTTTATCTCTTTCTTTGCAATTGTTTCAATATTCTTGTAATTTGACGCTTATACTTCTTATACCACTGTTTAAAAATACAATTAAAAATCTTTTTCATTCCGTATTCATCTGTTTTAAAACTCTCAATTAATCTTATTATCGCTGTTTTGCCCCATTTATCATAAAAATATAAAAGCTGAGAAATCTGGCCTATATCCCTTCCCATTTCGTCATACCTTTTCCTACAAGTTCTACATGACGTTGAGGAATTATAGTTCATGACAACATAAATCAGTTTACGACGTATTGCGTTATTTAGATCGTTAAAACATAATCTATTTTTACTTATTGTTTTTAAAAAATATTCCAGGCTTTGATTTCTTAATAAATTCTCTAAAAGCTCGTCTCCTGGCATTTCGTCTGAATCAAGAAAGTCATCACTATCATATGTAAATCGAGGTTCATGTATGTATGTAAGATTATTTTTATTAGTTTTATCCGATTGTTTTATAGAAATTTTTAAGTTTTTAACTTTTCTTTTAATTTTTCTTGTTTTATATTTAGCTCTTTTATTACATTTTTCGTGTGAATTTTTTTCTGAACTTGATGATTCGGTGTATTCGGTGCTGCTTTCAAGACTAGCCATTAATGGGTTATAGATTTGTAATGCGTTTATATAACTTTATAACATGTACTATTGCATCATAATTAAATTATTGTAAAAATTATGAAAAACCTGGAAAAATCATCTCGGCAAGTTAAGGCCACACTGCATGATTTTGAATATTGATGACTTGTTTTTGTTGTCATTTTTTCTCTAATGTTTAAATTGTGCTCTTTTTCTTTAGCATTCTTCTTTTTAAAAAATTTCTTAAAAATCTAATTAATGTAAGAATAAAAAAAATGACATGACGTAGAAATACAATTTGCAACAAAAAGATATTTCTAAATTATATGCTGTTCTGCGAATTACACTCTTTTATATATGTTAGTTTCTATAAATCTTTATTTTATTTGACCTAGAAATTTTTTCATCCATTGGAAACATTCAAAGCAAAATAATCATCATAATTATACAAGTAACCTTACAATTCAATTGTTTATTGCTATTTTACCTCCATGAGACCGTTGAGATCTCGTGACAATTGCATCAATATTGACAGAGACTAGACTGTAAAAACATATCATTATTATAAACTATTCCGTAATGTGTATAATATAAAATACATATCAATGAAATTTATACTATAAGCTTAAGTGGTTTAACTCAATGCCAGGTTCTAGTAAAGAAAACTAAATAGAAGTCCTATAATAAGGCATAGCATTGACGACAAAGAAATAGAACTTTTAGCAAAATCATTATTAATACATTTCAGAATATATAAGAAATTTTAAATCTAAGAATTTTTTATTATTATTTGGAATATATCTAATAAATTTTTGATAATAAAAATGAGCGGCGGAATACTATCCCGGCCTTAAAATAATTTGAAATATTATCTTGGATTATTTGAAGGACGAGTTGGTGAAATTAACAGAAAAATTTCAGGTTCATTTTGTTGGATTTAAGCAATAAAAAAATTCTAACATGCCGACCATGTCAAAAAACGATTTAATAAATAACTAAATTTGTAACAGAAATATGTAACGAAAATAAAATTAGTCTATGTAAACTAAGCAGTTTCTCACAATTTAATATTATCTAATCTGATATAGACCTTGGGTTTTTTTAATTTTTTCTCGTTGTATCGTCATAGAATCCCCATTTGCTTGACATAATCAGGCTTTCTAAGGCCATTTTACAGACTCTTATCTGTATACGGATCTATTGAAACTATTTTTTTAAAAAAATACTTAATTATCATATTTGTCCGAAAAATGACTTTAAAGCCTATATGTTAATCAGACTGAGCTTGATACTGATCAGGAGGGGGTATTCGATTGACCAATATGTGAATTTTAGAAAGAACTCCAGGAGCTATCTGAAAAGATTGTGGGTGTATCGTTGTGAAAAGTGATTAGTAAGTAAGATATTAGGCACAAATAAATTATATCATTATTATTATTTTTTATTTATAATTGTTTGTTTTTTTCTCGTATTCTTTTATATCTTTTTGATATGTCTCGCTTATAGTCCTTATACCATATTTTTGCCAAATAATTAAAATGTTTTTGATTTTCTGGTGTTTTTAATTCAGGAATTAGTCGATCAAACTCTACTTTACCCTCGTTTAAAAAATACCCTATGAGGTGCGATACTCGAACTATATTTTTTCCCATCTCGTCATTATTTTTTCTAGAGTTATAACATCCTATTTCGTTATTATATTTTATAATTGTTATGACTAGTTTACGAAATATTGCCCCATGTAGATCATTTAGATTTGATCTATTTTTATCTATCGTATCTGAGAAATATTCCAGACTGCGATTTTTTAATAAATCTTCTAAAAGCTTATCTCCTCGCCTTTCTTCTAAGTTTAATGTTTCATCACTTTCTATTATAAGTAAAGATTCGTCTAATTTTGCTTTTTTCTCCTTTTCTATTTCATCTAATTGACTTTGAAGAATTTTTTCGTAGATTATTTTTTCAATATGTTTTCTGTTTTCATGTTTGATTTTATAACATTTTTCCTTCAAACAGAGATAAAATTTTGAATTAATTGGGTCGGTGGACTCGGTGCTGCTTTCAAGACAAGTCATTGTGGGTTTATATTTATATTAAGTTTATATAGTTTTAAAATTCGTATTATCGCGTCTTAATTAAACTATTATTAAAAAAATTATGAATCCCCGTAAAAAAATCATAGTGATCAAATGCACTCTATAATAGTTTTTTATCTCAAAAAAGGCAATACAGTCGTTTTTTATACAATGTTATTCTTTTATTATTCATTTTGATGCTAGCTTTTCTAAAATTAAAAATATAATAAATTTTTTAAAAATCCAATTTGCTAATAATAATGATACATAGACTATCGTGTCATTACAATATCTAACGCAAATACATTTAACTCATTTGAATTTAATAACTTAACAACTATTTCTATTTTGTCCAATTCGATCTTTAATTTTTGGCTTGAAAAATAATTTACGAATTATTAATGTAAAATTGGCATCATTTCCGTTAGCTTTACACATGAATCATAAAATCATAATATTTAATGGTATGGAAAGGCTCAGAAATCAGATAAAATTAATTAATTTTAATTCAATTGTTTTTGTACATTTAAGAAGTTAGTGGTTCGATTAAAAGCTTAAAATATAATTGGAACGTATAATCATGATCACATAATTAATATATAATTTTTTAAACATTGTAAGTTTATATAAATCTTTTTATTAAAACAACAAACCTTCTGTACTATAAAATTTGCCCAAATAACCAATATTTCTAGAGAGAAATTTATACATGAGAAGATTTATATCAGTGAACCCCGCCATTTATTTACACTTATGAATATTATAATATTGACCTTATACAAGGGATTAAAAGAACCTGCGTTATAGGCCAATGTTTACTGCAACATATCCCGTATTTGTTACCCAAACTTTTTCACTTAACGATATGAATGAGACGTTACACAATATATTCTTTGCGAAAATATTAAAAAGTATGGTTTCCTTATTTAAAGAGAAATAAAACACTATAATAAATTTTATTCAAGTTTTTTTTGGAATATAAGGAATCGGGATTTTTAATATATTACGGAATTATTGGTGTTTACAAAGTTAGGCATTTTATTTTTTATTACACAAAATAAAGCTATAAAAATTTGTTAACATTATGATCAAAAGACTTATATTCACGAGACTAAAAAATAAAAAAGCGACTACAATTATTGTAAATATTCTACAAAAAAAAACAAACTATCTAGAATAAAATTTTAGCAAGTGATTTATAAATTTATGATGCCTTCTCACTAATGGAAGAAAAAAAATCTACACAACAAAATGTTTGTTGATGTGAAGTCGGTCATAGAATACTTAAAGGCTTTAACCATCTACAGACAAATTATAAAGTGTGACTGTGTGTTTTATATGCTAATTGAGATAAAACTATTTAAAATGTGTTTTTTATTGTAAATATGGCTTTAGCTAAAAATAAAAAAACCAAAACTAGTACTTTAGGGGGAGGAAGTTAAAAATGCCACTTACAAAATTTGGAATGATTTTTTTTTGCAATGAAGAATAATACAAATGACTTTTATGACTTATAGGTTTTTTTTCTTGCAAGTAAGAGGTAGGGAGAAACCTTACATAGGGACCAGAGTGGTTTGGGTGTGATCCTCATCCAACTGGTACTGTGAGATTCTTACTCACTAAAACTCACTCCATACAACTTGCCGGTGCAGCAGCTCCACCGTATCCATTTGACTTTGGCTCCAGGAGACACTTTCCATTTATACCTCAAATCGCGTCCAGAATGACCCCACAACGGATATACTTAACGGGCATGGTTATCTATTACTTGAGGAGAGACATCATCGTAGTGACTCAAAGGTCCCTACAATCATCTGTATTGCACACACGGCTCCTTACACGACCACATCACCAGCCCGGCATTTTTATTGGGCTGCGTTGACCACCAGTCTCCCACTAGTTTCGGCCACCGTGTTACAGAATCTTGTGGGATAGGGTCCACGAGACCTTCCATTGCCCTACTTCGTCTAGTCTCTTAGTTAGCTCTAGGATCCCACTCTAGAGTGCACCAGCCATGGGCTCCAACTAGGCCGTACCTATTAGATACTTTTATGTATCATTGAGTCACTAAAGGGCGATACTGCTTTTTGGCCTTGAGGTGCGTTTCTACACTAGATGCTAATCCCCTTGTGGCTGGGCACACACAAGTTTCATTGAATCAACTTAATATTTATCGTGGACATTTTCATCATCTGAGTTGTTCCAACTGCATCATAGAAAGTAGAAACAATTTTGGTCTTCCTGGGAATCGAACCCAGCCACTGCTCAATGGAAGCATCGCCTTCTACCACTGGGCTAAGGGCACCTTGACTTATAGGTTTCTGAGCCAAATAAACTCTAAAAGGGATCTAGTACAAAAAATTAAAAAAACAAAACGAACAAGTTGTTCAATAAATATAAGGTAATATGAAAATTTTCAGGCTGATGAGATGGTAATCTGAAGAACCCTATAATAATCAACCTCAACTACTACGGAATTAATATGCCTGGAAAACCATGATCAATCGAAGATACAAGGAGTAGAGAGAACATTGTTTCCGAAAATCTGCAAGAATGAACATACGCCGGTTATGCCTTCTATTTGGGTATTTTTTAGTGGAAGAGATTATAATACCCCGATAAATTTGCATCACATTATCTTACTGTTCGCGACTTCGGATCTATTTATGAAATAGATATGCACAATGTTGGGATCTTCCTTAATTTTGGTCAATACATGACTATAATATTAATCAGGAGTCGTTAAAAGGCCAATTAAAAAAGAGAAAAGGAACAATAAAGTCAAAATAAAAGATTTAAACTTCTAAACATCTAAATAAATATTGACTGTCATTCAGATCTTTTCAACAAATACTTTGTCTAAGATGATCGTTTCTTCTTTGTCTTGCCCCTGTGTTTTTTTAAAAGTGCGTCGAAATTATAACAAACATTGTTTATGCTCTATTGAGAAAAAAGTTAGTACAACAAAAAATCAGAAAACAAATCCGAATCAATAAGTATTATACATGAAGAGAATTGTATTTGAGAATTTTTTGAGTCTACAAATTATTTCCCATGTTTATTACAAAAATATTCTTTATTAAAAATTTATCATTTTACATGGCATACATTTTTATTAGAAATGTCTACTAAAGAGATAGAAACTTTATTTATAAAACATCTTTTATTGGATTTTTAATATTGCGTCCTTAGATTCCTGATAATATCTTTGTATTTCTTTTATAAATTCTTTCTTTTTGTCTGGTATTTTAAGTTCAATTATTAATTTATCTAACTGTCCTTTGCCATGTGTATTAAAATATGCCATAAGTAAACACATTTGACTTAAGATTAGTCCCATCTCGTCATTATCTTCTTTGATATTTTCACTCAAATTGTATAAAATTAGTTCTTCTAGATCATTTAAAGATGTTCTATTTTTATTAATTGTATCTGAAAAATATTCCAGGCTTTGATTTTCTAATAATTCAACCAAAATGTCACCGACATCTTTTTTTATTTCTATTTCTTGATCATTTCCAGTTCTAAATGAATCTTCACTTTTTACTGTAAATTGAGGCTTCAACATTTTTTCAAGATTTTCTTTTTCTATCTTTTGTTGTTCTGTTGGATTTTGAATATTTTTTAAGATTTTAAGCTTTTCTTTTAATTCTCTTTTTTCATTTTTTCTTGTTTCTCTTTTCCAGTTTTTATAACTTTTTTCGTCTATGTTCGGATGGATTTCTGAGGAACTTGATAATTCGACGGATTCAGTGCTGTGTTCACTACTACTCATTTATGGGGTAAATAAAATATAACGAATAACTTGCAGTATATGATAAGAATAGGATACGAGCTAATAATGAGCATGCAATATCAGTAATAAACTATCATGTAGTGGGAAAATTAGAACCAATTGATTTCAAAAGTCCTATTTTGATATCTACCATGTACTCATTTAGTACCAGGTCCATCTACGACAGGCCTGCAAGGAAAGACTATACCTACCTAGATCCGAAATGGAAAGAGACCTCATAATATTGAAGATAGAAGCAAAATTATGATTCCGAATATTTAGAAAACATTAGATGGGTCTAAAATAGCCTATTAAGACAAGCGGCGATACATAAAGTAGAAGCGGAGCTCAAATCCCACGTGTTACAATTTTCGAGTTTCTAAGATTAGGTATAGACATGTAGGAGAGATAGCCCAGAAGATGTAATAGAATCCCAGAAAGAAGCGCTTTACAATAAAATTGACACAAGGACAACAATTTAAGGTGTTTAAGGCTTGGAATAAAGATTTAATAAGCATCAAGGACTCTTCTACCTGGAGACCCGAAGGAAACAATCCGGCTAGATCCGAAGCAATCTACTGTTTTCCACATGATAGAAAAATTATTTGTGGACAAGAGGGACAATGTCACCATTGTGGATCTCATAGAAAGACCGTGAATAATTTAGATTCCAAAAGTGGTCAAATGATGGGGGTTGATTATATGAAAAGATACAACAACGCAGTTAGAAGCATTTTTCTCTTACTTGTATTAAATATGGGCTAAAAGACAAAGAAAATACTATACACCTAGTAGTACAAGAGAAAGAGAAAATGTCCGGCGTAAATAATAGTAGAAAACTAGGATATGCACTAAAATAAAGGTGACCCATAATAAGCCTGATTTTCTTGTGTTTGACAAGAAGAAAGAAAATATAATAGCCGAAGTTGACATGGCCAACCAGGATCGACTTTAAATAGCCTGAATATAAACTAAGAAAATATGACATTCTTGTAATAGTACATAAATCTCCTACAAGAATAGCTCCTTATGTAATGACATGGACTGTAGTGATCACCCAATATCACAGAAAGTACATCAGGGACCTGGAAATCCGACCATACTTGGAAGCATACAATCAGTCTATTGTGCAGAAGACGACGAAGGTACGATCAGGGGATGCAGTAGAAGAAGAGTGGTTGGAGCTGTATACGCACTAGCAAATATGGCGACTTTTAAGAATTGGTGTCGCCAAAGGGGAATTTAGCTGAAGGTTTGGAGTTGAAAAACGAAAACAATCCCACAGAAATCGTAGGCTGTGAAGAGCTAAATTCCAGGATTATTTGTGCTACAAATATTTACACTTAATTGGAAACTAACTCAATAAATAATATGAAAAAAATAATCTGCAGGATGGGTGAATATTGTGAATCTACAAAATAAAACTCACGTTTCATACGTTTTGGTCTAAAAAAGCCTTAGCAGCTAAAATTTGATATGAAGGGGGCTTTGCCTTTTTTAAAAAATGAAGAAAAAATCGAACGAGACACGAATCGGGAAT
This sequence comes from Vairimorpha necatrix, assembly GCF_036630325.1. Taxonomy (NCBI): domain Eukaryota; kingdom Fungi; phylum Microsporidia; family Nosematidae; genus Vairimorpha; species Vairimorpha necatrix. Next base: position 282,757 of record NC_088827.1, on the reverse strand, counting down.
CTTCTACAAAGGATTTTTTGTTCTAAAACAAAGCATAAGTGTATTATATATAAATTTTAATGAATAACTTCAGGTTTAAGGATGTGTTTATGTTCTTACAACAGAATTGCCAGAAAATGTAATTGTGACTGGTTTTTCCTTTTTATATATAGTCAGGAAATAAATTAATTCTTTCATTTTTTAGCTTTATATTCATTCTCTTATTTTTCCGAATAAAAATTTTTTTGAACATTAAAAATAGTCGAACTAAAACTCTTATTGTCGTAAAGAAATTAGGAAAGGCGAATATCTATATAGTATATGGTGTTGGGGTATTATCAACGTTTTTTGTCATATTAATATAGATTGTTTGACTATTTTATTTTTGTTACTTCCTAATCATTTTCTTTCCCATTTTGATGACAAAGGTAGCAAAAATCCCCACCCCACATCGAAGTTTTGTCGACTAAAGTGCACCTTAGCCTATAACTTTGACTTCCCACTGTTTTTGGCTTACATTCAAAAAAAAAAATAATTATTAGGCGCTACAAGAACCTTATAAAAACACAAACGGTATCATAAAATTAAATTTTTTAATATTTAAAAAAATTTTAGCCAATTTTGCAAAACTTTCAAAAAAAAATTATTTTTCTTGGGATAAATTTTTTTTAGTTTTTAAGTCGCGTCTTTTTGAATTTAAATTAAGTCAAAATTAACGTAATTTTTGTAAATGCTCCATTGAGACGTAAGTTGATTTAACAATGTCTTCAAAAGTAAATATCAACAAGGAAACAAATTTGAGGTCAAAAAAATATTAAAATAAGAGAAATAGAAAAAAATCCTTAAATTGTTTCTTCTGTTTATGTCTTATTAAATTTCAAAGAAAATGAATTTAACTTCAAATTTTATGTAATTTTTTTAAATTTTGTTTTATAAATGTAAATGTTTTTTAATATTTGCGAAAAGTCTACTAACAAATTTTTTTTATTATTTTTTTAACAATTTACGTACTTGGTCCTTAGTTTCATAATAACATTTTTCAATGACATTTTTAATAAATTTTTCCTTATTTCCTGGTTTTTTAAATGAATCTATCAAAATATCTAATCCTTCTATGCCATATTTTTCGAAATATGACATAAATATAAACAATTGACTATAATAAAGCCCAAAATTGTTGCAGTCATCTTGACAAGATTTAGTCAAATTGTATTTAACAATGTCTAGTAGATCTTTTATGCATGATCTGTTCTCAATTAATGTATCTTTGAGATATTCCAAGCTTTGATTCATAAATAATCCCACCAAGATGCTACGATGATAATTTTCTTGTTCAGTTCCGGTTCTTTCTGAAGTTTTAATATACGCTTTAAATCTAGGTTTAAGTAATACTGTAGAATTTTTCTCATCCATATTTTGTCCTTCTGTTGGATTTATAAGATTAAATGAGATTTTGCAGTTTTCCTTGGAATCTCCATCTTCATTTTTTCTTGGTTCTCCATTACATTTTTTACAGCTTTTTCCGTCGACGTAGTGATGAAGTTCTACGGCAGTTGGGATTTCGACGAATTCAGTGCTGCTTTCATTATCACTCATTTATGGGGTAAAAAAAATATAGCTTATAATTTGCAGATCAAATATATTTCAAAAGTTTGATTAATTTTTACCCCTCTTTTCAATGATTTTGAAATCCCTAAACAATTATTTTTTACTTATTATGTAAAAATAATATCAGATATAAATTTAAAATAATAATTTGATAATTATATGTGCGTATATTATATAACAATGCGTTTTTGTTCTAAATATTTTTTTCAAAACTTTGTATCAAATAACATATGAATTTTTTATAATTTATCAACTTATCCGAAACAAATAATAATCAAAAATTATAAATACTAAAAATCAAAGTTAGGCTTAAAAACATTTAATATTATCTAATTAAATTTTCTTCATGTTTTACTTTAATTTAATTATTTATATGCCAATTAAAAATGTTTTCTTATTTATAAACTCAAGTTTTCATTTTAAAATTCTTCTTTCCAAAAATGGAAAGAAAAAAATAAAGAGGTTCATGTTAAAAAAACATAATTTACAAATCTCATTAAAAACTGAAAGTATGCGCTAGTGTATGTATATTTTGAACCTACAAAATTACATAACTCACGTTTTAACATTTTTTGTTTACTCTTAATATTACTATATAATTATTTGTTATATTTCTTTAATCATTCTTAATATATAGTTAATTATATACAATAATATATGCCTCTTTATATATTTATATATATGTCCTAGTATATATTGTATTATATGTCTTATTAAAGATCTTACTATGTGTTTCATTGCATGTTTTATTATATATCTAAGAGTATGTTTTATTGTATAACTTATTATACACATAGTTACATATGTAATTATAATCATTACTAGGGTATGTTTACCCATTCTGGGGGCGAGTGTTCTATATTTGTTTTGTCACTTGTTGTTTATTAACACTAGAATTTTAATAAACAGTGAATTGGCATTTAAACAAGTATAAAGAAATTCATTGCAGAGGATTTCTAACTATTATTTGCACATAACTTCGTATGATTAGTTAAAAAATTAATTTAAACAAAAAAATTTTAACAGTTTATAATAATAAATATATGGTAGTCTTTATATTTTTACATATGAGCTTTGCGATTTTACCATTTAAACGCCGACTTTGCTGCAATTAACCAGTTTTTACGATCTATTTATATTATTTACACCATGATATTAAGTATAATTCAAAAAACTATTCATTTTTTTTGTTTAATAGATGTAAACCTTATTTAACCTATACTTTCTTATGTACATAAGCAAATCGTTCTTTTATTCTAAAAAACATAGATCAATGTATTTTCTTGAGCCAGATTGGTATAATCCGATTTTTAATTTTCAAAAATATAGTTGGTTTTTTTTGTGGGACATACACTTTGTTTTTTTTTGTGCTGTTTAATCTAGATCTAAGATAAAATTTTTTTTAATTTTATCATCATAAAATAACGTTATAATTTACCTTCAATTTTCGCCTATGATACAAAAAAAACGACAAAAATTTAATATTACCATATTGTATAGCTCCATAATATATAAATTATTTGGGTATAATATTCGGCTTATTAATTACTTTTCACAAGATACGCTTACAGTCTCATCTGGCAGTTCCGGGACTTCCTTCTGAGATTCACTCATTGGGCTCTCGAAAACCCCTTCCTGATCTGTATCAAGCCCATGTCTGGCTGACATAGTTAGGCTTTCTAAAGTCATTTTAAGGACTCTTGACTGTATATATGCTTCCGTTCTGGGTTCTAATCTGAGCACTTTGATATGCGTACGGTGAAATTAGTTACTATAGCTCCAAATATAATTATTTTTAGTTAAACATATATTTTTAAGGAAATTTGGGGTTCTATAAAAAATTTTGAAGTACAAATAGGTATAAATTAATATAGGCGGAAAAAATTTTAAATATCCCTTAAGGGCGTTAATTTTTTTCCTAACAAAAAAAAATGCGATTAAAAACGAGGAGAAATTGAAACCAAAGTTAACTTACCAATTATTCATTTTAAAAATACAAAATTTGATTATGGGAATGTTGATCATCAATCTTTATTTTAAGATCTAATCCATTTAAATATTATAAGTTACTTAATTCTATATAAACAATTTGAGTAGTAAAAATTTGTTTTCAATTGTTCATCGATGACCTATTTATTCATAAACATTATATTTTCTAAATTTCGAGACTTTTAAAAAATCCTTATGATAAACAAGACTAAAGCGTAGAATATTTACATATTGATAAAGACGATTAAAAAAACAAAATTCAATGTATAATTCTCTATCCAAAAATATATTACAGGGATTGGGTCGTTGCAGTGCCATGTTCGAGGTTCTATGACGTCATAGATTTTTGGATTTTCAAGCTCTTTAATGGTAAAAAAAGATGACAAAACAATTACAGTCGAAGTAAATACTTTGTTTTAGAGTAAGCGAGAGAAAAAAAACGTTCAAATTGAAAACCTTTTAATATGTTATTTATATCGTAAAACCGTTTCGTCTACATAAGAAAACAGCACAATCAATCTAATAGGTCTACATCGCAGACAAGAAAAAAAACGACTTACTTTTGATACAGACCGTATATATAAGAACTATAGTTGATGTGCAAGCGATTTGGTTCTTAAAGAAATTTCGAATAAAAATGCAAACTAACGTGAATTTGATCATATCTCAATATCGAAAAAAAACTTAAATAGTCGATATAACAAGAAACTATCTTTTTTTAATAAAGTTAAGGGCAATTACCCAGACAAAATAAATAAAGATGCATCTATGTCATAGACATTAGTAGGTTCTCAACCGAACACCTAGTTTTTTTTTTAAAACGGAAGTTAAACCCCACACGACAGGGACTTATAAATACTTCTCGAAGGTTACCATAGCCTGTATGGTCGTGTTAGCAAATAGTGACCAACATGTTAGCCGTATGTATCCCATTGAAATCAATTAATTCTTGGTATTTATATTTCCACTTGGGCGTCCCCCTCTGAAAGTTTCATAAAATTTTTTTAGGAATGATTTATCTATTGTACTTTGGAACAATCCTAATTAAGTGTTACCATAGTTAATGCTAGTTTTTATCATTCGCGTGAGGTTTTACAAAAATTTTATTTAGACATCAATCAAAATTTAATGTATCCTTGCTTCCCAAATACAAATCATTGAAGTTTTTTTTTCTGTGGTTAGATTAAATTTTCATTCTACGGATCGCGTAATTAATACAAGTATGTAAAATTTATTGCTTTTAGATTATGGCGATAAATGTCGTGATTTAACAGAAATATGATAGGCTGGCCAAGCATGGAAAAGCAAAAAAAGACATAAAATGATAAAATTTTTTCTAACAAATATGGTATTATAGAAATTCAAACATAGAATTTTAGAAAGTTTATTCGGTTATATAGAAATATAAACATGGCACTTTGGCGGGTCGATTTCTTGTAATCTTAAATTTTTAAGTTCAAAAATACAGGTAATTTTTGTCTCATTTTTTTTTATTGACTTCCTTTTATTTGTGAGGGAGGTTAGAAAAAAAAGAAATCTAAAAAATGCCTTTATGTACCCTAACTTGTATTGCCACAGATGTTTGATAACAAGCAGGTGCAATTTTTCGAAATCTTAGTTCTTAAGTAACAGAATTTTAAATTTAACAGTTTAAACATAAACTCATGAATTTCAAGAAATCTGATTAGTATATAATGACGTGTAAGTGACAAATTGAAGCGCCCAATTCGTGTATAGTATTAGTAATGAGACTAAGATGGTATTAAATAAAAATATGTTATGTATTTGAATCTCCTTATAATGTCAATTTTTACATAATAGATACATTAAAGTTTTTACATACTTAATTACTTGATGAAAACAATGATAATTTTTTTGTTGTAGTTTTCATAGCACTGAGGTATACAATAAAAAGAAATATTTTTAATTTTTATATTAATTTTAATTACATTTATCGGGTGTTATAGTTCCTGATAATATTTTCTAATTAATTTAATAAAACATAACTTATTTTTTGGTATATTGAGTTTATTAATTAATTTATCAAAGGTATCTTTACCAAAAAATTTATAGAATGTTGTAAGTATCCACAATTTATAAAGGATTATTCCGTCTTCATAGTCTTCATCTTCGGTCTCTATTATCATGTCACGTTTAATACGTGCTCTTAAACAATCTATACAATCTTCATGTTCACTCAGCATTCCTGATAAATCTTCTAGATTTTGATTTGAATAAATTTTCCTTCGCATTTCCCCTGCGATGTAAAATGTTCGGCGAAGAAGCTCTTTTTCTGGCAAATCTTCTCTGATTACGGTACTTTGTTGGTTAGATGTTTCTGAAGGGGGCCCTATATTTATTTCATATCTTGGGTTTATAGGAATGGCTATTTTAAATAATTTTTCGAGAATTCTGCTAGTGTTTTTTATTTTGGGTATGCCTTTGTATTGTTGTGAATACTTATTTTTTTTTGTAGTAACTAAAAGGCTTAGGTTTTGCTCAAGTCTTCGGATTTCCATTTTTTTCCTATTCACTTCAAAATTTTTATTTAATTCACTGTCTCTTTCTAATATTATTTCAGAGTAACTTGATGAGTCGCTGGATTCATTGCTTGTTTCGAAATATCTCATTTAAGGGATTTATAAAATATTTTTTATATATGTGGAAAACTAATATAAAATATTGACATCATCATATAATACAATATCATCAATACGTTTATAAAAAAGTTTGTAGTCGTTTAGATGCCACTAAAAATTTTAAATCGATTTTGAATTATATTATTGTACGAATAAATAGTGCAATGATTTTTTTATGAGTCATGGCCATGCAAAATATCGAAATTCAAATTCCATCTATATTATCGAATATCTTACTATATACAAAGAAAACATCTTTTTATATGTATGACATTTGTCTTATTACATACGATAATATATTTAATTAAATTTTGAAAAATATAACATATTATAACAATTATAGCGTAATCATGCACGTTCATGGCTTAAAAGTAATATTAAGATTAAACTTATTTTGTTAAATATAATTCTGAAGCATACAAAACATTACACCACCTTTCTGACTACGAATTATTGGTTAATATATAATCGCAGGATGCCTATTATTTAGTGTTCGAAAGCATTGTGTTGAATCATATTAAATTTCAAACGATTTCCATGAGGTAAAATTCTTATTTTTTGATGATAACTCTATTCGAATTATGAAATGTGTTCATGGCAATCTTCAAGCCGATTCATACAATTCGTTTTGCTTCGGCCAAGGATGGTTACTTCTAGTTTGAAAACAGCTCCAAAGCCAGAGATAATGTAGGTTCTATGTCTCTTGCTCAGGTGTAAAGCTCTTGTGGATCGAAATAGGCGGGTTGTGCGCTCTTGAATTTTTTTTTCAACGTAATTTTTTACCATACTGGACAACGCAGTCATATATTAAGTTTTCTGATTTAGGGTGCCATGTATGAGATGCAGAGCAGTGCTATCACGTGTTAGTACAAGGATGTCTGCCGTAGGATTAATAACCGGGCCAAAAACTTTTTTTATGAAAGGCAATTACAAATGTGATATGGTTATAGATGCGACAAATTGATATATATGACGACATTTGCTTTGCCGGCAAATTTAATGGATTGTGGTTTAACGTAAGAATTATATCGTATAAGTCGCACAGGATGACGGCTTCGAGCCATTCTGGTATCCATTCAATCTTTGTTTTATGATTTAACTTGCAATAAATACAATGTATAGTCACATTAACTGGTACTTTTCTCAGATCTAAGTTTTTTATGCGCGCTGAGTCCAAGATAATGTACATTGAGAATTATTTCGGAGATAAACATTAAAATAAGTCAATATTCTACAGGATCATCATTTGAATTATAAATTAATGTCATATTTATTTAATTTTTTTTGTCTTTAATATGTAGTATTTCAAAAAGCACATACAAACCAAATCATTTCAAGACATTCAATAGGATATTCATTTTGAAGCTGATCATACGCGCTTTTATTAAGAAAAATAGAGTTAATTTGAGAAGAAATATCTCAGTAAAAAAGGTCATACGTGAATATGTACAAATATAATTGTAAGTAAAACGAAATTGTTAAACCACTAAATATTTTTTTTATAAAATTTTGCTAAATAACCAAGATTGTCGCTTCTAAAAATACGGTTGATTTTTTATTACAGTCCATTTACAATATTGATAAAGCTTATTGTCTTAGTTCAATGGTATTCAGTATATTGAAAATTATTAACCAATACTAATGTTATGTAGTGGTAAATTTTTTTAGCAAAATATGCAGAGAATGTCGAGTATATATTAAATTTGTTGCCTAAATCAAATTAATTGTTTCAAAGCCAGCTTAAGTTTTTTTTATTTTAGGCAAACTGAAGACCACGAAAGAACACGGAAAGACGACAATATATATGAGACAAAAAAGAAAAGGTGCTCTCTACGAAGCAGTTGAATACGATTTTGTACTGTATATACGAAAAGCAACTAAAGATAGATTTTGTTTCTAGTCAGTAAAATGAAATATAAATATAAAAAAATATGGTTTTTAAAGATCAATATGCCTCGCTAGAAATGTTGAATCTACTTAGGATCCAATGTTCTTTTTTAGATTTGGTCATGCCTGGTAGGTTTAATCGCTAAAACAAATGCGAATATAAGTACTCCTGGCTTAATGACATTATATTGAAGGAATAAAAAAAGGTCATAAAAAGACATTAATATTTCTTTGATGATCATAAATCTAACATCGACCGTATAATCAATCTGACATTTCATGAAGCAAGATTAAGATTAAGTCAAAGAGATACTCATATGATGGAAAGTATTAACTTTATTATACTACAATATAAAATGTAAATCTATATAACTGTTTTAAAAAATCTAAGTCCGAGGGAATTGCGCTATTCGATGATTTTGAACAGAGAGTTCATTATAATTATAAAAATCTTAGGCAAAAAAATTTATTTTTTTTCTAGCTGTTGTGTTTTAAAATATGCTTTTTTAGTGTAATTGTTGTTCTTCATAATAGTTTTCTCTAATTTTATATCTTAACTTAGAACTCTCTCCCTTTCCAAGGAATAAATATTTATCTTCTCCAATTGTCTCTGTATAATTTTCATATAAAAATTTTTTATTATTTTTAATCTTATAGATCTTACATTTTAAATCTAAATATACATCTGGAGAGATATCGAAGATCTTCTTAATATAAATAAACTCATAATTTATATGTAGAGTATTATAAGGTAATATTATCTTAGTCAATTTCAATATATCTTCATTGTTAAATCTGTCAAGATTTACTAGTATTTTCTCTTTACTACTAATATTTCTATACACAGGCAAGGCGTATTCTTGATTATTCACTTCACAAATAAGCATATTTATATAGACAGGCATATTACTGCTTATAATAAAACTATTATTTACGTAAGAGGCATTTTCTAAATTAAAAATAATAGACTCATCCTTGAAGATTCTATTACCCGAAATAATAGTTATATCATATTTAGGAATATCTAAATCCTGATGAATCTTAGATAAAGGCATACCAAACTTGATAATATCAGATTTATTAGTCCAGTCATCAAATAATCTAAAAAGATTTAACCAGTTTGGTAAATTAAATAAATTAAAAGAAAGTGACTTAAAATGATCTACTAATTCTATATTAAGGGAAGATTTGAGTTTATCTATAATATTGTGAATAAATAAATACGAAAGTTTTGGATAAATCTTAGAATACAACATGAAAGCTCTATAATGAAGAAAAATATAAAAATCCTCATCGAGTTTAGATCTTAAAATTAGTAAATTAATATTAAGAGGTAGAAAAGGGAAAATGGTAGCATAAAAAATCTTATTTGGTTTTATCTTTAAAATTTCATCAAGTAATTTCGTTGGTCTGTAATTTGTTTGTTTATAAACAAACTTATAATTATCCACACAAATTAGAGTCTTAGACATGTATTTTTTATAAAATGCAAAATATTTATTTGCATTTTCATCTATAAAAATATTATGTCTAAAATAAAATTCTGATTTTTCAGATTTAGTCATCATCATCTTATTTTTATCTCTAAAATAAATTTCTAAATATTCAATTAAATGACTTTCTAAATTTTCTATTTGATTAGAAATATCTTCTGAATTTATAGAAATTTTTGTAGTACTAAATACAAATTTTTCATCTCTGTAAATACAAAATATATCAAAAGGAATATCAAATAAAGAGATTTTATTTGTTACTCTAATGTTTAAATATTCATTTGCTGTAATTAAATTTGTCTTAATATCTTTATAAGGTATTTTGAGTAAAAAAGATTTTTTTGTACCTGTACAGTACAAATTTATAATATTTTCCATTTATGCCCCGCATAAAAAAGAAATATTTATAAGAAAAAAAACAAACAAAGTCGTCAAAATCTAAAAATGCATAAATTAAAAACCACATATAATTATTTCAAAAGAATTCTAAAAATTACTTATATTGGTATGTTAAATACGTTATTTTTAAAGGCAAAATAAAACAAATGCGCTTTTTTACATACAAAATTCAAAACTCATATTTTTTTTATTGTTTTTTCTTAATAATAATTTCTTCGTTTTCTGTTTTTATTTTGAATTTGTAATATTGTTTTACCTTTCTACTTAAACTAAAACACTTTTTACTGAGAATTAACCCTATTAAATATTTTATATCTTTTCTATATTTCTTCTTTTTACTATCAATATAATATTCAATAATATCTCCTATTCCTTCATTAATTATTCCTTCAGTGTACAAGACATAATTAGTCAAAAGTCTAATTATAATTAGTGCATTTATATTTTTATAAATCTTAAATAAATATTCATAAACTTCTTTTAAATTTTCTATATGTAAATCTTCCGTATTATTTCTTAATATATATTCGTATGCTTGTAAACTACCACATCTTAAATTTATATCATTATTTTCTATATTTTCTCTTATGAATCTAATTATAAAATTTTTATATTCTGAATTTCTCATTAATTCTTCTAAAATGTTTTCACAGACTTCTTTACAAGTTTTATTCCCTTGATAAAAACTAATTATCAAATTATTTATGAAATTTATACGACAGAAATCTAATTTCTGACAACATCCTTTTTTCTGTCTTAAAAATAAATATCGAATTCTCCATTTTAGAGAATTATTCTGTAAATTATTGACCATGTCAAGTGCAAATAATTCACTACAAATATTTATATTAATTTTATTGTACTTTTCTAAGTAGTATAAAATTTCATAAAACTTCTTCTGATTATCTGATTTCGTTCTACATTCTTCTAAAACTTTACTTATAATTTCTAAATTTATCTTTAAATTTGGTATATAAAATTTAAATAAATTTATCTTGTCATAATTTTCTAAATCAAAACTGTGTTCTTCTTTTAGATATTTGGAAATTATAAATAACAAGTCATTCACAACTGCACTATTCTGATAATTCTTAATTATCAAATCAAATATTTCATCTTTAGTAAATTCTCTGATTATTCTTTCACTTGTTTCTTTTGGTATCATTTTCGTCAAAATTAATTCTTTTTTGAGATTTAATTCATGAGATCTCAAAATATTTCTGAGTGTCGTACAAACTATAAAGAAATCCGACTCTAATTTCATACAAATAAAATTATAAAAATTATCTAATGCATTGCTATGATCAGTACAATAATCTAAGAAATTTGGCATAATATTTATCATCTTATTATCTTGTTCATATAAATTTAAGAATACAGAAATGTCATTATTTGTACTAAATCTTACTAAATTCATATCTAGTTTTATAATCTGGCTTAATATTTCAATGTCCACTGAGGCGGCTATTTGTTGTAATATTTTCTCACTTGTAATATTTCTTACTATAGAAATATAATTGGGAATAATAAAGGCCTTGTTAATGGCGAAAAATTTTTGGACAAACATAAATTCTGTCTCTCTGTTAGTTAAAATCTCATTTAAAAGATCTTTAAACTCTTTTGTAATTTCAATAATATGAACTTTGGTCTTTAAGAAATGAATATTATTAAATTGTAAAATTTCATTAATTATTCTCAACATATCACTTCCATATTTCGTGTTCTCTTTGTTTCTTAAGATTAAATTTATGACATAATTTAATTCATAAATTTTTTCATCCAAATTTTTCTCCTTTTTGGTTTTTATGCTGTTCATGCTGAAAAGTGAATTTATATCATTTTCATGAAGAGTTTGTTTGTTTATTTCTGGGCCGTCGATGACGTATTTTGTATATTTAAGCAACAAAATGTAATGACTTCTTGAATTTAAAGAAATGAGTCTTTCTTTGAAATCTACTTTCTCTATTAGTTCATCAAAAAATAATTTATAGAATTTTATGAATTCTAAATCATCTGAAATATTTTTCGCATAGTCTTCTTTTAATTTAAAAGAATCTAGAAGATTCTTTATTTTTGGATTATCAGAATCATAAAATATTTCCAATAAACTTTTAAATAGTAAATAAGAGTGGTTGTCGTTGTTATTTAATATTTTCACCAGTCTCAAAACTTTATCTTGATAGACTGAGTTTATATGTTTCATAATAAGATTATTTAGTACTTCGTTGAATTTTATAAAATCTTTATATACGAAGATGACAGAATATAAATGAGGAATCAAAGATTCATTTTCTATATTTAATATGGTTTGAGCAGTGTATTTAATCATGTTTTCTGGAGTGGGCTGTAAATTATTATTAATGAGATTTTGCTTGATATTTGTCTGTATTTGTTTTAACTGGGAATTAAGTTCTCTTTCCATATTTTGGGGCAGAAAAAAAATTTTATATCTTAAAATTTTAATAAACACAGATAACAGTGATTAATTTGTTGTTTTAAGATAAACGTGGTATTTATTCTATTTGTTATCACGTGAACAAAATAATTAATTTTTTTTCAATAATAAATAAAACTCTTTAAGAATAGCATATAATTTTTTTTCGGTAATAAATTAAATACCAATGAGACAAGTCAAATATGATTTCTTTGCAGTAATACTGTTTAAAGAATACTTTCAAATGTAAAACTAATTTGATTATTTAAAAATTTTATTTTATTAAATTGTTAAATCATTGAAATAAAAGACTAAAAACTTCTATATTTTTTTAAGTCAGAATTATTATTTTTTGTATACCGTTATGACGTGTCTTCTAATTTTGTTTATTAAATTAAACAAAACATATTAAAAAAAAAATAAATCCAAGATAATTCAATTTAAGTTCTTTAAACAAATCGAAATTAAAGTATCCTAAATTCCGTTATTAATTAAAGACTAAATTACTCGAACACGGTTTATTAAATTCAGAATTCTATAACCTTTCCATGAGTCTTATTTCTTCATCGAGACTGTCTTCATCTACACTTACTTCATATTTAACACCTATGCTCTCACAAAGATTAAACAAAAGATTTTGTATTTCAACAGATCTAAGTTGAGAACAAATCTGCTTAAGAAACGGAATGTGCCGAGTTTTTACACAATAACCCATTCCAGATATCAGAGAAATTATTATTCTAACCTTTACTTCTTTTTTTATATTCATTTGATAAAACTTATTTATGAAATTTTCTTGTTCCGTATAATCAATACATCTTAATAATCCACTTACTACTTTTGTATAATAAATAGCTTTAAGCTTATAAGTTTCCCCAATCAAATTAATAATAAATATAAAAAAATCAATAATAATTTTATCAAGTAAAAAATTTTGAGATAAAAAAATCAAAAAATCCATATCTTTGAATTTCCAGGGAGTACATAACAAGGAAAAGACAAATTTTTTGTTTTTTTTTAATATTTCATATAACTCCCCATTAAATTTGAAAATGTCTTTTTGAAAATGATCTGACAAAAATCCATCTAAATTCATTAGATTGTTAGTTTCATTTTTAGGGAATACTTTAGTAATCATGTCGTTTATAAAGATACATTCTATATTTGAGCATTTATTTCCGTATGATAAAATTTTATCTAAAAAATCCCGAGTTCGACTATTAAGTTGTTCGTCGATCAAATAAAATCGACTTACATTTTTTAGTATCAGACAACAAATTTCGATATCTTTTTGTCTAAAAAAATGTTCTAATAAATTGAAACATTCATTTGGATTAATATATCTGAATTTTACTAATTCTGTAATTAAATAAATTCCATTGATTTGATCATTTCTATTATTAATTCGATTTTCTATCATTTCTTCTAAAATTTTATTGATACTTTTTTTACATATCATACCACAGTTTTTTATAATTCTTGCTAACATTGGCAAATAACACAGGTTATGTCTTAATTTGTTGTATACGACACTTATCATTTTTACATTTTCACTTTTACGGAGAAATTTGGAAGTTTCGTCTATTTTAGCAATATCATTTGAATTATTTTTTAGAAATTCGACGATTTCTTTAGCATTTTTAGGCACAGAAACAGATTCGTCGCCCGAACATCTGCTAGTGTAAAAATCAAATTCGTTTTTTTGTGCTTCTATGACTTGTTTAAAATTCGTGTCTTCTTTATGTTCATCATATGGTAAATCTATTACTCGGCAGGCATTAATAATACGTTCTACCTCTTTTTCTTTAATTAATTCCAAATCTATCATCCCGATTTTCTTTTTTTCTATATTTGCTAGCTCTAATAATTTTTTATCTTCGTGAAAACACATAATATATTCAATATAAAAAATTTTATGAATAATATTTTGATCTAAAAACAAATTCATTACATCTTTATTTGGTTTATAACTGTCATTATTCAATAAATGTGACTCGATGAACACTATTTTGTGCCAATAATTAATTTTATAATTTAAATTCAAATACAAATTATTGATAAATTTATTATCTTTTGAATATATAGAAATGATTCTAATGACATTTTTAATATCTTCTATTGATGATATTTTAATATTTAATAAAGAATTGACAATCTCGGAATAAAATTGTTCCATATTTTCTTCGTAAAGTTCATTAAATAATATTTCCATGTTTTCGGAATTGAGATTTTTCACTTTCTTTACTAAATTCATCTTTTTTTTTAATTGTGAGTTTCTATTTAAAAGTGGCTTGTTTTGCGAAAGATGTAAGCGTTCTAAGCTCCAGTTCATTATAAAGGGGCAAATTAAATTTCTTAGGATGATATTTTTTTTTAATATGTTTGTTATTTAAAACATTAATTTGTAATATTTACTTTATTTCGGCAAGTAATTAGTGATCTAAAGCTAAAAATTAAATGTTTTCAAATTTCGCACTGTAAAGTGTTTACTAACAAATTAACAACGAAATATTTGACACTTCTGTCTGATATATCAAAAATTATAAACAAAAAAAAAGAAAATTTTAATAATAGCCACTTAAAAATACTTATTTTAAAAATTCAAAATTGTTCAAAATATTAGCCCTTAGTTTTTCGCTTTTTTTTCTTAAATAAAATTTATCAAAATTTTTTAGCCATGTTTGATTCTGTTCATAAGATAAATCTTTACAAATCGAAAATAAATCCTTCAAATTATTTAGAAATTTTAACAGAGAGTTTAAACCAAGTCGTATCAACAGATTTATTAAACACAACATTAGAATATCTTCTAGACGACAGAGATCTACTTAGTATTGACAAATTTTTATTATTATGTTTAAAAAATTTGAAAACTAATATTTATTTTGAACAAGTCTTTTGTAAATCTAATTACCAGAAACTTCTTAATATACCAATTAATTATAATATTTATATAAAATTTAATCAAATTATAGAAATTATAAAAAAACCAGTTTTAGTAAGAAATGAATCATTTTATAATTATGTTTTGTATAAGAAATTTAGTAATAATCATAAATTGGACAAATTTTATGAAGTTAGAGAATTGAGTACGGTGGAATGTACTATTTATACTGAATTTTTGTTATTCATTTACGAATATAATGCCAGTGATGAGGAGTTTGTTTGTCATGCAAACAAACTCCAAGTTTGCATAAACGAAAAAAGTATAAATAAGGAAACATTCTGCATAAATAATGAAAAAAATTTGAAGGAAATTTTGATATCTATAAATCACAATCCTGAAGATCATTTTTATAAAGAATTAGAGAAGTTTGATTTTGCAAATAATCCTAAGGATGAAGAATGTCTAATAAGTTTTATTAAGACTTTAGTAACTAAAGACATTTATTCGTTTGGTAAAGTTATCTTAATTTATCAAAATATAAAAGCAACTAGGAAACTTAATTTCGCGTATTTTGCTTATCTTTATCTTACATATGTAAAATATTCCAGCAAATATATAAAAGATAGAATTTTAAATATTATTCTTAGAACAGATTTCTCAGATATTATTGATATGATTATTGAGTTTTATTTGGCTCAGAATGTTCCAACTTCGGATTTAGATGATTATTTTGCTAATTTAAATGAGTTTATGGAATTTAATTATAAATCGTATATCCACATTATCTATCCTTTATTATATTTCAAGTATAATATTAGAATAGACAAATATGATCATTATATCAAAGTACATTACATTTTAAAAGATAAAGAGAATATAAAAGGCCATGAAAATAATTTTGATGGTAGTATTGGGTATAAAGAAATTTCATTATGCCTTTTATATGGCCATTTTGATCTTAAAAAATATAAACAATTGATACGATTTGATATTAATAATATTTTAAATATCATTAGACATGAATATATTAATAAGAATTGTAAGGTCTGCATATTCGAAATTTTGAAATATATGGTACTTGCATTGGATATTAAGATTAGTGAAAATGTATGGAAATATTTCAAAGCTATAGGTTGTATAATTTGTAAAGAAGAATGTGAAGAATTAAAACTTAATAGAAAGAACAGCATGTTAGAAAAATGCAATAAAAATGCATTTACAAATTTTAAAGAACTTTTAAAGTATCCAGAAAATGAAGTAGAATTGATAAAAAGATTTATAGAGAAATTTGAAAATGATCAAGATTTCAAGTTGACGATCCAGAGGATTTATAATGATTTGCCTAATTCAATTTTAGACATAATTGGATATATAAAAATAGAAGAAAAAATGAAATCTCCAAATAAAATCAAGATTTGTAGTAATCCACTAGATTATTTCAAAGAGATTTGTATCGATAATTTGCGAATTACAAACTATGAATTGTACAGTGAAGCCATGGATTCATTGTTTAATAATGTTGTAAGTAAAAAAGAACTTAAGCCTGTTGATGATTTAGTCATTTTAAATACTAAGAAATATAGAACATTTTTAGAATTACTAAACGATTATCTTGTTTATCATCTGACGAACCAAGAAGATACAATATGTAATATACCAGATATATTTAAATATACTGAATTATTCAGTACCAAAATCTTAGAATTTACAACTTACAATATGTTGGCTCATATGAACAAAGACTTGATTAAGAATTTGTTTACTAAAATTATCCTAGACAAAATTAATCATAAGATTCTTAGATTCATTTTAGAAGTAAATTTCGTCTTTAAATTGGATATTGATGATGATTTACTAATAGAAGTTTGTAAAGTTGTTGATGATTTTTATTATACGATTTATTTAGTAGAGCAGAAATTACTAGCAGATAAAAATGAGTCGAATTTTGATTTATTACAAGAGACATACTATAAAATTAAGGATTATGATCGAGTACAAGGAATAAGTAGTATGTTTATTAGACCCAGTAAAACTAATTTATTTTATGAGTTTAGAATTGACAAAGAGAAGGAGAATAATGAGCATGAGATTTTAGAGCAGTTTAAAGTTATTGAAGAAGATCTCGGTGAATGGAAGAATATAAATATTGATGATAATGTATCAAGACATTTTAGTATGGATTGTAAGATAGTAGAAGAAGATATCAAAAATCTCGAGATTGTTACAAAGAGAAGGCAATTATCAAAGGATTATAGACTTATTAGATTACATGAATTATTATATAAAAGTTTAGAATATAAATATAATAAGCCCGGAGATAAAATCAATTTTGACCTGATTGAAGACAGCCTAGAGAAAGTTGAAAACAAAATCGAAAACAATTTAGTTAAAATTAATTTAGAGGTTTTAAATGAATTCTACGTGGAAATAAAAAGAGATCACATTTCTCAATACATAAATGATAAGAAATATGAAAAGGCCATAGAAATAATTTATTCTTTATTTGAAAGAAAAGAGTGGTCATTTTATTTCGAATTAGGTGAAATATATTTTCTTATGGGAAATAAGTCCAAATCCAAAGAGAGTTTTAAGAAGATTCTCGGAATTTTTACTAAAGATGATCCTGTTTATGATAAAGCCTTGATCAAATATTTAGAATTAGTAAATTCCAAGGAAATGTTTTCTAGGAATATTTCCAATATTAAGAATAATTCCAGGGTCTGGTTTTTATATGGAAAATTGACTGACAATATTGATTATCTTATGAATTCCCTTCTCATAGACGGTGAATATAAATACGAATGCATACCCAGAATATTCCATATTTTAAGTACTACGAATGAGAAGAAGTTTCTTACTAAATCTTTTAAGTCTGTAAGTCGACTTCTCGATCAGCCTTGTCTTATGTCTTTACTCGTACCATTTTTCAGTCAGATTTTGTGTAAGATAAATAATAAGTCTATGAAGATTTTCATAAATGACGTAGTAATTTCCTTAATGAATATTTATAAAGAAGTTTACTGGTCTGCTTTATATTTCATAGACGAGATTAATACAGACAAATTAGATATAGAAAAAAAGATTTATCTAAATAAGATCAAGAAGATGCGGGATGTTTTATATGACATTTCTAAATCTAAAGATATTAAAAATCTCAAGAAGGATTTCCCTGATATTTTAAATTGTCTCGGATTGCATGTCCCGAATAAATACCCTGTTATTATTAAGGACATAGAAAATGACGTCTTAATTTACAGGTCTCTTCAGGCACCAAAAAGAATATGTTTTTTAGGGGATGATGGTAAGAAATATTATTATTTATGTAAATATAAAGATGATTTAAGGAAAGATAGTAGATTTATAGAAGTATGTAGATTGATTAATAAGTTGTATGAAGATAGTACTAAATATTATATAAGGACTTATGAAGTAATACCCTGTTTTTATAATTTCGGCTTGATAGAATATATTGACAATTTAGTATCTTTAAAGACCATTGCCACACAATATTACGATAATATAAATCTAGTAGCCAGGAAATATTCCACTAAGAAGAAGATAGGAATGAAAGATTTTTCATCTGTAGTGGCTTCTTTTAAGCCTTTTATGGATAAATTTCTCAGGCTTAATGTTTCAGATCCTTACCAGTGGTATAGAATTAGAGATAATTATATTAAGACATGTGGGGTTATAAATATAGTAGGATGGTTTATGGGATTAGGAGATAGACACACAGAGAATATTTTATTAGATCGTAGTACTTTTGATATGGTCCATGTAGATCTTAATTGTATATTTGATAAAGGGAAGTCTTGTAGTATTCCCGAGTTAGTGCCTTTTAGGCTGACTCAGAATATTTTAGATGGATTCGGGGCACTTGGAGTACACGGCACTTACACTAGTGCTTGTGTAAGAACTTTAGATTTATTACAGAGTAATAGAAGTATAATATTGACTAATTTATTATCATTTGTGTATGATCCACTACATGAATGGAATAAGAAAGAGAGTACAGGGAAGAAGATAGTAGATGGATTGAGTAATAAGATAGAGAATGGAGATGTATTGAGTAAGATAGAAGATTTGAATGAGGAAGCCATGGATCAGAGCAACTTATGTCAAATGTACATAGGGTGGCTTAGTTTTATATAATCCATAAAGATATAATATAAATATAATGGATGGTCGATATTAATATTAAGATAGGTATATAGAGCAAATAACATATAGATCAAAAATAATAGATAAGATATAAAATAATATAATGATCAAATACTATTATAAGATATAAGATAAGATTTCATAAATTTATAAGATATATTAGATGTAATATAAGTTTATTTATAAACAAACAAATTCACAATACAACTAATACTAGAATATTGTATTTTTATTGTGTAAATATTAGTGCCTTGATTATGTCCTTGTTTCTTATGAAGATATAGTTCCCTTCTCCTACTAATTTAAGTATCTTCTTACACTCCACTGTCTTCTCCCCTATGATGATCTCATCCCTTTTTATTTGTATGATTTTGTCCTTGTTCTTTATTATTGTATTAATTTTCAGGATATCCACTGGCTTACTATTTGTCTTCTCTTGTATCTCCAGATTACAGTCATAGAAGATTTTCTCTCTGTTTTTATATGTCACTAGAAACCCGTGCTCCATTTCCACTACTTTCCTTATCTCGTCTACTTTCAGATATAAGATGATATCTTCTATATTCTTCATATTACTGAGTAATATCTTATAGAGAATATTCATCATACACTTCTTATTTATAAATAGAAGAAGATTGTGTCTTATTACTTTATATAGTCTTATATTAGAGCACTCTGAGTGGGAGTATATCTTTATGGTATTATTTACCAATATTAAGATATATTTACTAGTAGCGTAGAAATCATCACAAGAGACTGGGATATTTAAGACTCTGAATGAAGAGAAAGAAGGAAGATTAAAGTAAGAAGGATTATACATAAGAAAAACAGAGAGAGAGAAATAAATAAGAAATATGAAACATCATAATAATAAGATGAAGAACATGGGGTTATCAAGTAAGACTACAATTAGATGAGATATAATATAAATGAGCTATATTATAAGTAACTAAGATATAATATAAGTAAATAAGATATAATATAAGTAAGAATATTATAAAATAATATATATATTTAGATTATAAAGTATATATATAAGATATATATCTAGATTATAAATATAAAATATAATTTATAATTAAAAAATCACTTTTTATTGAAAAATTCATTCACTTGGTCTAAAAACTCGTCTGCTTGTAGTACCCCGTCTTTGTTAAACAAATCAAACACACTTTTACTCCATTTCTCTGGTATAAGTTTATCATTCTTATACACTAAAATAGTGTACACAGGATTAGGGGGAGAAATATCAGTACAAACACGCATTTCTACTTTTTCATTTTCTTTTACTAGTGTAAACTTGAAAGTAGTAGTCCTTAATAAATCACAAATATAAACAACAGAATTAAACCCACAGTAAAAAATAAGACTGAATATCAAATAAGTCTTATACTCCTCAAACTCGTAGTGAGTAGAGAAATAAGCCAAGAATGCTGCCAGGATTGTACTTGTAATACCTACTGCGAGAGTGAAATCAGTGTAGAGATTATTGAGTTTACATTTTAAAACTGACTGCATAAAATCAAGCAAGATCTCGTCAGTGACAAGTTTGAGATTTCTGAGATTGTAAATGTCGCCTTTTAGAGGCCTCCTTGAATATTTGATTTTTAACTTATCAAGCATGGGGGCAAAAAAAGGACGACATTTTATGAAAGACATTTTATTTGAAAGGCATTTTATTTAGGAATAAAAATTAAAAGGAACATTACATGGGAGATCCACAGAAGGAAAAATCAGTCAGCAAATACAAAAAATAAAAACAAATTTAAAATTAAGCAGCAAATACAAAAAATAAAATACAAATTTAAAAACAAATACAAATACAAAAAATTCAAAATCAAATTTATAAATTCATAAAATTTAATTTTTCTCCACCCCAAAACAATGACCACAAATTCTCAACAATCTTCTGTCTTCTCATTCCATGACGCCAGTAATGACGCCCAAATGAACTTAACTCCATCTCAAGAAGATTTATCATCTTCTGCTTATTCTCCTATAATAGAAACAGAACGAGTAAAACTAATCTGGGGTACATCTATAAATGTCCAAGAAACATCAGAAAAATTTAAAGAATATATTCGTAATATTCCCGATTTCCACTTAATATTTGAAAACATGAATTTGACTAAAAATTATATTTTTAATTTAGACTGCAGTCTCTTAAACTCAAATCTAAAAAACCAAATCCATTTTTATCCTCTTGAAACTCTTCCTATTTTAGAAAACAGTCTACAAGAAATATTTCTTGAATCTTTTCCTAACACTTTTAATATTTTAAAAATTAGATGTAAAAATATTGGAAAACGGGTCAATATTAGAAATATTGACCCGAAAGATATTGACAAAATAATCAAAGTAAGCGGAATGGTATTAAGAACATCAAATGTCATACCAGAATTGAGTAAAGCTTTGTTTACTTGTATAAAATGTAAAGATGAAGTAGAAGTAGAAAGTGTAAAGGGAATAATTAATGAACCAGTTTATTGTAAATGTGAGAGTAAATTTACTTATGAAATAAAACATAATAGAGGAATTTATGAAGACAAACAAATAGTGAAAATACAAGAACTTCCTGAAAATATTCCTGATGGGACGACACCTTTGACTTTGACTGTTATTAGTAGAGATGAATTGGTAGATAGTTTGATACCTGGAGATAAAATAGAAGTGGTGGGTGTATTGAGAGCAGTGCCTGTTAGATTGAACACACATTTGAAGAAAATTAAAAGTACTTTCAGGACATATTTGGAACTTATGACTTATGAAATATCTCAACCCAAGAAGAAAGAACAAAATGATGGTCTAGATGATGGCCAAGATAATGGTCAAGATGATACCTTTGAATTTCAGAATTCTAAGCGCGATGATAAAAAGTACGAAGATTTTAAAGAATACGAAGATTTTAAAAATTTTAAGGTTGACTCTAAAACTAATATAACTGAAAATATAAACTTAGAAAATATAAACTTGGAAAATATAAACTTGGAAAATATTGAAAAATTGAAAAATGATCCAAATTTATATGAAATTTTATATTCTTCTATTGCCCCGTCTGTATGTGGAATGGAATCTGTAAAGAAAGCTCTACTTCTACAATTATTTGGAGGAGTAAGAAAAGAATTAGGAAATTCTAGACTTAGAGGAGACATAAACATTTTATTAGCAGGAGATCCTGGTATTTCTAAATCTCAATTACTAAGTTTTATTAATAGAATTTCTGAACGGGGAATGTACACAAGTGGAAAAGGCACTAGTGCAGTGGGCTTGACTGCCTCTGTCTCTAGAGACCCCGACTCTGGTCAATTTGTCCTCGAATCAGGCGCCTTGGTTTTGTCTGACAATGGGATTTGCTGTATTGACGAATTTGATAAAATGTCTGACAGCACTAGAAGCGTCTTACACGAAGTCATGGAACAACAGACTGTATCTGTAGCGAAAGCCGGTATAATTACTACACTGAATGCTAGATGTAGTATCTTAGCATCTTGTAATCCTATAGAGAGTAAATATAATCCAAAAAAGAGTATTATTGAAAATATTAATTTACCTCCTACACTTTTAAGTAGATTTGATGTGGTGTGTCTTTTAATAGACAAATATGACGAATCAAGAGACAGACAAATTGCTAATCATATTATAGGCATGTATTCTGGAGAAGAAAGTATTAAGACTATAGATATAAGCTTATTAAAGGCTTATATACAAGAAGCGAAGAAAATAAACCCGAAATTAACAGAAGAAAGTATAAAAGTCTTGAGTAAGAGTTACTGCGAATTGAGACAAATAAACAATGGAAACACAATCACTGCGACTACGAGACAATTAGAAAGTTTGATAAGATTGAGCGAAGCGCATGCGAGAATGAGGTTTAGTCGAGTAATTTTGCCGGCTGACGTGCACGAGGCACTGAGAATCGTCAAGGAATCTTTGCTTATGTACGCCATTGACCCCATAACAGGGAAAATAGACATGGACATGATCATTTCAGGACACAGTGCGAGTAAACAGAAATTATTGGCGGATTTACGGGACTGTGTGGTCAAATTATTAAAGAAAAAGAAGTATGACTTTTTAGGCTTAATTAATGAGACTAGGAGTAATGAGAAGATGATGCAAGAATGTTTAAGAGATTTGGAGAATGAAGAAATAATCTGTAAAAACAGTACAGGAGTGTATGAAATAATAAATTAAAAAGGAATTTAGTATTTAATAATATATTCAAAATGTTATAAAAATATTTATCTCTTTTTTTTCGACAAAAATATTGTAGTTTTTATATATAACAGTCTTTTGTTTTTTCTTATACGACAAATTTGAAGTTTTTTTATACGACAACATTAAAGTTTTTGTATACGAAAATATTGCAGTTTTTTTGACTTAGATTGAAATTTGTTTACATTCATTAAATTTCTCTATGGTGCTTTTTATTGTGGTAAACCCACCAAACATAAAACTTTTCCCAGTCTGTCATTTCTTTCTCATTAAAAATCTTTTTTTTTTACACTTATAATCTCTTGTATATATTTTACTACTTCTTCTGCTTTATCTCCTTCTATCGTACACTTATCATCTTTAATAGTCAATTTACACTGGTAATCCTTTTCTATTTGTTTTAAAATACATCCTTTTTGGCCTATGACTTTACCTATCTTATTATGAGGAATTGAGATCTCTTTAATTACGGGAGATAGTAAACTTCTAGTGGTGATGAGATAAGTTTTGTATTTATCAGTTTTAAGTGGTGGCGGCAAATCTTTAAAATTTTTTAAAAGTTCATTAATTTTTAAAAGTCTCTGTTTTCTGATCTCTTGGAGCATGGGCGATAAATGTTAGTGAAACATCTTATTAATTATAAAAATTAAATATATGTATATTGTAAACATGTAATGTGTATGCTGAATACAAAGACAAGTAGCGTAAGCATACAAATAATGACAGTAAACAATAATCATCCGACTTTATAATATACATAAAAAACACTAATAAGAATGGGATTAAACATGTATCATAATTTACATATTAAAACATGATATAAAAATAGTATGTGTATAAAATTTTTATTCTTGTATTTTTATTAAATTACCAAAAGATTTTCGATTTTTGAAGCAGTGGCGTGTCAAATATAAAGAAAAAAAATGTTTAATACATGATCTATGATTTCAATATTAATTGGCATCTTTTAAACACGATTAAACTTGTAAGAGCGTATTTATCTTAATTTTTTTGGTCATTAAAGATACTGTATGATAGAATCTGGCTTAATAAATTTGTTGTATTTTTTATTCTATTCTTTTAAAATGAAAAAATTAGCAAAACACATATTAAAATGTGATTTAATTTTTTTAGCTTACAATTTGTGTTTATTGCTGCGTATAAAACAAAAGCGTTGATTGATTTAATTTTAAATGTTTAAAATTTGTCTATATTAAAAAAAAGATGTTTAATAACGCGTATAATCAAAAATTATCTATAGTTCTGTAATTTTATATGTGGTAGATGCACAAATAAGGCAAAAACTTTTTAACCAAATCTATGTTCTTATCTTGATTAAAATTTTATGACCGTTTTTCTGCTAAACTTGTATATTGAATTGGTAAAAAAAATTTCATTTAATTTTAATTCGAGGTAACAAATTTTTTAATGTAATTTTTTCAATGATTTTAATGTTGTACATAACAAAGTATTTATAATTCATTGTTCTTTTTTATTAGTGTAAAATTTTTTAAACTAAATATCGTTGTCAAAAAAAAATTAATTTTTTTAATTTTAATAATACGTTTAATGCGCCTTCTTAATATCAATCTTATTAATTGAATATGAGTATTTATAAGAGCAGAGATTCTTTTATTCGAAGTATCAAATAAAGTTTTGCTAAATACTATATACTTCGTGCAAATGTTGTATAAAATTAATAAATCGTTATAGAACTTCATCAATGTAGTATTAAATCTTCTTTGTTATTATTTTTTAAGTTTGTCGATTTATATTTTATTAAAGCGTATTATATTTCAAAAAAATTTTGGATATCTAATGTAAAATATGTTTTTTTTTAATGAGCAAGACATCGGCTTAATGTCTTATAGAATTCTTACTAAACAAATTTTTCCTTGACCTTTCAATACATTGGACTTTCCCACATGATTGCAATTTTACCATGGATTATGGTTTTTGATAGCTTTATAATTAGTCTATTATGATCCATACAAAAAAAAATTGTTCTAGTGATATTTTATTGAAGCGAAGAGATCAAAGCTAGATTTATAAATTTTATAATGTTATCTATGTTTCAAAATTGATTACACCGGCTTTAAGTGCCAAGTTGGTATATTTCCTTCTAAAAACTATCCTTACGCAACAGAATTTTACAGATATGCTGTACGCACTTTCAATGCATTTAATTCTAGTTTGTAATACTCTAAAGTTTTTTTTTCATCAATATTTAATTTTAAAGCGGGACGTTTTAAGATTTTTCAAATTAAAATAGCAAAATAAGTGCCTAATAGAATTCCTATGGATCATGTAAAATTAGCTGCATATTTTATGTCGACTAAACTCTTACATGCTCATAAAACTATATCTAAAGTGTTTACTCGCGTATTGATACTATTTCTAATTTTTCATGCTTATAAAAAGACATTAGGCGAAAATTTTGCTTTTTATTTGATATTAGGGCCACGAGTCCTCCAACAGTATTTCCATACCTTTAGATACATTTGTTGTCACTAATTAATACAAAAAAAATTATCAAAAGTATAATATTGGCACTGGTTGCACTGCATCTAATTTTAGCATAAGGGAATTAAAACATTAATTATTGTAATTAAAAAAAATACAAGTTTTTAGAACTTTTTTTTGATCTTATTACTAAAATAATTTATTTTTATCTTTATAGTACATACTCTATGAGCATGTCTTAGACTTATGAATAATCTATATTTCTCATACTATTATGATTCATTATGCTTACAAAATTTAAAATATGACTCATTGGCACAAAAATAGAATCATAAGGTTGGATTTATATTTTCGACATTTGTTTGTAAAAAACGAAACGCATATTATTATTTTACCAACATTTTAATGAGACAAATAATGATTTACTTATATTTGATCAAAGTTAACTTGAATATTTATAGATTTTATGACATTAAGTCATTGTCATTAGTAAAAAATAATGACATTTTTTGAATATTTTTTTAGTTTTAGATGATCATACGGTTTTTTTTTAAAACCAAGTTCAATGTACGTCTTAATTATGTTATTGTACACGTGTTTATAAACATATGCTTCTAGATGTATTTCTTAAGGTCATGATAAAATCATCAGTTAAAAAGTATTTTAAAGACTATTTACCTGTGTAATCGCTCTATTATGTGACACATTTGTACTAAAACTAAAGAATTTTTTATTTACTTTGGCTGTAGATGTTCTAAATATCACCAAAACAATATTAAGTTGTTTAAATTAATTAATTTATTTAATTAGAAATTTTACTATTAGAAAATAAAAAATAGAGAGAAAGTTTTTTTTAAAATTACTATATGTATTTTTCTTGGAATTTATCATAATAAAACTACATTAATTTGTTTCATAGTCTTTTTAATTTATATTTCAATTTTTGAGCTCTATTTATTATACTTAAAAAACATTATAACTTATTAGATGACCTTTTATCGTGTTATTACATAAATGTTGTCCCTTTCATAAATTATTTTTATCTATAAATTTTTCAGGGTTTTTTTATTTCAGGTTCTTTTTACCGTTAAATCCATATTAGGAAAAATAACTAATATTGCCTAAATATGAATTAAATGCTCTGTGAAGATCAAAAAACATATAAAAAAGTCTTCTTATAAAGTTTCATAGAAAAAATCGTTTAATTTTTCTCATATAGTTTGAATATCGGAAGTGGGTGAGATCGCGATGAGAATTTTTTATTTGGGACAACCAATTCTCAATAGTTTATCATAGAATTCTGTTTTTTGACTTAAATATAGCTTTGAGTTCCAATAAACAGAAGTTCTTCAACAGTCGCAATATAAATGCACTGAGGAAGTATTTGTAGAGCCTATTTGAAGACTATTTGAATAAAAATAGACGAAAACCTCCCATTTTCCCCACCATTTGAGTAAGTAATGTTATGTCTTAAAAACATGATTTGTCGTTTCGCCTATATTTTCAGTAATAATTTATTTAAATCTCTCTCTTTTATTTTTCCTAGGGGAAGTTATGTGTTACAGGTAGTCATAATTATTTTGTCAGGTGGATATTAATAGTACGTTAAGCGTTATATGGGAAAACTGTGTAATTGTTCTATATCGCGCGATATTTCTATTTTTGATCATGACAAAAATCAATATATGACCTGTTGTGATCTATCAATATATTTAACTGTAACTGTAAATTAAACTTTTGACATTTTTTGATTTTTTTTTGAAATATATATTAAAATTAATGACAAATAAAAAGACCAAAAGCATGTTCTTAGCGACAGAATGCTCTAAAATATATTAAAATCAACAATTTCTTATTCAGTATAATATTATATTGATGACTTCATACAATAAAATTTTAATATAATCACCAATATAAAAAATGATCAATAAATTTATAACGATATAAACTATCTTAAACAGCAATTTTTTATTATAAAAAACTATTTATTTGTCAATAATATATTCAAATACAATATTTTTACAGGTAAATAATTAAATAAATTTAAAAGTGATTTTTTTGTCTTTTCACACTTGACAATCTTACAAATATACAAAATCTAATTTTATCAATTTAAATAAAACTTTAAAGTACTTTTATAGAAACTTATTAAAAAATTTCACGCCAGGTACTATTTTTTTTATAATTTTAGTTCTTATAATACAAATTCGAAATTGATTAAGTGTCCTTGTTTGTTTAAATTTAAGAATGTTTATTGACTTTTGATTTGTTGTTAAAATGACACGTCATGACGTTATAATAAACAAACAAATTTTGACTTGTTAAATTTTCGACTCGTAACCTTTTAAAAGTTATTTAATCCTCATTTTCAGTCCATTTAAAACTTTTTTGTTTTTTTTACAAGATTCAAAAAAATTAATTTTTAATTTATTTTTATTAATTTTTAATATAAAAATTCTAAAAAATGTCAAACTTGTTTTTTTTTCTGAAACATGTAAATATTTGTTAAGAATTATTTATTTGTTTATTATGAACGAGTTTACACACAATTTAGACAGTATTAAAAATATTTTACAAATTTACAAATTAAAAAAGAATAAACTAAATGATAATAACTTGTTAGATGAAATTAAATATCTTGTTAAGTCTAATGACAAATTAGTTGATACTTGCGATATTCAACAAGAAGTTTTAAGTGATTACATAGAAGAAAGAAGGAAGTGTTTTAATTTATCGGCTGTTGCACATATTGAATCTCTTCATAGGAAAAATAAGCTTCTTAATATTGCTGAAGATACTGAGCATGTGTTTCTTCTTAATGAATATATTAAAATTTTAGTAGAAGAGAAATCAGAGCAAGTTGACTTTCTTTTAAGTAATTACGAGACTTCCGAGTCTTTTGTAATGAATGGCAGTTTTAATTTACAGAAATATAACGGAAGATTTTTTAAATGGAAAGTTTTAGTTAAGGTTATAATAATTTGCATTTTAATATTTTACACCGCGAAGATTATCTCGTTTTTTTTATAATTAAATTTTATTTCGTATATAAAAAACATTTTGAATCATCACAAATGTTTTTTTAATAAAATTGCATGTTTTAAATTAAAAATTTTGACGTGTAAATTGAAAATTTAGAAGTTTAATACATTTTTTTTTAATTTTCGCATTTTTTAGCTTTTTCTATAAGTTTATATAATATCGGCACTGATATGTCTACTATAGTTGTTTCATTTGACTTATCGTCTTCTTCTCTTCCTTTCTTTTTTATTGTTTGCCTTGTATTTTGGAACCATTTCTGTATACTTTTTGGATGAATATTAATTAATAATGCCAAGTCTATTATAGTACTTGTACTTGGGAATTTTGTAATATCAAAGACGAGATTTAATACACAAGTTTGTAATCTTGATTTTCTTATCTGTCTGCCGTATCTTTGGTCGTATCTTGTGTATCTTGTTAATTTAAGTAGGCCTAGTATTCCTTGCCATTCTTTCGGGGATATGAACATAAGGATACTATTTTTTTAGTTTAAATACACTTGTTGTGTTTTATTATGTCAGATAACGTCATAAAATAGAAAACAAAGCTAAAAATTAATTAAATATGATTTTGAATAGGTAGAAAATATTATTTATTTTTTAGTAAAAATGGTATAAATTTGATGAAATGACAATATAAGTTAAGAGACAATAAAATGAAGCTAAAAATTTTTAATATTAAGTTTCCATTTATCTGACTAATAAACGTGTCTATTAAAATGTTGATAAACAAATATGTCAGAGATCATAATTTAATATACAATGAGATAATAAGAAGAAAGACTTTTTATAAAGATTTAAAATTTAAATTTAAAGAAATTATAAGACTAGATATAATTTAGTATGTATAAAGATTTAATATATCAAATGTACTTGTAAAATATCAAATATACTTGTAAAATATCAAATGTACTTGTAAAATATCAAATATACTTGTAAAATATCAAGTTACAAGAAGATTAAGATTTACTAAAGTATAAAGATTTAATATATCAAATATACTTGAAGAAAGTCCTTTATATTTAAATATAAAGGCACTTAGCACAAAACTGTGGCACTTATATTTGCAAATAAGCCTTTTATATATAAAACTGTGCATTTATAACTAAGACTTGTTTTTTAAATTAGAATTCGCATTTTTACAAGGCTATACTGTTTTAGTATGTATATAGATTTAATATATCAAATAATATTAAAAAAATGCGCTTTTTATTGATCAGTCTTTTAAAGCATGTTTTTTTTACACTTTCAATTTTGTTTATGCAAAATAGTATTTAAATAATCTAAAATTTATTTAGCATAAAGAAATAATAAATTTGATCAGAGATCTATAAGATTAGAAATATGAATTTTCTAAATGGACATGTACGAGATGAAATCATGAAAATAAAATAAAATGACCTACCCTTAAAATTATGACTTATAATGCATTCTTGATCAGAATCAATATTTCATACTGAGAGGAAGAAGCTTGAGATTTCTGCCCCAAATAGAACTAAAATCGACCACTTAAATTTGAGGGTCAGAAAATTATGCCTTAAAGATCCAAAAGAATTTATTCTTTTGAAATTTTCTAAACATTATTATAATTATGAATCAAGTTGATATTACCAACATAATATAAATATAATAATATTATGCTTATTTTCTTCAATTTACTTCTACTGCCGCGCACTCTATCTTGTCACACCACCTTCTATCTATGTTCTTGATTCAGATCCCTTCGCCGTGTCCCTGCTGGTGTGATCCTCTCTAAATATTATAAGAATAATATATAATAATATATAATAACAATAATAATATAATAATTATATTATTAATTTATTAGTAATAATTATATTATTATTTATCATATATATAAAAGAATTTTATTTAATTTTTTACCCCTCTTTTTTGTGACTTTGAAATTTCTAAACTATTTATTTTGGCCTTAGAAGTTTTTACAATATCATATATAGATTTAATGTTTTGATTTGATAATTGTAAGTGCGTGTACTGTATGTTAATACATTTTGATTTTAATTCTTTGTTTTGTAAAACTCAGTTCCAAAATATCGTCAGAATCGTTTTTTAGAATTTATTTAACCCTTCTACGAAAAATCCTAAAAACAATTAACAGAAGAAGAAATTGAATGTAAGTATCAAAAACTGAGCTTTAAGAGTTCTAAAATTATCCCATAAAGATTCTTCTGTGTTTTTAACTTCATTTTACTCTCTATATGTCACTAAAAAGTATTTTTAAATATTATGTCTAAACTCTGTCAAATTCAATCATCCCAAAATGGAAACTTTACAAAATTTAAGAATGAAAGACATATTAAAAAACTAAACATTTAGATCCCGTTTTCAAAACGGGAAAGCATACGCTAGTCATATATATAAAAGAATTTTTATTTAATTTTTTACCCCTCTTTTTTTGTCAATTTGAAATTTTTAAACTATATATATTAGGCTTTCTATGTTATTTAAATATCAAATATAGATTTATGGCGATAATTTGACTATTCTAAGTGTGTATGTTATTAGTTAATACTTTTTAATTTTAATTATTATTTTTGTTAAACTCGGTTCCAAAATATCGTCAGAATCGTTTTTTAGAATTTATTTGACCCTTCCACGAAAAATTGTAAAAACATTTGACCAACTATAATTTTGAATAAAAGTGTTAAAAATTGAGCTTTAGGAGTTTTCAAAATTATTTCAATGAAACTTATAAGTGTTTTAAACTCAACTTAATCATTCTATGCCACTAAAAAGTATTTTTGAAAAAAGACGTCTTCATCCTGTCAAATTCAATCATCCTAAAATGGAAACTTAACAAAATTAAAAGAGGAAATACATATTAAAAAACTAAACATTTCGATCCCGTTTTCAAAACGGGAAAGCATACGCTAGTAATTATATAATTATATTATGAAGTTTTGTTCTTTCTTGACCCTTTTATGGGCTTACCAAAGGAATCAATTTACACTGCTTTTTCTAGAGTCTTCACCACTAGAGTAAAATTATATAGTAAGAAAATTGCACTAGAAAAACAAATAAATGAGAAGATTAAAGAGCAGCAAGTACTAAAAACCATTTTACAACAAGAAGACAAGTTGCCTCTTAAAGAGTTCTCTTTCTCCTTGAGTAAGGGCCCTGACACATATTTCGAGATATTAGAAATATCTCGAAATAATAAAAATGAAGAAGACAGTGGCTTAGTTTACAAGGCCAGAAGGGTCTACCAGTCATATAAAGACAGTACAAAGATGACCTATCTCTGTGAGATAAAGAAGACAGAGTATTTTATTACAGCAGAGGATGGAGTCCAATGGAAAGGACAAGATGTGTGGAAAGAGTTTAGTGAGAATTTTAAGAATACGATTGAGTTTAAGAATATTGAACATTTCTTCGGGTTAACTTACAAACCAGTACAAACAAGACTTGAGAAGATTAATGAAACAAAGCAAAAAAGATAAAAACAAAACTTAATAATAAAGCTAATACAATATTATATAGACATTTTAATAATATCTAAATATTATAATAAAAACATTTTAATTATATCTAAATATTATAATATTAATATAGACATTTTAATTATATTTAGATATTATTTATGCCCTCTTTTTATGCTTGAAAATTTCTTAAAAGACATTAGGGCAAAAATAAAAAAAATAGAAACACAAAATGAACAATTAAAAATATTTAATTATAAATTAGAATCTTTATTAGTCTCAATAGACACATATTCTATAGAAAAAGAAACTAAAGAAGAAAAAGTCTCTTATAAAAGACTCACACCAGATTTGGAAAGAGTCAGCAAAATATTAAAAAAAGAAGAAACCAGTAAAATAAATAAGAAACATTTACAAGAAGAAAGAATCAAAATAGAAGAAATTATACCACCAGACATGTCTCATTCTCTGCTAGACACAAGTTTATTATTTGATACTAAAAATGATTTATTGAGCAGAGCCCTGGCAGATTCAAATATTAAAAAATCAAGTAAAGGCCACTTGATCAAAATACTCGAGATTTTAGAGAGCCACAAGGACGGGATCTTATGGGAAGAAATAATCAAAAAAAGCGGAGTGCCGAGATACAAATGTATAGAAATATTGAACTGTCTAGGGAAGACTGATCCACCTATAATGATAAAGAGACGAGATAAAGGATTTACATGTTACATAAATAAGAACAAATAAAGAATCAAAAATTTATTAGTACTGTATTAATAAATAAACCAGTACATTTTTATTACTAAAAAATAAACTAGTATTTATTTATGCTAAAAAATAAACTAGTATTTTTTATTTATGCTAAAGAATAAACAAATTGTAAATGCATAAACAAACAAATTAATAACTGCATAAACAAACAAATTGTAAATGCAAAAACAAATTGATTTTACAAATTTATAAATAAATCACATTTATTCATAATATTTTAAAATGTCTTTTTTGATGCCCTCATTTTTTATGTTAGAAATAGAAAAAATTATTCAAAACCTGCATAAACAAAAAGTAGAGGAAAATTACGAAAAATACTCTTCTTTAATAAACATCTCAGACGACTACAAAAACAAATCCAAAATCTTCAAACTTATAAAAGAAAACTCTTCTGATTATTCCTTATCATTCCCTTTAATTTTCCAATTAACCACAAAACTAAAAAATAATTACGAAGATCTTTTAATTCTCGAAATTTTAGAATATTTCAAAAATCTAAAAAATTCAAAAGAAATCGAATGGATTACAAAAATCATTTTTTTAATTTTAGATTTATCAAAAGATAAAAAAAAGAACAACGAGATAAAATTATTAATACTTGAAAATATTAGAATATGTTCTGAACATATTAATATTACTAATTATTTGTATAATTTTATGATGAACGAAAGTTCATCAGAAATAGTTTATGCTATATTGATGTTTATACCAGAAATTAGTGACGTATTTATTAGATCATCAGTGAAACAAACAAATTCGCAAATATTGAAAAATACGGGACAAGTTTTAGTAAATTTGAGTCAAAGTCAAAAAATCAAATTTCTAAATTATAAATATTTTGATATATTTTTAGATTCAGAATATTATTATTTAAGGAATTGTTATTTAGAGATAATTTATAATGTAGTAGAATGTTATAAAGAAGATTTAGAAGAAATTAATAATATTTTGAATATTTTAAAAGAGAGATTAAATGATATTTATTTTAATGTGAGATATAGAGCCCTGACCTTGTTGGGACAATTATTTGAGAATAATAGTATACCATTAGAGAAGAGAAATGAGATAATTAAGAGTATAGGAGAGAGGATATTAGATAAGACAGTATTAGTAAGAAAGAAAGCAGTGTCAATTTGTAATAATTTATTAATTAATAATCCTTTTATAACTGAAGAGAGTCTCAAAGAAGCCCATTTAAATAACAGAGTAAATAATGATTATAAAAATATAAATATGACTCATGTAGTAAAAGACAATGTGAATAATAATATAAAAAATAAAGATGAAAATAATATAAATATGACTCATGTAGTAAAAGACAATGTGAATAATAAATTAAATAATGATAAAATAGATCTTGATAAAATAGATAATAATGTAGATAATGATAGAATAAAATACTATAAAGATTTAAAGGAATTCCATGACATCATAAAATCAATCTTAGATAAAGTCATGAGTTTATTAAATTCTGGTCAAGTACAAGATAATCAAATCTTCCTTGATTTTGTCAAATTATGTCTTTATTTCGACATAGAAGGATCTAAAGATTCCTTCTCTCAGACTTTTGATTTGATTTGGGAAAATGACTCAATAATTTCTTGTTTTAAAGATATTATCATAAGATTAAAATCCAGAAAAATCTCAATAATTAATTTCCTTAAGAAATTTATAACTGAAAAACCTTCTGAATCATATTTAAAAATAATTAGAGAATTATATAAAAGAGGTATAATTAATATTTATGAAGATTTAATATCTGAAATTATGTCAAGTAAATCTTCATATTCAGAGTCATCTTCTTATTTATTATATTGCTTAGGTAGATATATAGAAAATTCAAGATATTTTAAATTATTAAATATTGTCACTGAAATATTATTCAGTGTAAAAAATACAGAAGAATTATGTCAAGGATTAAAGATTTACTCAAATATATTGAAATGTAAAATAAAGAAAAAAGAAGATAATAATTCAGAAATATGTAATCTTGTAATACACAATCTAATAAAAATGATCTTTTTAGATTATTGTGTAATTCAAGACAGTATAAATTTGATATACAAAATTAGTAAAAATCCTGAACATTTTATTAAGATTTTGTTTGTTAAGATGAGTCATAAGAATATTAATTTATTAAAATTAGTGTATAGTGTCGGATGTATAGGAATTAGTCATATGAAATATTTAGAGATATTAGAGAAAGTATATAAAAATAAGAAAGAGAAGATTAATATGACAGTACCTGAAGAAATTAAAGAGAGAAGGAAGAGTATAAATGCGTCAAGAATCAGTTTACAATCTTTTTTAGAAGAAGATGAAGAAAAATCAAAGATTTTTAAGGAATCAGAAGATTTATTAGAAGATAAAACAGAAGAAGAAATCTCAGATTTCTTCTTTTATTTAAAAGAGCATGATATTTTGTATAACAAAGAGAGTTTACTTTATGAATTCAGTCAAATGATACCCAATTTCATTACAAATAATATTAATAATAGAGAAAACCATGACAAATCTAATCAAGACAAATCTAATTATACTGAAAACCATGATAATAATAATCAAGAAAAATCTAATCAAGACAAATCTATTCAAGACAAATTTAATCAAGACAAGACTAATCAAGACAAATCTAATCAAGACAAATTTAATCAAGACAAATCTATTAATATTAGTAATGTTGATTTGGAAGAAGTAAGTCACTTGGCTTTATTTATGCTTATGTGTATAAGTTCAGAATATTTCCTAGAACATAAGATTTTATTCCTTAAATCTTTCACTAATAGAAATCTCAAAATTAGAGCCAATGCTGTCATTGCCATGGGCGACTTCCTTCTGTCTTACAATTCCTTAGTAGAAAATGACACTAAATTATTATTTGACTGTTTACAAGATGAAGACATTTCTGTAAGGAAGAATTCCCTCCTGACTATTTATAATTTACTAAGGAGGAATATTCTCAGACTTGGTTCTAATTCTGTTTATCTTACTAATTTGATTTATGATGAGAATGAAGAGATTAAGAATATTAGTAGGAATATTATTATTAATTTATCAGAGAGTAGTCATTTTATTACTACTGTAGTTTATGAGAAGATTAGTAGTAGTGTAGAAGGATATGATAAGTTTATAGAGTTCTTTAACCCACTTCTTAAAGATAGAAGTAGAGAGACGATATTCCTTAAGTTACTTAGGGCGGAGACGAATAAAGAAGTAATGAGATTTATGTATAACAAATTTGGATTTAATGAAAAGTTTATAGAAGACATAAAACACATAGAAGAATTTAAGCAATTAGAAATTAATACAAGTTAAAATAACTTATATATATAATATTTTATATAATAATAATATTTTATATAGTACGATTAGATAATAAGAAGAAAACAATATTTATAATAATTACACTATATTAAATATAGTATAATAATAATACTATATTTAATATATAAAATATATTAGTATTATTAAATATATATAGTTTAATTCTAATGTTGATCCCATGGGGCTTGCTTAAAAACTGTAGTGTGAGGGATCTTCCCATACATTCTTCTATGGGCCTCATGAATATGAGAAGGAAGAAGCGCCCCCTCTTCATTCTTCTCTTTTTGTATTTCCTTGGCTAATTCCACCATCTCCCCCACGTAGATCTTCGCCAGTCCACTGACTGCTATGACCAAATTCGGATTTACAGCCTGGCCGATGACTGAGGCTATAAATTTCTTCACTACATTTTTAGGGAAATTTGATCTTCTAAATGTCTCATACCTGAGGAGTTCCTCCTCAGGGAGATCATCAATAGCCCCTTGGTATTTAGAGAAGTCTTCATTGTATTCTGAGTCTGAAGTATTTAAATCTAGTGCTTCTGATTCTTCGTCACTAATATTTTCATTTTTAGTTATTTCTTCCTTCATTTTAAAAGGGAAAATAAATAAAATAAATATTTAATTATGTAAAAACTGTATTTTGTAAATATTTAATTATGTATAAATGTCTTATTTTATTTTAAATTAAACTATTATACCAAATTTAAATATTTTATTAAGTTAATCAAGTATATTTATTTTAGATTTCTTCTCTGCTTGGTTGTGGGGACTAAATGAAATATAAAAGGACTATCTTGATAATAAAACCCTATTCTTTCAAATTGTAAATGTCTTTCTAATTTTAAGAAAATCACTGCTTCCTCCGCATAATAAAAGATCTCCTTCTTAGAGTCAGGATTGATCTCGTCATTCTTCAGAATATTCTCATACTCCACTGTCTTTACTAAAACACTCCCCAATTCAGAAATCCAGGATATTTTACTACTAGTAGATTTATAATCTCCTTCTAGATTTAAATCTACTTTAATAATCTTCTCATTCATAATCTTCTCTTTTACTATCGCATTTCCCCAATTCATAAGTGTAAATTCTTCATTAATTTCTAAAGACAAGGCATCTTCCAGAGAAATGAGGAGAGACCCAGAAAAAAAGACTCTTTTATTTCCTAAAGAAGGATTCTTTTTATGTAAAGGGATTTCTCTATAAAAATCCTTATCTAGATTATTAATCTTAATTCTAAAACACCCTTCTCTGGGTACTGCCATGAATCTGGGGCTTACTGGGTCTATCATCTTCTTATTCATGGCCCATATCTTATCCCATGTTATAATATTAGTCTTATTTGATGACCCTTGTAAATTTATATATTCTTTAAGGGTATTCATTTCTAGACCAAGTCTCTTTATTCCTTGTACTGTAGACAATCTCGGGTCATCCCAGCCTGAGACTTCTTTATCTTGTATTAATTTCTCTATCTTCCTTTTACTTAGTAAAGTATCAGCCAGATTTAATTTAGAGAAATCTCTTAATAAAACACTGTCTAAATTTAAAACATTCAGAAACCACTTGTATTGTTCATTTCTATCTTTGTACTCGTCAGCTCTGGCCACAAGTGTCACTCCTTCTAAAGAGTCAATTAATGGGCACACGAAATCATAAGTCGGGTATGCTTTGTACTTGTCATTTCTACAATGTTCTTTATTAGTGCATCTGTAGATTACTGGGTCTCTCATCGTCTTATTCAAATTTGACATATCTATCTTGGCCCTTAAACAAAAAGTGCTTATTTCTCCTTGTAACATTTTATTAAATATCTCTAAATTGTAGTCTACAGTATTATTCCTTGATTTTGATTCTATTCCATTGAACCTTTCATTTCTCATTGTCTCTTGGTCTGTGTCATCGACATAAGCCAAATTTCTATTAATTAAAAATAAAGCTTTATCTACTAAATAATCAAAATAATCACTACTGTGAGTGATACTAGACACAGAAATATTCAGTGTTTTTAAATCTTTAAGTATTTCTTTCTCGTATCTCTCATAATCCTTAATAGGATTAGTATCATCAAATCTCAATAATAACTTACCATTAGAATTAGTGGCAAGATTGTAATTCACAAGAAGAGCCTTGACATGACCAATGTGAAGACAGCCAGAGGGCTCTGGGCAGAAACGAGTCACCAGGGGAGAAGAAACTTGATTCTTTGGTTCTTTTGGCTTTTTATCTTTAGTATTGAAATTCTTAAGAAAAGGCTTGTTGGATTTGAAAGCGGAGTCGTAAATATTTCTGAGATTTGAGAGGGGAAGATCTTTGTCCTTGAAAATCTTCAAAGTGAGTGGGTCTGAATTTATAAGACAGAAAATTATGTCATTTACTAAATTATTAGAGGAATCTAGAGAGTCATTGAGATTAAACAGGGTCTGCTTTATGTTTAAAGGATCTGGATTTAGTAAGTCTTGTAAATTAATATCTTTAGGAATATCGAGATCTTTACTGATAGATAAATCTTTGAGATAATTTTCTAGACTTTTTTCTTCGTTGGTGGGGATTTTTTGATTATATTTGTGAATTAACAAATACTGAAGAAAATCCAACTTTTTTGTATCTGTCATTTATGGGGTAAAATCAAGAAAAGAATGTTTGAATTTAGTACAAATAATATTTTAACTACTATTGCGTCTAAAATAGTATATACTTTTGTAATTTATATGAGTATTTTGTCAAGCTGTTTAGACTTAT
The DNA here is from genome assembly GCF_036630325.1 of Vairimorpha necatrix. Taxonomy (NCBI): domain Eukaryota; kingdom Fungi; phylum Microsporidia; family Nosematidae; genus Vairimorpha; species Vairimorpha necatrix. Next base: position 243,280 of record NC_088827.1, on the reverse strand, counting down.
TATAAAAAGTTTCTTTATGTCTATGATAATATCTAGGAATCATATAAAATGTAATCCAGCATTATCAGTAAAGTGCATCTTTGAATTTGTTAAAAAACAAACAAAATCTAATGCAAGTAGAAAATACTACACAAAGTTCATCTTGTTTTCTGTGCAAGTTGAGGTAAAAAGACCTTTACATAGGAATTTTGAGGATTGTATTGAAAATGTCCTTCATTTGTTACTGTGAGATTCTTACTTACTAAAATTCATACTGTCGTAGCCGATCAAATACTGACCAATCATATTCTTACAAATGGACAGATTTGATTGGCTACAAAAAGTATTTAAAAACATTTCCGAAAGAGGGGATGGAAAATCCAAATAAAACATTTGACACATACTATTAACTTACAATAGCTGCAAGCTCTGCTGTGGCCATAGGGCTTAGGCACGAAATACGCTTTCCATTGATATCTAAAATTGCATCCATTATCTTCTTGCGACGAAAATACTTCTCGTGCGTTTAAATAAATCTTGAGTACATCTTCGCACTAGCTCAAAGGTCTCCACAATCATCTGTATTGCACACACAGTCACATCAAAAGTCCGCATTTTGATGCGACTGCATTGACCACTAGTTTCAATCCCATGATAATGAATCCTCTATGATAGTGTCCTCGAGACTTTCTATTGCTCTACTTCTTCTGGTTACTAAATTCCATGCCATCTTAGAAAGCACCAGCCATGGGCTACAACTAGTAGATACTTTACTATATATGATAAGTGGTTATAATATTATATCTTCTGCATTAAGCTGAGTTTCTACACTAGATGCTAATCCCCTTATGACTTAACGTATACAAGTTTCATTATTTTAACTTAGTGATTATCGTGGATATTTCCATCATCCTTGTTCTAAATAATTCATTTCATTACAATATTTTCATGCCCTGGGCTTCGAAATCTGTCTTCGACCACTTGGCCAAAGCAACTTCACAAATTTAATATACAAGACGATATGAACACCATAGAATTTGACATTTGTTTTTACTTTCAAAGTTTTTTTTCTACAATCGTGTCAACATCTTGGCAATTTCAAGCTAATATATTTTCTATCTCTTGGCTTTAACTCTTATTAATGTCCTTGTAATTCAATAAATACTTCCCAAGTTTGTTTTAATTGTATTCAATACAACTACTTATCATATTAATTATATTGTTTATATTGTCTAATTCTTTGTTTTCTTACCCACATTAAATGTCTGACAATCCAGAAGTCAATTCATTTTTATATTTTAGCAAGATCATGGAAAAAATAAGTCAAATATCTGGTAGACTAGAAATCACTGACATATTATCTTCTTATTATTCATCAATCATCTCCAAAAAGAAAGATGATCTCATTTATGTCTTATACCTCTGTACTCATACAATCTACCCAGAATACCAAAATCAACAATTAAACTTAGGTGAGAAAATAATCTTCGATGTCTTAAAAGAGTCCACTGGTAAAACAACTCAACATTTGAAAAGTGAATATTGTAAAACAGGGGATTTTGGTACTATAGGCATGACTTATAGAATCAAGAGGTTGTTCATCTCTAAGAAAACTCTAGGTGTCAAAGATGTAGTAGAAGGCTTAAGAAATATTTCAGAAATTAATGGAGTAAAATCTAGAACATCAAAAATGAGGAAAATGCTTGACTTGATTTCATTGTGTTCACCAATAGAAGTGAAATTTATGTTTCGACTTTTTGAGGAAAATCTGAAGATCAAATTCAGGCCAAAAACAGTCTTGACAGCGTTAGCTAAAGTATTTGATGATAGTTATATGGACAAAATTAAAGAAGCTTACAATCGGAGACCAGATTTAGAACAACTTACTAAAGTAATATTAGAAAAGGGAATATCTTCACTTGATTCTGATTTTGATATTGTACCAGGTATACCTCTAAAACCAATGTTGGCTCAACCTACTAAAAATATATCTAGTGCATTTAAAAGAGTAGAAAATCACAAATTTACATGTGAAAACAAATATGACGGAGAAAGAATACAAATTCATCGTCATAATAAGAAGATGACTTTGTATAGTAGAAATCTAGAGAATACAAGTGACAAGTACAGTGACGTCATAATAAAATCTAATACTGATAAAGATTTCGTGATTGACGGGGAAGTAGTGGCTTATGATCCAAATTTGAAGAAGATTTTAAGTTTCCAGAAATTGTCTACTAGAAGAAGAAAAGATTTCTCTAAGGGAGAAGGAGTGAATATTTGTGTCTTCGTGTTTGATATCCTGTTTTTTGATGGTAAAGAACTCATAAATAAAACTCTAGAAGAAAGAAGAGAAGTTTTGTACAGGGAGTTCTCGGAAGTAGAAGGCCAGTTTTATTTCTCAGAACACATAAATTGTGAAAATATTGAAGAAATTGACGAATTCTTTAAAATGTCTTGTAGTGGCAATTATGAAGGTATAATGATCAAGATATTAGGAGAAGGATCAAATTACATACCATCTTTGAGATGTAATTCGTGGATCAAGTTAAAAAAGGATTATATTGACAATGCGTCAGATTCATTTGATCTTGTTGTTATAGGAGCTTATTATGGAAAAGGTAAGAGAACAGGATGGTATGGTGGATTTCTACTTGCGAGTTATAATGAAGAAGATGAAATATTTGAGACTGTCTGTAAAATAGGCACAGGATTTGATGACTCGACACTGAATAAGTTGTATGAAGAATTGAATAATTTTGTAGTGTCTACTCCTAGTTCTGTAAGGTATAAAGACCAGACTAAACCAGATGTGTGGATATCTCCCAAGTTTGTGTGGGAAGTCAAGGCGGCTGCTGTCTCTGTGTCTCCGATTTATTGCTGTGGATTGTATGAGGACAAAGGATATTCACTAAGATTCCCTAGATTCCTGAAAGAAAGGGAAGATAAAAAGGCGACTGATGCTACGACTTCTAATCAAATAATAATGAATTATAAAGAATATGAACAAGAAGGCAAGGCTGGAGAAGAAATATAAGCACTAATAAATCTTAAATATATAACTAAATTTAGACTTATATTAAATCCACATAGACTATTAGATCTTTATCGTCCAGGAGAAAATAGCGTGAGAAGGACTAGGAATATCTTGTTAATTCAATGTATAAGATTAATATTATTTCAAAATTAAATCTAATAAATTTTTGTATACCAACTTATCTATACTTATAGTGTAGTTGGTATAAGATTCAGTGCTATAGAATTTGTTTGATTCTGATCTATTTTATCTTTTGCCTATAAATTTGTTTGCTTATGACCCTCAAATGCCAAACATGGAAGAAAAGGAATATTCCTACTCATTAATAGACGAAAAAAAGTACTACACTTCCACAATAACAAGCATCCCTACAAATCTAACAATAATGAAAAAATCAGACATTCCTTTTACTGTAAACATATCTCCTGAATTATTCAACGAGGAAGATATTCCCATCTCAGACGAGGAGATCATAAGATGCTCATCTTGCAAATCGTACATAAATCCATTTATCCAAATATTATCTCCTGGTTTCAAGTGGAAATGCAATATTTGTCTCAGTCTGAACGAACTGACTTCGCCTTTCTTCATGACTAACAGGAAAATGGCTTATCAAAATACAGACAAATTTAAACTGGAAGAAAATGCTATAACAAATTATAACTCGTATGACAGAGTAGAACTGAGATCTACTGTATACGACACATATGCTCCTGACACATATCTGGTGAGATCTCCATCTCCCTTGACATTTTGTTTCTTAATAGAAATAACTTACGAGAGTCTTAAAAATGAAATGTATCAAGTCATTATAAATACAATACTGGATTCTATAGACTCATCTGCATTTGACCCGAGATCAAAAATGATGTTCATGTTCTTCAATTCTGAAATACATTTGTTAGATAAGAAAATGAATCTTACAGTCATAACTGACACGTCATTTGTGCCTTATTTTATAAAAGACGACTATCTTTTCAGTCTCAACGAGAAAATTCAATTTGATAATTTGACTAGACACTTCTTAGAAATGAAAAGTACAAAGAATAATTACGGGGACTGTCTCAAGACTGCGCACTCTATCGTCTGTAAATCTGGCGCCATGATCTTGTCTTTTTTGTGCACTCCGCCTAATTTCGGGCCGGGCGCCATAAATCCAAGTAAATCTCTGAAAACTGACAATATCTTCTATAAGGAACTTTCTCAATTATTTTCTAAACATTTGATCTCTGTTACACAGTTCTTATTCCCTAAACTGAATATAGATCTGCCTACTCTGTCTGTCTTATCTAAATCTACTGGTGGTATGCTTTATTATTATCCAAATTTCGACGGATCAGATCTGGTCTTCGCTACAAAACTGAATAAAGATTTGGTGGATTATTTCGATCTTAGGATGAGTCACGACTCTGTGTGTAGAATAAAAACTAGTAAAGATGTATTCATCAAGGAATATAATGGATCTCTGACTCAGAGAACTATCGATTTACTCTCTTTCCCTGGGTTCTTACCACCACATACATTCAATATTGATTTAGAAGTAGTCGACAATATCAAGGCAGATGGAATTTCAGTCCAAGTCGCACTTATGCGCACTACTAAAAATGGGACAAGGATGATCAGAGTCATAAACTTCAAGATTCCTGTCTATGATATTCCATTTTATGAATCAATAGATTCTTACGCTATTTCTAGATCTCTGGCTCTTAAATCTTTCTATCATGAAATCCAGAAAAAGGAATCAGGTTCGGCTTATATTTCGGCCAGTCTTATTTCCATCTTAAGAGCTTATTCTAAGACTACAAATTCATTCAATGTCAACAATCTACCTGACAAACTGAGTCATCTTCCTCTACTAGTCCTATCTCTTTGTAAATCTATTCCTCTGCGGCCTGTATCTTATACTCCTCTGGATTTTAGATCTTACTACATGTATTTATTAGGTAACTCATATCCAAATCTAATTGATACCATAATTTACCCTACTTTATTGCCTTTACATCATGAAGAAATTTCTCAACAAAATCTAACTCTCGATTGTTTAGAAACTAATGGACTGTATTTACTAGATACAGGTGTGACCATATATTTCTTTATTGGTAAAGATTGTCCACAAGAAATTTCCGACTTATTATTCGATCCTGATCAAATGACTGGTAGATTTATATTTGATCCACCAGAAAATGATTTTAGTATGAGAGTTATAGAAATAATCAATGATCTAAAAAAAGACAGATTTCTTAATCCATTTTATGTTTTTATAAAAGACGATGGTAGTGCAAATTTACAAAGAGAAATATTCTTTACACATTTTTATGAAGATAGTCTTCATGGAATGCCGTCTTATGCAAAATTTGTTGAGATGATAAAAAATAGCATATAATAAAAAATCAATATTTTATGCAAATTGTGTCTTTTTATAGTTTTTATGCATGAATAAAACAGTTTGTTTGTTCAAAGAAACAAACTAATTAAAAGTATATAAACCTTAAAAAATTAAAAAACATAAAAAAAAGTGTAAGAATGAATTTACTTTAAAGGACAAGAAGAACCCTTCATTAGGTTGTACAGAAGTTCAAACAAGTGCGAATATTATTTATTCTACTACTTTAAAAAGTTTTGAGTGCAGCAAGCTCCGCCGTATTCATTTGACATTGCTCAAAAGAACAATTACCATAGGCTTGTTAAAAAAGTTATAGCCAATATGATTATTAAGCATGATAATAGAGTCTGAAAGAGAGACTTTATTATACAATACAAATATAGGCACTATAATCTTTACCTACATATTTAATTTTATGGGCTTATTTATACGTAGTCTCACACTAATTTCGTCCACCGTGTTACAGAATCCCAATCAATTAGGCCAAGAAAGCTTTTCTTTACTTGGTCTATTTATCTCGAAGAAGCCCGTCTAAAAAATAAAAGCCAGGGCCTTTTCTCATAGAATTACTGCAATTACTAGAGTGGCACTAATTTACGACTTTTTGAAAACCCAGGAGGTTGCTCTCCACACAAGTTTCATAAATCAACTTCAAGAATACCCGTTTATCTTTTTCGCTTAAATACAACGGTTCTCGTCGCATGGACTTGATTAATTTGTGCATCCTAATTTATGGCAAGATGAGATTGTGTTAAATTGCCCTTCAATTTTCTCAGTGCTTATTCAATCCCCCGCGTAATGACGTAATAATAAATCACATGAATTTTGATTGCCAAAATTTAAACGACTCTCAAATTCAAACATCCCCAGAAAATAAGTCATTTGATGAATCTCATGGACTATAAGTGTTATGTAAAAAGTATCAAAGTTGTGCACGTTGATACACATAATGGACAAGTAATGTCTAACTATTTACACGTTTCATTTTACTTTAAATTATTTATTTTTTCTTATGTTTTATTGAGTCGCCTTATTACACTCTCTGTGATCCGGCATGTAGCCTGATCCGAAGTAGAAGAGGGTGAGTCTAAGTTAACATATTTATTTGAGTTGTTATCTTTTTTGTTGCTCATCGGAATTGTGTGTTAGGGGTAAATTCCGTTTAAATAGTTAATTAGATTAACTGTCAAACTCTTTGAGATATAAACAAACAAACAAGAAACCAAAGTTCTACTAAAGTAGTAGTACTTCATGTGGCATGCACTTTTCCTACTTTTAGTTTGTGCATGTCAAATGTTCAATGTTTGTTTACACTACTTCGAGATGTTTGACAGGTCCAATTATTATTGTTTAACTGGAAGCCGTATCGTCAGTGCAGGTCTGCAGCCTGACACTCTCCCCTCCTTCGAAAGAATCCAATCTATTGGATCTGACTCTTCAATTTTCATTAAGTCTTTTCGATTCACTGAGTATCGCATTCCATTTAAACCTTCAATTTCATAGTTTCCATTCTTCCCTTTTTTTATGACTTTATAGATTCCATCAAAGTTTGCATCTAACTTATTCTCTTTTTCAGTTAACAGTTTTTTCCTTCTTACGTAATCATTTTCTTCAATATCGTCAGGGCTTCTACCTTTTTTAACCTTTGTTATTTCTTTTGCACGTATTTCTTTTTCTTCATTTATCATTAGTTTCCGAAATTCGTTTAATCTCTCGACTATAAGGCCATTATCTTCAAGGATGTTATCATCTATCTTAGCCTCTAAAAACGAATTTGGTAATCTCCCATATAAAAGTTCATACGGTGACCTTTTAGATTGTTTTCTTGGAGATATTCGGTAAGCAAATATCGCATAGGGGAGGTATTCATCCCACTGTTTCCACCTACCATCAACTAATTTAGCTAGTTTACCTATCAAGGTTTGATTAGTGCGCTCTGCCAACCCATTACATTTCGGGTTGTAACTTGAAGTAAACGATTTCTTACAATTCATCATGCCACATATAGTTTTTATTAATCTACTCGTGAATTCCGTCCCTTGATCAGACAATATTTCCTTAGGGGGTCCATGTTGGCAAATTATCTTCTTTAGTATAAATAAAGCAATTACATTTGTAGATTTAGATTTTATCGCTTCTGCTTCGCACCATCTAGTTACATAATCCGTTGCGATTACTACGTATCTATTTCCATTATAACTTTTCGGTAGAGGACCTACTAGGTCTATCCCTATTCTATCCAGGGGATTCATCAGTGGAAGTCTGATTTTCTGTAAATTAGTGGCCCCACGTGAATGTCGATTACATATGTTACATCTTCTTATCGTTTCGATCACGTCCTTATACATGCCTTTCCATTTTTTTTCTCTCAATGTGAGTACGTATGTTGCATCAACACCGCCATGTCCGCACTCGTGATGACTTTTTAGTATTACTCGAACCTTCTCGTCGGCGGATAGCTTTTCCTCTTCTTGAGTATTTGATGCTATCATCACAATTCTACTGAGTGCATCGGCCATTACATTTTCTTCTCCAGGTATGTATTCAATTATATATTTATACTCTTGTAAGGTCAATATCCATCTCATTAGTCTACCTGTAGTCTCTTTTAGATTTAGTAGCCATTTTAATGCTTGATGATCTGTCCTTATTATGAACTGTTGTGTCAGATAAACTCGTAGTTTTTTAACTCCCCATACTACACCTAGGCACTCCTTTTCTGTTACCGTGTAGTTAATTTCTGCTGGGCTCAAAGTTCTTGAGATGCATATAATGGGTCTCAATTCTCCATGTTCATCTTCTTGTTGTAATACTGCTCCCAATGCCAAATTCGATGCATCTGTATATAAGTAAAATTTCTTTCTAAAATCTGGTAGTTTCAAGCCAGATGCATTGGCGATTTCTTTTTTCATATTATTAAATGCTTGCAAAGCTTCTTCTGTCATTTTCAGTTTTGAATTTTTAGCTCCCTTAATCGTATCGTATAATGGATTCATTTTATCTGCGTAATTATTAATAAACTTGCTAAAAAATGAAGAATATCCATTGAATGCCCTGACATCTCTTTTTGTCTTCGGTTCGGGCCAATTGATTGAACGCATCTTTTGCTGCAATGGTATTGAAATCTCTCCGTTGCACACACTAAATCCAAGAAATTCCACACTTTCCTGTACAAATTGACATTTTTTCTTGTTTAGTTTCAGCCCTACCTTCTTAATTATACTCAGAATAGTCTCTAAATGTTGTAGATGGCTATCATGATCGTTTGAATATACTAAAATATCATCTAAGTATATTGTTACAAATTTGTGCATATATTTCGCAAAGTATTTATTCATGATCTTTTGAAATGTAAAGGGTGCATTAATTAACCCGAAAGGCATTTTTCTCCATTGATAGATTCCTTCTCGTGTGTAGAAAGCAGTCTTAAATCTATCTTCTTGCCTTACAGATATCTGGTTATAAGCCGATTCAACGTCCATTGTGCTGAATATTTTAGCCCCTTGTAGTTGATCCAGGGTCTCATCAATCCTTGGTATCGGATATTCATATGGTATTGTTATTTTATTCAATCGTCGGAAGTCTATACAAAACCTAATACCTCCATCCTTTTTTTTTACTAGTACCACTGGTGATATATATTGACTTTCACTCTCCTCAATTATGCCCTTTTCAATGAATTTCTTAACTTCTTCTCGGATGATCTTGTGTTCTTCCGGGGATCTTTTATACTTTGGGCATGGAGACATAGTAGCTCCATTTATTAATTCGATCGCGTGTTCGATCTCGATATTATTTAAAGAATTATCATCAGAGAATAGTTTAGTATATTTTTCAAGAGTGTGTGTATACTTCTTTCTTAACAGTGTGTTTTCACATTTGATGTTCTTAATTAATTCATTCAAATCCGTGTTACTATCTTCCTTCTTTGTAGTAACTTCCGCGTTTAATACAATCCTTTTTTTCTTAGGTATTGATCTTTTTTTACCGACTTTCTTTTGATTAATTGGAATATAGTCTATCATATTTAATTTTTCGATTTCTTCTATTCCAAAAATTATTGCTTCCTCCATATCATTCACCACTAATAAGGTAATTGTTTCCGCTCCTGAGCGATTATTTGGTTTTATTTTAAGTTTACATGAGCCTATCACTCTGCTTGTTCCATTAAAACCTTTTATTTCTCCTTTTTCCTTTAGAATTTCATCACTCAGCTCTTCCGCTTCTTTTCTACGTATAACTGATGCGTTAGCCCCGGAGTCCAATAATGCTACTATAACTTGATCTTCAAAATTTAATTTTACTCTTGGTCTTCGATCATTTACTTTTAGTAGTTTTGCCGAGATAATTAGAGCTTTCTTTTGCTCATTCTTTTTAAATAATTCTTTTTTATAAGGCTTTGAATCGGGGCTGACTCTTGTCTCGTTACCCCTGTAGTCTATTTTTCTTTCACTACTTTTATATTCATTTTTATTTTTATATTCATTTTTATTTTTATATTCGTTTTTATTTTTATATTGTTTTTTATAGAAGATTCGAATTTTTTTGTTTAATCTTTCTTCTTTTAACTTTATGTATTCCTCTAACTCGTTCCAATCATGACATCTTTCTATACCATCGCGAAGGTATTCGTCATCTAATAAATCTCTGAGTTTCTCTTTACTTCTTTTAAATAAGGATTCTGATTGTCCAGCGTATATATGTAGGCTGTAACTGTATGACAGCATATCTGGATGAATTGGGCCTTCCCTGATTAGGTCCCAGAATTTTTCAGTTTTATCTATTTCTGATTCTCTTTTAATAAAATTACGTTTAAAATTTTCAACAAATTGCTTATATGTGAGCATCGATTCTTCGTTCGCTCTAAACCATAGTTCGGCTTTTCCCTTAAGCATTGAAGTCGCTTTTGCATATAGGGTGCTCTGAGGCCATTGCTTCTCATATTCTAAGAATTGCCCTAAAAATGTCTTTGGATCTTCAGTTTTTAGTCCTTGAAAAGTTATCCACTTTTCCATTGACATTAAATTTTTTAATTTTAAGAGTATTGAATCCATATTTTCTTCTTTACAAATCTCTTCGTTGTCGCCATTTGTGATCCGGTATGTAGCCTGATCCGAAGTAGAAGAGGGTGAGTCTAAGTTAACATATTTATTTGAGTTGTTATCTTTTTTGTTGCTCATCGGAATTGTGTGTTAGGGGTAAATTCCGTTTAAATAGTTAATTAGATTAACTGTCAAACTCTTTGAGATGTAAACAAACAAACAAGAAACCAAAGTTCTACTAAAGTAGTAGTACTTCATGTGGCATGCACTTTTCCTACTTTTAGTTTGTGCATGTCAAATGTTCAATGTTTGTTTACACTACTTCGAGATGTTTGACAGGTCCAATTATTATTGTTTAACTGGAAGCCGTATCGTCAGTGCAGGTCTGCAGCCTGACACTCTCGACATTTTTTTCACTACAGTTCAAAACTCTAGCAATATGCTCTTTAATCATCCCCAAAGTATATAAATTCATTATTTTTAATATTAATAGATGGTTTATTTTTGTAGCCGAAAATAATGTATTTTTCCAGATTGAAAATTTCATACGACACTTTTTCCATTTACATCTTAGATAATCATGTGTTTTATCTTCTTTACGTGTTTCCCAGCCACACTGAATGCAATTTATTTTGAATCTTTTTTCTTTTATTTTTTCGTAAAGTTTTTCAATTTCTTCGTTAGACAACATTTTTTTAAGAAAGGGGAATTTTTAACCATTAAAAATTCGCCCTACTTTTTACTCATAGAAAAAGAACTATAGTAAAAAAATATAATAGATTTATAAATGTAATAATATATTAGATTTATAAATGTAAAAATATAATAGATTTATAAATGTAATAATATAATAGATTTATAAATTTATATTACAAATTTATATTTATATTGAAATTTATATTTTTAACTTACAAATCTATTATATTTTTGATTTATAAATTTATATTTTTGAGTTAAAAATTTATTTAGAAATTACTACTAATCCCGTTTCCGTTATTTTGCCCAATAAATCTTCATGTGAAATATCTAATTGATCCATTTTACATTCAAAATTATCATCTTTAATTTTTATCTCTTCTATTTTCCCAAATCTCTCCAAAACATTGACTATTTCACTCATACTTTTATTTTTATTACTAATTTTCATAGTATAAAATTTCTGAGATTTCTCATAAATAATTTCTTCATTTAAAATTACTATAGTCTCAGATTTTATTAAGAAAATTCCTTCATTTTTCTGTATTAGTAAATTATGATTAAATCTTTTCTGAGTTTTATTTAAAAATACGAATTGGCCCAAAATGTTTAAATTTATTAAATCTTTGTCTACTTTCTGTGATACCATGTTTGAAATAAATACTTTAAAGACTGGGTAACCAGTAGAATGCTTTAAATGAGCAGTGAATCCTTCTGATACTGTGCTAGTAGTACCATTTTCAAATGAGATTGTTAGTATAGATTTATCATTGTAGAGTTTTGTTAATCTGTTTGTATCATTACAAAGACAGTCATAGTAATAAGAAATGAAGACTTTTTCTTCTTGACTAATAAGTCCAGTCATAAGGGCAAAAAAATGAATAAATTTCTAAAATAAATTAGCATGAAACATAAATCATTTAAAAAAATAAATTTCCAAGAAACATAAATCATTTAATATTAAATTAGCATGAAACATAAATTTCTGAAAAAAATAAATTAGCATGAAACATAAATTTCTGAAAAAAATAAATTAGCATGAAATTTTATGGTCCTGTCAAAATGAAGATGATTTGTAAAACTTAAAAAAGTCAAAAAAAGATCCATTTCAAAGTTTACACTTCTCATTTAAGATCACATGGGATAATCTTCAGAAAAGTATTAAGATAATGAAAAATATTCTTTAATTAATTCTTCCTGTATTGATTTAATGATAAAATTAAATTTGTGCCTATTAATCCACAATAAGCCTGATATTCTTGTGTTTGACAAAAAGAAGAAGATTGAATAATATTGATTTAACCAACCAAGGTCGACTTACTATATTGCCTTACTGAAAAATATTAGTTACATTTCGTAGATAAGTACTAGTCAGAAGTATTAAGCAAAGATAATGTAAAACAATTAATCTTGAAAAAGACATTTTCTATTAAATACTCAAGTGTATAAAATTCATTGACTTGACTAAAAGTAATCACAGAATGCAAATACTTCAAATTTTTAATACTTTGTCGTGCTAATATGGAATGTTTTAGGATCTCCCAAAATTATTGTAAACACTTGTGTTTTATAAGCTTGGTCAAATTTATCAAAGGGGAACACTGTAAAAAGTCAACAGTGTGTTTTCCTAAATACATTTTAGTGTAAATTCGACACTGCTTTAATGATGAAAATTTGTTACACTGTAGAAATGTCGACGACTTAATATCATAAATACATTTAAGTGTAAATGCGACACCATTTTGATAAATTTATTTTAATTTAGTTCGATTTCGTCAAATTTAGTGTATTTCCTCAGAACTTCAGGTACAATGATTTTGTTCTCTTCTTGATAATTCTCCACTATACAACAAAGAGTCCTCTGTACAGCACACAATGTGGCATTCAACATATGAACATACACTTTCTTATTATTCTCTTTTAATATTCCATACCTAACTTCTAATTCTCTTGATTGATAATCAGTACAATTAGAACACGAGACCAATTCTCTAAATTTATTCGCATTAGGGAAAAATGCCTCTAAGTCGTATTTTATAGAAGCCGCGTCATTAAATTCCCCACTTACAATACTCACTACATTGTAAGAAATATCAAGAGATTTATAAAATTCTTCACTTAAAGAAATCATCTTATCAAAATATTCTTTAGATTCTTCAGGTTTACAAATGACGAATTGTTCGATTTTTTCAAATTGATGAACTCTGAATATTCCTGAATTATCTTTGCCGTGGGCTCCTGCCTCTTTTCTAAAGCACAAAGATTGGCCGCAATATTTCTTAGGTAAATCTGAGTCAGTCAATCTTTCGTCCATGTGTAAAGCAGAAAGAGGTTGTTCAGAAGTGGCTATGAGGTACAAGTCGTCTTCTACTTTATATAATTGTTCATCAAAATCACTTAATTGGGCTGTCCTTGACATGACTTCTTTTCTCATCATGACAGGTGTCTGAATAAAAGTGTAGTCATTTTCTTCTAAAAAGTCTATTGCGTATTGGCTTAGGGCCATGCCCAGTCTGGCGATCTGCCCGCTTAAGAAATATCCTCTGTGTCCTATGATCTTAGACCCTGAGACACTGTGGGTATATTTCGACATTAAATCAGTGTAATTTTTATAATTCTTTACTTCTCTTTTTGTTCTGTATTCTCTTATAAGCCCATTATCTTCTTCATTTTTACTAATTATTACACTGTCGTCAATAATATTCCCTACACTTTTCAAGAGTGTATTGATTTCTTTCTCTGTTTTCACTAGTTCTATTTCTAAATCTTTAGATTTATTTTCTTCTTCTTTTAATTCTCTGACATATTCCTGGCTTAATTCTTTCCCGTTCGTCTTGTTCTCTTTAAAAACTTTACTGATCTTTTTATTTAATTCGTTTTTCTTTCTATTGATGTTGTCAAGTTCGAAGTTGAGTTTTATTCTGAGTTTGTCTTTTTCATAAATTTCTGATATTTTTGATGTGTCTTTAAATCTTCTTTTTTCTGATTCTATGACTTTTTCTCTTGTTTGTGGGTCTCTTATTAAATTTATATCGATCATGAGGGTATAAAAAAGATAAACTTTTTTATACTACAAAAATTAGCACTTCTTTTTTTAGTAAATTAATGTTTTGACATTTAGTATCATTTTAATACTAAATGTCAAAAAAACATAATTTTAAAAAAATAAATCAGAACATTTCCAAGTACCAGTCAAATAAAATCAGAACATTTTCAAGTACCAGTCAAATAAAATATGAAATTTATAAAATAAAATATGAAATTTATAGAAATAAAATTTGAAATTTATAGAAATAAAATTTGAAATTGATAATAAGTTTCATGTTTATTTTCGAATAAAATATATTTATAATAATATTCATGTTTATTTTTTTTTAGATACTTCGTGTTTATTTTTTTATATGTTTTTTTTAGTAATTGTCTCTTTCTTGATTATTTATAAACCATCTTATTTCTCCTGCTACTTTACACACACAGCCTTTTTCTTTAAATGTTTTAATTAATAAATCTGTATAATAAACACATTTCTTATAAATCTCATTCCCGTCTCTACTAAGATTCTCAAGTTTCGTAATATAAAAAGCCGCTTTATTTATGCATGACTCTCTTTTCTTTATTAAATCTTCTTTCTTTTTCTTACTAAAATCTTCACATAACATTTTCCTTTTTCTTTGCATCTTTCTTTTGTTTAGAGTTTGTTTGTTTTCATTAAGTCTTAAATTTTCTAATTTATTTATTTCTTCGAGTAATGAGTCATTTACTTGTGTATTGTCATGAGGAATTATTAAGTTATTATTAAGTTCTATTATATCACAATCTTCTAGGAATATTTGGATTTTATGGATTTCTTTTAATATTTCTTGTAAATTGGAAATTAGTCTAAGTTTCAGAAGTGTGCCTTTGTAAAGACAAATTTCATTTCCTTTGATTTTCTTTATGCCATTTTTCAGAGCGAATTTATATTCTTGGAAATGTAAAATGGTGCTAAATAATTGAGAAAGGTAAATTTCAACTTGCTCTTCTTTTATGTCATCTTCTTCATTTATGCAAATTAAGTTTATGTCATCTTTAATTATGCATAAATTATTGATTTTGTTTATGCAATTTTCTTTCGTAATATCTCCATTAATATTGTACTCTTCATTAATATTGTTTTCTAATTTTATATTGGTTTCTAATTTTATATTACCTTCTAATTTAAAATTGTTTTCTAATTCAATATTACCTTCTAATTTAATATTACCTTCTAATTTTATATTGTTTTCTAATTTAATATTACCTTCTTCCTTGATACTACCTTCTTCATTTATGTTATAATTCTCTTTATCACATTCTAATCTGATCTTACTACACACTGGTATGCTTATTTTATACGCCTTGTTCTTTCTCTTCTTCTTATTTGTCGTCACTTCTAGTCCTGTGCTTATTAACTCTAATTTCTCCATATTCTCTTTTTTATTCTGAAATTTCTGCTGTAAAATTCTTTGTCTCATTGTCAATTTAGAAGGATCATTTTCCAAGAGAATATTTAAATTTAGTAAATGTTTGTGACAAACTTTTCTTTTCTTTTTTATAATTTTCCTTTTTTTTAATATTTCGACTGGATCTAAAGATTGTGGCGAGGAAAGAAATTGAGGACATTCTTGAGGATTCATGAAAAGATAAACGAAAAAAATAAAATATAAAAAAATAGGAGGGAAAATTAAAATATGACAAGTGTAAAAATAAAATGATCAAGAATATGCATAATATAAATGATAAATAACACACTTATAAAACATTTATAATACAAGTATTATAAATATAAATTATAATTTGCCCCTTAAAATGCAAAATGATGATCTAAATTCTTGGCTTAAAGTAGTCGCAGAAAACAAAATTACTACTAAAAATACATGGAAATCTACTCTAATAACCCACTTCAAAGATATGAAACAATTTAAAGACTTAAAAGGTATAAACTTCCAAAAAGCAAGTTGTACACTAGACGGGTGTATAAAAGTCTACTCTACGAGAGTAGACGACGTATCAGAAGAAGCTACAAAATTATTAGACGGATTTAATATTGAAGATTCAAAAAAAAAATTTTTTAAAAAAAAAGATATAAAAACAATAGAAACTAATTTATCAAATATAAACATAAAAAACACAAAACTACAAATATTTAGAGACTCAACTTTTTTATCTTTAGAAAAAAAATCTGAAAATTTTTTATTACTTAACACTTTAAATATATCAAACGACGGAGTACTAAGAATGTACTCTTGTAATTCTCAAAAAGAAATAAAAATGTGCAATTTGAAAATAGAAAAAATAAATTTAGAAGGGAAAATTTTATGTCCTACCTTTTTAAAAATTGGACAATTTGAAAATTTAGTAGAAGACAATATGGAAATAGAAAATGTAAACAATATAGAAATTAATAATGAAGATTTCGAGTATGAAGAAGAATTAGAAGAAATTAATCAACAAAAACCAATATTTAAAAAAACAGAATATTCATATTTTAAACAATGGGCAGGGCCAACACATTGGAAATTGAGAAGTAAAAAAAATGAAAAAATTTTAAGCTCAGAAAAAAAAAGTGAAAAATTTTTAATAAATTTTATGGAAGAAATAAATGAAGATCTAATATTACAAAACGGCAATTCTTTGATAGAATTGAGTACTATTGAATCAAGAAAAAATGTAAATAATAATTTACCAGAAGATTATAATTTAGAAAAAGAAGATTTGTATCATTTTAATATTTTAAATGGTACATTTAATGAAAATAAAACGACAAATTTAGTAGAAGAAGATGAACAAATGTATAGTTTATTGAATGAACCAAATGTCATAATTGATGAACCTGTTGATGAAGTTATTACCGAAATACAGCAAGAAGATACGAAAATGCCATTTATTTTTAGGAGAGAACAAAAAAAAGTGGATATAAAAAAACTTAAAAATAATATTTTAACAGATATAAAAACTAATAAGAATTCTAAGTTGAGTGATATATGTAAAAATGTACCGAAAATGTATGATGCTAAAGAAAAAAAAGATATTAGTATACATTTTTGTATTGTGTCTTTATTACATGTGGCTAATGAGAAAAATTTGGAACTTGTACAAATGGGGAATGATGTGATTATAAAACCAAATTAAAAAGGGTTTTAAATAAAAATGTAATAGTCTAAAAAATTTTAAATTTTTTATATTAAAAACTAATATAATATGGGTTAAAAAAAATTTATATTCAAACTTATAAGTATGGAATAAAAAATAAATTTTTTATATTTAAACTTATAAGTATGGATAAAAAAAATTCAGTTATATGGTAGCATATTGATCACAAGTCTAGGGTAATGCAAATTGATTGTAAAAAACAATAAAAAGCTGACATTATAAATGTCATTTATAACTATAATTAAAATGTAGAATAGCTTCTATCAATGTGTTTTGTGTCAAAATCAAAATTAGGCCGAAAGGTATAACTAGTTTTTGAAGCCTGTTATCAATGGAAGGCTTTTACAATGTTAATGGAATTTAAAGAGTAAAATTTATGTAAAAAGCAGTGGTTTTACAAAACAAAACCTTTATACGAAAACTATTGAAAAAATAATGCAATTTTTATAATTAAGCCGACAAGCTTGGTTTGTCTCTGTTCTGGAACATACCAACTATTGAAGTTCATGTAATGCAGGTTAATCGCACTATAATACTTATACAACTAATAAGAGATTTAGGTTGTGAATTTGCTTGTAATTGTATAAGTAAGACAATTGTAGAATTATAAAAATTTTTATTTTGATTTGTAGTGTTAATAAATATCTTAAAAATTAAAAAAAATAAGTCATGCTTCTTGAAATCTAAAAATAAAAACATGAATTAAAAGATATTCACGCAGTTGTGGTTAAGTCTTTACAGGAATAGCACTTTTGCAAAAGCAAAAGATGAAATGACAATGAAACTTTAAATAAATAACGCCATTGAATGGGATAGAAGCTATGCAATCTTCGCATCAGAAACAACACATGCTCTTAACGACGATAAAAATGTTAAGATTGTGTTGGAAATCACATCGTGCCATTTAAAACGTTAGTGACCATGAAGTTATTTTTAGAAAAAAAAACTACTTATTAGATGGAACATAGTAATTTAACAATTAAAAATCGACATATTATTCAAAATTAATGACAAATGAAATTTTGAAGTATTTTTAAGAAAGTTTTTTGCCAGAATGAACCAATGATTTTTTATATGATGAAAATGTATCCAATATAGTTATTAATATATAGTTATAATATTGAATATATTTTAAGCTCTTAAGACGAAATTTACATAATGGAATATTCTTTCCGTATTAATTGAATATTCAAAGAGTCTTTTAATGTTTTTTTACAGAATATACTCTTTGAATCTGTCCATAATAATATTTGATACGTAGGTAAATCATCCAAAATTGAAAAAAAGAGGAACTATTTGCATTTTCCTTTTATATTAAATTTGAATTTCAAATTTTCTATAAGTACATATGAAAAATGCTCTGTGGAAAGCTTAATAATAATAAATTTGCAAATATTATATCGTGTTTTTTAACTTTTATTACTAGTCATCTGATGTATAGAAATATTAAATTAAATCATTGTGACAATCTACAAACTATAAATTTCACATGTTAATATTTTATGCAAATAGTTTATAATATGAGTTATAATGCAACCTTAGGATGCGAGATTTATCGCTTTTGTGTAAACTAAAATTAATAAATCCACTTAGTCACAACAAATTATTAATTTAACGAAATAACCTTGATATAATGATTATATTTTATATGAGACAATCCAATATATTACATAATCTTACCCTGAATAGTTATTTATTCAATAAAATTACCTGTTAAAATATAAGAATAAAAAACGTTATAATATATGCATATATAAATGTTTTGTATGAATTTTTAAATCAGAATAAGACGATTTGGAAGAAATGTAATGTCATTTTTGCTCAATTTTAGGAATCTAAAGTGTCGTAAAGGTATATAATATTGAAATAATAAACATAAAAATTTGATTAAGATACTAAAAATAAATCACATTGATATGATCTTAATATTATAAATTTAATATCGTATATGCTTAAAGAAACATATACGATATGTTATAATATATACGCCTATGAAAACAATATGGAGTAACACATCACAATTAAATTGAATATAAAGAAAAAAAATTTGAAATTGGTTTATTTGCATTAATGTCTCGATTATTATTTTATTTGCCACGTAATATGATACTTTGCCGATATCGGGGGGGGGGTGAACCCCTGACGAATGAGCTTAGATTGAATCTTCAATAGATCCGATAATCAGTTTCAGTCAATGTTTGTTTCGTACGTCGAAATACCTTATTATCCTCAAAACCTTTGTCCGTGTAAAAACTCAGTTATTGGTTAAATTATGGTTTTAGGACGTATTGCCTTATGAATTTGCTACCTCATTGTCTCAATTTCTCATATAATAAACTTTTTTGTTGTAGTTATAAAGAGTAGTGAAAATATTTGACAACAAGTCGCATTACTGGAATTCTTCTGTCTATATAGCGCGCAAAATTACACAAAAAATTATTTTCCTCGCAATGATATTTATTTTTATCGATTTACCTTCAATCATCATGTTGGGCAAATTATGCTTTATTTTAATGCTTTGTATAATAAAAAAAAATAATATTATTAAATAAAGTAATATCTATGCACAATTTAAACAGCCTTCATTATGGATTTCTTAGGGACGTGTATGATTTATATCCAAGTCCGTCGGAATATCAGTACATTTATGAAAACACTTAACTGTGCAGTTAGATATACCTTACTCTTACTACGTGTTAAATATGGGTTATAGGAGCAAAATGAGGATCAGAAGTACACACTATAATCATAAATAAAGGGAGAATATAAGATATACGATAATTTCTATTTAAAAATATCAAATACAACATTTTAAGCATGAAATTTGTATATTTGGCTGGAAGAAATGTGGAAGTTGGAATAACTAACTAGAAACGATTACTATAGTAAATAAAGATCAAAAAATATTGTCTTCGTGCAGCGATCTGCATCTAATCCCAAACATCGGATAAGTTAGTTTCGTATGCGACAATGTTATAGAGTGGTGACCAAATTTTTAAAATACATCGTGGTGCCGTAAACCGAATTCTTTCGAATTATATGTTAGTATATTGTACAGAAATTTTTTTAGAGCCTATAGTTAGGATAGAACACGTATATGATCAATAATTGATGGAAAGAAAGACGTGGCTAACCTGAAGATTGTTTAGTATACAATAAATCCGTTTTCGAATGGTAGCGTGCAAAAGGAAACAACAAGAATTCACGAGCTTACGAGCATAAATATTTTCACGAAAACTAAAAACTGTGTAATGCTAATGCCTATATATGAGACAGTGAATGTGTAACCTATAACATTTGTAATAATTATTATAAACTTGATCAATTAATATTCATCTAGCCAATATTTCAGTGAGCAGAATAATCCTGAAAAAAAATATTCTCATTGTAAAAAATATAACCAAATTTTATTGATATAGTAAATGTCTCTGAATAAATAGAAAACCAGCACATCTAAATAAACAAACTTTCATATTGCACAATTACTATCAAAATTCACAACAGGGGAAAAACGTATATTAGATTCTTTTTTGCCTTATACCATTGCCTAAGATTTCGATCGTTCATTACGCAAAATGACAAAATTAGAAAATAAATTCAAAAATAAATATTGTTTCGCCAATTCTGAATAAAAAATAATACGTGATTTTTTCAAAGCAGATTAGTACTGACCGAACGAATTTCTGCATATTGACAGATTTTACTTCTATTAATGTATTTCAATTTATTTACAAACTAGTAGTTAGAATAACACAATTTAAAAATTTGAAATGACGACAAATTTGATATATTATTTTCTTATTACATCCACTTAGCCTGTTGTTTCGTCAAAAACAATGTCGTTTTATTAATATTAGACTTATTCTCAAACGATATATTTTATTTATATTGGGTATATGTGATGACTCATAAAATAAATACATTTTTACTGTCTCCCCGTGTGAAATTCGCATGAAAAATTTACTTGACATCTCCTATAAAAAAACGACATGATTAGTAAGAACAAAATTTGTTAAACAGAAGGAATTGTTATTACTAATAAAAATGTTTAAATCCCTTTTTAGAAACATTTTAATGATTAATCGACGTGTGCCTTATGACAAGCAGCTCCTTGATAAAAATAGCTCTATTTTGTCATGTATGCAACTCTATAGGGCAATGAGGTTGATTAAAAGTTCAATACTGTAGAGAAATATGCTTATTACTGTACTAACTCCTAAACAGCTTCAAAGTCTGTTAGAAGAAGTTTTATTAATAAAAACACTATGTCAAGTCTTTAAAAATTATAAGAATGATATTTGAGCATATCAGTAGGGGGGTCCTTACTCGATATATCAGATGCAATTAAAATAGACAGAACCTCGTAAGTACATATGGTTTGTCTACAAGATCGCATAATCTGCGAAGCGGCTACTATTAGTCGGAGGTTAAAGGGTCGTAATGAATTCGGCACTCCCAAAGTGATTAAGATCAAGGAAAGTCGATTCTTCCGTGCAAAATATAATCGAGGTAATCATACCATATGTCAGTGGTAAGTATAAAAAGTGGAAATGATCATGAAAGGGTCTTTCCCGTTTATGTAGCTAGTAGAAATACTGCTACTCTCCTTGGGGCAATCACTAGTCCTTCAAAAGCATAGCTGTCGCATTTAGACCATTATATGTGGTGAATCATTCCACGATTTTGTACTTCCTAACGATCCCGACATACATACCTAACAAATTGAGGGGGTTAGTCTTTTTCCAAGAGGTACATTTTGCCTAGAAAAGTAATAAGGCAAAACTACACTTTAAGAACCTTTGGCAGTTCAATGGGCTTATGAATGTAAAACGCCAGCGTTGCCCCTTTTTAAAAACACAAAAAAAGAAATAAAAAGTACGCAAATGCAATTTTAAAATAGTATTTTAATATTAATGGTTAATAGCCTATACTTAGAAAAAATTTGTGTATCTCATTCAGTTTCACATTTCATTATGTTGCTTGAGAGAATTTCTGCAGTCATCATTTCTTCGTAGAAAAACGTATATGGTTTTGGTTTTTTTCGTTTTGATATTATTGTCAAAGTCTTTAGCTACAATGATCCTGTCCCAATTTCAAAAGCATATTTGGATATATGGACCAATGAATGGCGATTTATTCTAAAAAGATATTTTGAAGCAATAGAAAAAGATTGAGTTTTTTTACCAAGAACACTAATCGACACATCTCTTTTATTTTCTGACTTAAGAACCATTTAAATTTCTTCCAAACAATCAGCTGTAGATTCGTAACAATTTGAGTACAAACAAAATCAATTCTAGTTTATTTCGTTAAGTCGAATGAACCCTCTTTTGTTGTACTATGTTTGGCTAAATTGTAGTTGTAACGACTTTTTCAAGGGAACTCAGCCATCTTTTTATGTTAGTTTCGAGAGTTTTTAACGCCATCAACCCTCTTCAAATACGTTTTTTTATAGTCTTGGTTAATGTCTGTTAAACTTTCTATTTGCCCGTTTGACGGCGCAACGGCCTTAGGCCCGAACTTTTTTCACTCCAAGGGGCCTCTTAGAGATAAACACAAAAAATAATAATGTCAATTAAAAAGCATTTTATTTTAAGAAAGATTTGATAATTTCAATTAAAAAAACTCTCTGCGACTCTAGATATTTTTATATATTGCCCATCTTCTTCTCTATTTATATTCTTCCAGAAACCCCGAACGCACTTTCTTTGATACCTTTTTCAGTTATTATATCACATTTAAGATGTGATAGACTCCATCCATCAAATTTAAAGTCTCTCTTGCTTCGAGGGTAAAGCCGACATTATGATTTACAACTCGATGATCATGTCATAGATTTTACGGCTGCGGGATAATATAATTGGCTGCAGTGAGTTTTAGCTAACGAAAATGCAATAGGGGTTTTTACCCCTTTTTTAAACAATGAAGTGAAAAAAAATGTGGAGTAATAGCAAAATTAAAAATTAGAACAATAATTTTAATTAACCATTAAAAACAAAAATATAAATTCTTTGAAGCATGTACCTAAATAAATAAAGTTTGGCGATAATGGCTGACTTATTTCTAATAAGTATAGAATTTAGTTTAAACGTCAATTACCTTCTATGGTATTGGTATGTACCCAGTATTAGGATCTCGAAAGTGTATAAATTGGTTAATTATGTGGTGCCTATTGAAATGTTTATTCAAAGGATCGTAAACCCTCCACATATCACTATCTATAGTACTCTTCGTACTTACAAATTTTAATAAAATCGTCGTAAGCGTTTCTTTATCTTTCTTTAAATATATCTAAATATTTTTGCGATCAATAGAACGTTCTAATAGACCAAAAAAATAACCTCATTCACTATTTTACCTCTATTGTACTTTTTTCTACCAAATTTATTTTACTAATCTCTATTATAGTATCTTTTTCGCCAGTCTTGTTCAAAGATGATAAATTTTTATCATAAATGTTCATTTTTTTTAGATTTTAAGATAAAGGATATCAAACGTTTAGAACAATCTAAAATTTGGCTAATATACTTACGAGGATAGCCAAGATTCCAAAAATAAGTACCCGCAAAATTGTGATATGGTCGAGTTTAGAGTTTTCAAGGAAAGTATCTTTCCATATAGATACTGTCTGCCTACAATCCTTCCATGTACTTTTGATGAGGCGACCCTGTTTTCTAAACAACCTCATTCTACCATAACACACTTTACCTATTTGTTTCTTTTTGTAGTTTAACAAAATATTTTAGATTGTATAGATTTCTTATCTAGTCAAAATTCATTATTCCGTTTTTTAAAAAAAGGTAAAAAACAAAAACCTTAATATACATTTTCGTTAGTTGAGGCTCACTTTAGCCAATTTTTGACCAAAAGTCATGTAAATCCTTTCGTTTTTCATGTTTTTTTTAAAAACCAGTTATCTTCTGTAACAGTGCGTTAATTACTATTTCAATTTTCAATTCTAACGTTCGCTCGTCTATTGTTCCTACCAAACATGTGCAATTTGACTATATCATACCTTTCCGATGAAGATTTTACATATTACCTCTGTTGTCAAGCCGGTATCCAGACAAGTTTAGTATTTTTCGAATATCCAGATTTGTTATTATTTTTTTACTTATTCTGTCCTTATTGGGACAATTAAAGAAATATTTTTGCAACTGCTTCCCTC
The DNA here is from genome assembly GCF_036630325.1 of Vairimorpha necatrix. Lineage (NCBI taxonomy): Eukaryota > Fungi > Microsporidia > Nosematidae > Vairimorpha > Vairimorpha necatrix. The sequence goes on along the minus strand of NC_088827.1, from coordinate 218,804 downwards.
CAAACTGTAGCATTTTTGGGCGAAAAAAAAAAATATAATAAAAATTGTACAAATATGTGTAGAACGTATATTTGTAACATAATTGTTTGAATTACTTAAAGTATCAAATATCTCATCTGCTCCAATCAAATGCATAATTCGTTATGACTGCGCATTCTGATGGTTGGCGTAAGTTTACCGCTTGACAACCCCTTTACTTATATCGTTTCTTCGGCCCGAGTCACTTCTTCAAAAACTTCCATTTTTTGTGTTGATATTTTACTTTCAGTGCTTCGATTTTTTTAAGCTTGTAGATACTGGAAGCTGACGCGGGAATTTTTGTTTAGGTTTAGTGTAGACCACTTTTTAGTGAATAAATACAGAATACACAAATAAGTTCATATAGATATTCTAAAAATAGAAAATTAAGTTTATCAAAAACATCCATTGATGTTCAACATTCCGTTTTCCCTTACACCTAAACCGGTGACAATCTATATACTAATTATCCGGAGTTTAGACCATTATACGGGAACAGTTCGTAAATTCCATGGTTGTTTTGGGCAGTTTTTCTTCCACTAGCCAACATATTGCCTCATATGGGCCGTGGAAGATTTTGACCTACTGTCAAGCGTCACCAGACATCATAAGGGAATAATATTTTTGAAAAAATCATCAGACAAACAAAAAAGTTTATAGCTCAAGAAAAGTTAATCCGAATGAAATTAAACAAATAGTAAAATTTCGACTCTTGGGGATATTGTTCGTAAATAACATTTCTCCACCTTAAGGTCTGTGCCGAATTCAGTACGTAAAAAATAAGGAAAGTCCGGGCTCAGGCCATTGCGTCACGCAGTCAAAGTAATAATTGAAAACGCTTTTTGAAGTGTAATTTCGATATGCATTAATAAGATTTTCTATTATAAATATTTCAATATTTTCAAATATGAAGTTAAATTACTTTTTTAAGGATGAATTTGCTTATTGTGAATCTTGAAAGTATACGTACTCATATTTTTAAATCTGGGGCCTATAACGTACAAAAAGTAATTTACACCCGGAAAATTTTATATCAATTAAAAATTTAAGGTGGATATTTTATTACCTAAGGTGTGCAGATGAGATAAAATCGTTGTAGAGATAGATCAAAGTAAAATTGGCCAAAATGCCATAGCAAGAAATATGTCAAACAATTTTGGTGTTTCGCAAAGACGTAGAGAACCGAAATAAAAGAGGTGATCTTCGTGATTTAAAAAACGACAATACATTGCCGATTTTATTTGAGGATATATAATCTCAACACGCCATATAATTGGATATACAGAGGGTCTATACGATCACGAAAGACCATAGTAGGGATCATACAACTGTAAACACAGCAAAACATTTGGAAAATTGGAATTGTGTGTCCATTTAAACAACATCAAAAGGAATTTGGGTTATTAAAGAACTTTATAACATCACATTTTTAGTATATTTTCTTGATGAGATATATTTGACCTTTTATATGAAAGAAGAAAGGGGAATCAAGTCACCTTTTAAGTTAGTAATATTATTTTTTTTGTCATACTTTATTTATTTAAATTTTATTACATAACTTTTTTTTAAATCATTTTTTGTATTTTCTTCCGTTTTTTGGTTATAAAAATATAAGTACTTTTGAAAATTTTGACCCAGTCATTTTTTTACAATAATTCTGATTTTAGTCAAACATTTAACAAAAATTTAGCAGAAGAAGAATGAGCGTTCTTTAAAAAACAAAATTTCAAAGTTTTTTAGCTAATTTTAATTTATAAATTTTAGAAAAAGTTATTAATAAAATCAGTAAAATTAAATATACTAAAAATCGAGAAACTGAAAACTTATGTATTTAGCATAAGTTATTATTTCAAATTTATAAATTAAAATTTCATTGTTTTTTTATAAATAAAACAATGTTCATAACCCTAAGATGTTTGTGCTTTCGATTTTTTATCTTCAATATGAAGACTGCAATAACTCAACCTACAACTGAAGTAAACACTGATGAATTTGACAAATGCATTGCTGTACTTTATCCAAATCATATTAAGAATAACATTGACCATTTTCGTTCAGAAAAATTAATTCAAATTGCAACAATACTCTTCGATTCTACTTTGGATAAAATGAAATTTCCTATAGAAATTAACATAAGTGACGAAACGGGCCTTAATGAAGAAAAATTTAAAGTGCAAAGGAAAGAATTTAATGTCAAGAAATATATATATGCTTTGAATGGTGGCGTGGATACAAACTCCTCGCGCAACAAAGAAAATTGCATTGATAAAATAACGTTCATTATTGCATCGTTAACTAAAGAATTGTATAAAACTCTGATATGTATTGACTTTAACACTAAAGAACTTAATTTTGATGAGATTAAGATGATTTATGAAAAATATTATGATATTACAGGGGATGATAATGATGGAAAAGTTTATCTTGATCAACTAATTACTGAATATGATGAAAATCTAGGGAATATACATAGAGACATCATTGATACAAAAGAAAATAATGTTATTTATGAAGCAGGTTTCGTTTTAAATTCTGATGTTTTAGGGGTACACGTCAATTCTTATTCTAATATCTCCTCAGTTTGGAATAATATGCATTTAGAATAAAATCGAAATATTTTAATTGGTTTTATATCAGATGCCATCTGATAATCTTTTTCTTTAAATTTAAAACCAAAATTCGCTAATTTATTTTAAATGTGTAGTTTGAAAATGTGACTTTGTCTTTTAATGACTATGAAAATAATCAAACTGTTTCAAATAGAATAGGCGGCAAATACGACTTTAAAATCATAACAATTATTTTCGACGAACTAAGGCCGCAGAGTCTTTTAATTTCTTTCAATTTTGTTATAATTTTATTGTCAACATGAAACCACAGATTACTAAATTATGAAAAGATGCTCGCTGCAGAGTGTCGAAAGCATTGTGCTATTTAAAGATGGGATAGACTGCGAATGAGCACAATTTTGTATTTGTTACTAAGATGTGTTGCATGTTCCCAAATGATAAAAGGTGTAAGTAAATTTTCATATTGATAGATTTCTATGGCTTGGTTAACAAAGATTTACGTCTAATTCCAAAACGCTTCTTAAAACCTATAATATGTATTTTAGTCGCTACTTCGAATAAGTAAAAGGAGTATACTAATTGCTTGGATATTACGCCGGGGTTTCAAACAAGCCAAGTAAGTTTCTTTAAAAAGTATAATAAGATGTTTTTGCGATTCCATACTACAGAATTTTGTAATTCGATTGTCCAAATTTACGGAAGAAAGTGGATAATAAAGGTTGGTTTTGGCGTGTAAAAGAGTGTTTGGCTGATGAACATTTAATACTAAAAGATTTATTACAGCATTACTCTCTACAGCAGAGGTGGGCAAAAGCCGGCCCGCGGGCCGGATCCGGCCCTTTTGCTAATTTTATCCGGCCCGCTGAAATATTCTAACGCAATTTTTTTAAAACTCTTTATAAGATTTTGTTGACATAAACATTATTAGTATGCGAACTGTATATATAATAGGCGAAATAAAATAAGCGTTTGGCTGATTGCACTAGTATGAACGATGAGGGTCGCTCGCGACAATCGCTCATGGCGGGGATTTCATCCACACAAAGTAGATCGCCGCTAGGTTTAAAATGCATGTGTGGAAGACATATGCTGCACTCCTCTCAGCCTCTCAATGTTTGGGGGGGGGGGGGGCGACAGATCGCAGCCCAGGTATTGTTAATTATTATTTTATTCTGATCGGACACTCTTTTTTAGTTCGAATCTACCATTGGTTTGCATATATAAAATTGAAAAAGAAGACTTTTTGTAAGTAAATTATTAAAACTTAGGTGTTTTTTTATTGTTTTTATTTAACTTATTTTTTTGTAGCCCTTTTAAAATGAGAGAAACTAAAAAAAGAAAAGTTGATTTGGAATGCAGAAACTTCAATGAAGCTTGGACGGTAAAATATCTTTTTACAAACATTAATAAGAAAGCAATTTGTTTAGTTTCAGGAAACAATTGCTGTTTTCAAAGAATACAATTAAAGCAGGCATTTTACAACAAAACATCCAAAATATGCATCACTTTTTTTACAAGAACTTCAAAACATAGCTGAAAACTTTACAAAAAACTTGAATCAGCATCAAAAAATTTTTACCAAACGAATTAATATTGTGAAATCTACTACAAAAGCAAGTTATGCTTTCGCACACAAAATTGCTAAGTTCTGTAAGCCGTCTTCAGAAGCAGAATTTGTTAAACAATGCATGGTACAAGTGTCGGAGATATGTTGTCCTTAAAGAAACATATTTTTGAAAATCTAAGCCTTTCGAGAAGAACAATAGTACGCCGGATTGTATATTTCAGGAAACTTACTTGATCAGCTAAGCAGAAAAATTGCTGATTTTACCTATTGTTCTCTGGCTTTAGATGAGTCCTGCGATATTACTGATACAAGTCATTTATAATATTTATTCGCGGCATTAATAAGAAATGTGAAATTAGCGAGGAACTTCTTAGTGTGCATCCAATGAAAAATACAACTACTGGTAAAGACTTTTTCTCGCTGTTGAAGAGTGTTTAGTTGAAGTTAGTTTAACTTGGAATAAAATAGTAAGCGTCACTCAGGGCTGTCCTAGTTTAACAGGGAAAAATATAGGCTTACTTAAACGAATTCGCGACAAAGTAAAAAAGTTACAAGCAGAACACGATATTTTATTTTTGCACTGCATTATTCACCAAGAAATGCTATGCAGAAAAGTTTTGAAATTGAATCACGTCGTTACTGTTGTGACCAAAGTTGTAAATTTTATCCGAGGACGTGCCTTAAATCATCGACAGTTTCTTGAATTTTTGAAGGAAATTGAAAGTGACTACTACGAAATTCCCTATTACACTGAAGTGAGATGGCTTAGCATTGGTAAAGTTTTACATAGATTTCAATATTTGCTTGATAAATAGTATCATTCTTGTCGATAAAAGAAAAACTACAAGATTTTCCTGAATTGCAAAATGAGGCTTGGCTAAACGATTTCTCGTTTTCAGTAGATATAGTAAAATATTTGAATGAACTAAATATAAATCTACAAGGTAAAAACCAATTCGCTTTCAATATGCACTCAAACGTCAAAGCATTTATGACAAAACTCAAATTATTTGCTGAAAACTTTAATAATAAATTATTAAATCATTTCCCCTCATTGCAAGCACGGCGAGAATCATTAAAAAATACAGTTTTATTTAAATATAGTGCAATAACACAAGACCTGCATTCTGAATTCCAAAAAAGATTTCAAGATTTCAAAGATATTGAAAAACCTTTATCATTAATTGGCCATTTTTTCAATTTCGACGTGCAAGAAGCTCCTGTTGAAATTCAACTAGAACTAATTGACTTACAATCAAATAATTTACTAAAATAAAATTTTCACTCAAACGATTTGAGTGCTTTCTATGGCGCGTTAAAATAATGAACTTTTCAAACATTTTTTGAACTATGCTCAGAAATATCTTGTTTTATTTGGTTCGACTTATATTTGTGAGAGAACTTTTTCTTTAATGGTTTCCACGAAAAATAAGTATCGATCACAAATTACTGACGAAAATCTACACTTGGTATTAAAGATTGCTACAAGTATTTAGAACCTAATTTTGAAGAAATAATGTCGGATGAACATTCGACATTTCACGTTTCGCTTTAACATTAAATATTTTAACGTTTGATGTTTTTTTTTCTTTTTTGAATTTTTTTACCGGGGTTTCCGGGTTAAGAGATCCACCCATATAAGAGATCCGTGGTCTCTTATTTGGGATGATCTCTTATAAGGATATAAAATATTTGAAATATCTTTTAAATTTTTTTTCTAAATTTACCTCCATGAAAATGAAATCTTACACTCTAAAAGAAAAATTAGCAGGATTACAAAGATTGCGGGAAAACAATGGAAATTTAAGTATGACTGCTCTAGAGTTGCAGATTACTAGGAAAATGCTTCGTGATTGGAAAAAAGGCCGAAGTTAAAATGTTAGGCCAAAGCAACATTAAAAATATTAAAAGAATGCGTGCCGGTACTTCTGCCAAATGGCCTCCTCTTGAAAAAATGTTGGTGGATTGGGTGAAGGTAGAGCGAGGTGAAAAGAAGCGAATTATCTCAACTTATAATATTAGAGATAAGGCTTTTGAAATAGCAGAGAAGTTGTCCATTACAGATTTTAAGGCAAGTATGAGTTGGTTGATGGGGTTCAAAAGAAGAAATCATTTTTCATTTAGAAAAATAACATCTTTTGGACAGGAAGACAACAGAAGGCCTCAGAAGATTAAAGAAACCGTGTTGAATTATTTTGAAGCCTTTAATCATAAATTTAACTGTATGGACAGCCAAACAGTGGTGTATAATATGGATGAAACTCCTGTTTACAATAATATGATGCAATCGCGGACATTATCATTTACCGGCGAAAAAAACACTGAGGCATATACAACTGGAAATCTTAAGACTAAAATTTCCGTCGTTATTACTATTTCTTCAGAAGGTACTGTTTTAAGGGGAATGGCCATTTTAAAACGCCTTAAAAACCCGCCAAAATGCTTTGTGCCAAATAATCTTTTTGTAGTTACATCTGAATCAGGGAACATGGATCAAAATCTGATGTTATTATGGATTCGTGCATGTTTAAACAAATATGGGCCATTTGAAAATAGAAAAAAAAAACTTCTTATTCCTGACACCTATAAATCTCACTATACTGAAAAAGTTATGGAAAGTTTTGCTAATAATAACATTGAAACCGTTTTAATTCCCCCCACCCCAAACTACGTCTTATTTACAACCATTGGATGTTTTGATAAATTCTTCATTTAAGGCCGAATTAAAAAGAAAATGGCAGGAATGGCTTGCAAACGGGCCAAAGGAATATACAAATAAAGGTTATAGGCGTAGACCGAGCTTAAAATATATTTTGAATTCAATAGCGGATGCATTAAAAAAAACAACTCCCGAAATGGCTTCTAAGGCTTTTAGATTGTGTGGAACAGATTCAATTTTTCATGAAAACAATACTTTTAATTTAAACAATAAACTTCAAGATGTTCTTAATTGTGCTGAAATTGAAGACGAAGGCCTAGACTGTGAAAATTTGTTTGAAGATTTTATAGAAATTTAAATATTTATTACAATAAAGGGTTCATTTTTTCTAATATAATTTTTTTACCATTTGGCTGGGGGTGGATCGCTTACACTAGTATAATAATTTCTTTTTAAAAAGTCGCAAAATTCGACTTTTGGGGTGGATCTCTTAACCCGGAAAACCCGGTACTATTATATAGAGATGCAATATAAATGTTAAATTGTAATAACCATGTGTCAATATAAAATAATTAATATCTTTAAGACATAAATAAGTAACAAAATAAAACCTTTTATTGTGTGGTTTATCTAATAGCCATTTATTTATAATAATATTTCCTTAAAAGGTACTTGACATATTTTATTCTAATTGAAATGATACTTAATGTTATATATTCTTATATTTTTGATCCGCAATTATGATAAATAAATACATGGGGGCGATACCGAATCGTGAGTTAACAAGTGTTGGCTGTGGTCAAGAGGCCAGAAGGTTATTAGAAGAGTTTAAGAGGATTGTTTATGGATTAGTATTGTCTGATTATGATTTTGAGAAAAATGTAAAGAAGGAGATTTATGATCTTGGAACTGATGAGTTGAAAGAATTTATGGTTAAGAATATTAAGATTGGAGATCATTGGAAAGTTTTGGAAACCAAATTAGAGGAATTGGTTAAAGTACAGGAGGAAAAGGATATGAGATTACGGATGATTGAGGAGGTCACAAAGATGGTGGCAGAGGAGATTAGAAATATTAGTAGAGAGGAAAGAATATTTGAGAAGAGAAGAACAATGAGATGTTATAATTGTTCAAGAATGGGACATAAGAGTCAGATGTGTTATTATAGATATAAGAATGTTAAGAATAAAGATGAATGTGAGAGTATTAAAGAAGAAGGTAGCAGTAGCTGTGGCGAAAGGACTTATAGGAACACATGGGATGCTAAAAGACAAAAGAAACAAGAATGGAAGACATGAAATAAAAGATGTTATGATGAGGTAGAAAAGAACGGTCTAACATTAGAAGACATGAGAAAGAGGTTTAGGAACGTTATAGACAACGAAGAAGAGAAAATAAGATATTGTAAAATTGAAAAATGCAGAATCAGAACTGAAGAAGGTAAGAAAGTTGTAAGGAAAGGTCAGCAGGTGCCACAAGCGCATAAAGAAGAGCTGAGAAAATATATTCAGAGGTTAGAGACAAGGAATGTCATAAGAAGATCGACGTCGGAATGGAGAAATCCGATTAAAGCTTCAGTTAAGCCAGATGGAAGTATAAGACTGGTTAGCAATCTCATGGCATTAAATGATTTAGTGGAGAAAGACCCTTATGAATTAGTGAACATTAGGGATATCATTTGGAACACGCAAGGATCGAAATTTTTCAGTGTTATAGACCTTAAGGAGGCTTTTATTGGAATTGAAATAGAAGAGCAAGACAAGCATAAGACTGCATTTGAATATGATAAGATAGTATATGAGTGGAATAGTATGGTCATGGAGTTTAAAAACTCGCCTCAGATCATGCAGAGAATTATGAATAAGATTTATGAAAAACATTTGGGTGGTAAAATAGAAGTATACATGGATGATATAGTGATTCATGCGAAGACTAGAAAAGAACATGATAAATTATTTGTAGAAGCGATGAAATTGTTAGAACGGAATATTATGCGGATAAATTCAAAGAAAATTCAGTATTGCCAAAAGGAAGTAAAGTTATTGGGAGTTATATAAACGGAGATGATATGATGCCGTCTGAAATCAAGAAAAACGAAGCACTAGAGTTTCCAACGCCGCAGAATGTGTCTGACATAAGAAGATTTTTAGGACTGAGTGGATGGTTTCGAGGATTTATTAAGAATTATGCGTAGAAGACATTATATATGACTGAAAGCTTGAAAGGTAAAAGTAAAGTGCTGAATTGGACTGATGACCTTAATAAAGAGTTCGAAAATTTGAAGGAAGCGTTGAGAAGTATAAGTAAATTGAAAATTGTAAACTATGACAAGGGATTTTTATTAAGAACTGACGCGAGCAATATAGGAATGGGCGTAGTACTCATGCAGAAGAATGATAAAGAAGAGTGGATGGCAGTACAATGGGCATTGAAGAAATTCACCCCGACAGAAACTAGATATGGTATAAGTGAAAAGGAAATGTATGCCATATATTGGGGAATAAAGAAATTTGAGTATGAGTTAAGAGGACGAAAATTTAAGTAGAAACGGATCACAAAGCATTGGCGGAAATAAGAAGAAAGCCGTGTTTTAATAATAATAGAATTAATCGATGGATTGAAAAGATCCAAGAATTTGACTTTGAAATAGATTACAGGAAACCAGAACATATGGTCGTGGCGGATGCTTTGAGTAGGATACACATGGAGGTTGATCCAAGAAAAGAAATGATAAAAAAAAGAAGTGAGCGTCAAATTGAAGGTAAATGGTTGAAGCACGTCGAGACAATAGACGGTAAAGAATACTGGAATTTTGATTCGGGGAGGAAAGCATTGATTCCTAAAATAAAAGAAAGAGATGAGCTTATGATTCGTTATCATGAAGAGCATGGAAACAGAGGACTAGGAAGCATGTATTATGCCATGAAGTTTTATTATTATTGGCCAGGAATAAAAGAAGATATAGTGAAAATGATAAAAATATGCGAGGAGTGTCAAATTTACAATAGGAAAAAGTCTGGAGGATGTGATTTTGTTGCTACAAGCAGGTATTTAGAAAAAGTAGCGTTAGATTTAATTGATTTTAGAGATGAGGGCAAATATGTATTAGTTGCGATAGATTACCATACGAGGATAGCGTGGGGATGTGTATTATACGATAAGAAGAGATCCTCTGTGGCCCAGTTTATTGAGAACTTATGTAGAAATGGCAGGAGGCCGAAGGAAATAATAACGGATATGGGAAGGAATTTGATAATGTTGACTTTAAGGATTTGTGTAGAAAATTGGATATTACCCATAATAAGGTAAGTGTCGAGTCTCATAGAAGCAATGGTAGAGTTGAAAGAGTTATAGGAACGCTTAGAGAACTAATATTGAAAATGAGTAAAGAGACGGCGAGTTTTGAAGACATAGTGATGGAAAGCTTTAAAATTTATAATAATAGTTACCATGAAGGTATAAGAAGTACTCATAATGAAGCGGTAAAAGACAATACGGGGAAGGTGATGATATTAAATGGACCAGAAGGAGACTACAGTAAAAGATTTGTTAGAAGAAAAAGAGAGCGGTTTATTGAGTAACAACGAGTAAGGATAGCTAAGAAAGAAAACATCAAAGGATGTAATAAATATGAAAAGGAAAGGTTTTTAGACGAAGGTATTATAATGGTGATATGCCCTGGGGACTCGTATGTTGTGAAGCTATCTAATGGGCGATATGTTAAAAAGAGACATTATGACTTGAAAAATCTGCTTGGGGTTAATGGTGATGTAGGAGACTAACCGTCTTGGAGGGGGGATGTTATATATTCTTATATTTTTGATCCCCAATTATGATAAATAAATACACTTAATATTTTTGTTAAAAATGGGCAGGGAAAAAACTTCATCCAAAATTTCCGCTTGTGTAAAGCAAAGCCGAAATAGTCCTCCGGCCCGGGAGACATTTTAAAAAATTCATTTTGGCCCACAGCTTTAAAGTATTTGCCCACCTCTGCCCTACAAAATATTCGCATGCTCTATAGTTATATTTGTTGTTGAAATGCCTGGAAGCTATATGTTACAAACTATAACGAATTCTGCTGTAGCCAAAATTTATGGCGCACAAAGCCTTTAACAGAGATTTCGATGTAGCAAATACTGTAGAGAAAGAATCTTACAGTTAGGAATTTGAGGACGATCTTCGAAACTTGTGGATTCAAAGCATGGTTTATACTAACTCAAAGTTACAAAAAATAAAAAACATTGAATAGAAAGGCTAAGATGTGCAATAGCTCGAGTATTCCGTGCCAAAAAATATATAATGTCTCATCTGTTTTGTTTATGTATAATTTTTATATAAATCGGGTAACTAAAGGCCAATCTGCATCAAGCTATCATACTTTTTTGAATCTAAGTTTATAAATATACACTTAGAACAGAAAAAATTATAGATAGCTCATAAATCATAAATAAAAAATATTTATGTTTATATTATGTTGTGGAAGTTGTTAGCTTAATATAAGCACAGCAATATTTGGGAGTTTTCTATATAAAGACATTTATTTACATCCCATTATAGTATCTTTCTGCATTGTTTTGTTTTAAGCAATCGATAATTTATCTTAAAATGTTCATTAAGGGTAAGGTTTCGTATTATATGAATTAAAAATTGGGTATAGTAATAATTAAAATAGTTAGAAAAGTAGATGAGCCATCTGCTAAAAATTATGGATGTTTTCGAAATTTAAATATACCGAAACATAGATTATAGAATAAAGGTAGAGTTCATGGAGCGGAATCTAATGCGCAATTTTCTGTTTTGTATGGCATTTATTCTGATGGCTACAATTTATAAGGTATTAACAGAATTGCCCCATTATATTTGTCAATGTCGTATCATAAGTTTTATAAGTCTAAAAGAATTGTGAATTATAATACTGTCGTAAGAAGGCATGACAATTATAGATCGAAACGACAAACGCCCATAGCTGTGAAAGCCTTGGTAAGGCATTATTCGGGCTCTAGTTAACTAGTAACCTCGAAGACCTGCATGGCAATGTCAAATGAATGTTTAAGTTTTTAGCTACGGTGTGGGGACTATTCTTCTATGTTATTTTAATTCCATTGAATATTCTAACTACGACCTCACTAAGCCCAGATCTATGGATGCTACTAGTAGCCAAACTGTATAAAATAGTAGACTGTATTTTAAATATAGCTCCTATAGAGTTATTTCGTGTTTCTTTAACGCTGATAAAAGGCGCAAATTATGAATTGAGGAATGGAAAGTTAATTCAAGAATGAAAATACATCAAAATAATATTGATTTTAACTTTAAAACAATTGATTTAAAATATAATAGGCGCATCTTAGATGCTGTTCTATCTGAAAAGTACCATTAATAAACCATTTAAAGTAAAAACATAATTTTTTGATATTTTCGTATATAATAAATGTAAAACTAAATATTCAGTATGGATAGTAATTAATTGACACTTTATTAACTATACACGACAATTATATATGTTATAAAAACTTATTTGTTGAATTAATCATTGTAAATATAATAAATGTCATTTTTCGGTGATTTATTATATTATTTAATTAATATGTGAATTTAAAGATTATAAAGTCGTATATCTCTATTATCATTATACAAAAAATACATTCTTTAATATGTATTTACAGAAAAGACGTCATTAAATAAAAATTTTAGAACATATTATAAACATATCTTTGTTCTGCAATACTTTCTAAAAAAATCAAAAAAATATTGCGCAATGTGACGTGTTTATAAAAATTTAGGCAACAACGATAAAATCTTGATTTTAGTGTATATAACATCTTTCGCAATTTAATATATATTGTCGTTAATAATATTTTATTATTTAATAATTTCTATTTTCGCCCTAAAAATGTGGTTAATCATCATAGTTAACGTATTCTCAATTGGCAACACGGTAGAGTCGAGCTTTTCAAATAAAAAAGATGCTTTAGAAAATATGAGTGCCGATAAAAAAATATACCTTTTTAATATGTTATTTGATGCAATTAATACAAAAGACAAAGAACAAAAGTGTAAGTTACTAGAAAAAGTCGATTATAAAATGAACAGTCAGTGTTTTTATATACATAATGATATTTTAAATATATCACGGTTTATATTTAGACTATTAAAAGAAAAAGATGAAATTATTTATATAATGAGGAAGATACCAAAATCTAAATATGAACGTAGACAAAAAAGAATATTCAATTTCGATAAATTTTTTAAATATGTATTACGGTTTGCCAATAACGAACCCTTCTTGCATAATATTATCAACTCTGCTTTATACTTAGAAGTTTTAGCATATAATTCGTATAATTTAATTTACAAAATTAATGATGCAAAATTTTATAAATTTACTAAACAAGATTTAAATGGTCTTAGATCTTTGATTGACGAAAATATTAAAATTTCATTAGAAAAGGGATGTTCATGGGAATATTTAACAATTTTTGATAGTAAATTGTTGAGTGAAGTCGATGACAGATTACGAAAAATTGTCACAAAAAAATCAAAAATGAAACAAATCTATAAATCAGAAAATTATGGAGGGGATCTTATTTCTCATAATTTATCAACTAATAGTATGAATATAAGAAGAGGCGAAAATATTATTTGTATACAGGACAATTCAACTAATTGGGTAGGTCAAATATTTTAATGATATTTAAATAAATATTTATGATTCTTAGGATTTTTCATAATTTATCTTTGGCGTTGTGTATCATGCATATAACACAGAAAAATTATTCCGTATAATGAATGAAATGATAATGTGCAATATGAAAAATATAGTGAAGAAGTGCTGTGTTTTTTGATATTGTAAAATATTTTAAATCACTATGACGTAACAAATTAAAACTAAACTATCAACCTTCTCTTTCCAAGTTTATTTCTAATTATTTTTTTGTCAATTTCACTAAGTAAAAGCTATAGCCAGTCGATCTCATTATATAACTTTAAAAGAATATCTTGAAATCCGAACAAAAACAAATTAACAGGTGATAATGTCATTGAAAAAAATATTTACCTTTTATTTTAATGTCAAATCTAGACTCAAATATCATACAGAGCTTAACTGGTCCAGTTTCAATTATAACAAAAAAAAAATGAAAAAATTAATACAAAACTGTAAGAATGCTGTATGCATCATATTTACACGCTTACAATCTAAACCCAATTTCTCATTTCCATTTCAATATGTATCTTTCTCATTAATCTTTAACAATATTGGCGAGAAATCAATATAAATGTGCACAACATATTGAATATTGTAACTAACGTTGGTATAACGGCATAAGAGAAGTGGTCTTAATAAAGTTTTTTTAATAAATTCGCAAAATATAACACTTAAAGTTATTATAATTTAATTGCTTAACATTCTTTACTCTTATATAATAGTTTCTTATAAGTTATATCATTTAAAAAAGATTACCCTACTGGTAACATCGCCTCTATTAAAAATTTTTTTTTATTATTTTTCAAATAACTGAACTTTTTCTAAAAGTAAAGCAAAGACATAAGGAATTAAAAATTTTGGTTATATTGACAATGTCTCTTGCGCCAAGATAATTATTTTCAAAAAATAGCGATAACAATCATGATTTAACTCAAATCTTTATTTATAATCTTATTCAATTGCGAAAAAAAAAAATTTAAATCTGATTTGTAAGTCCATCCTCGTTGTTTACTAATCCTTTGCCATGGTATACTATCTCATGCGAAGATAAAGATTAGCCACGGCTTTAGGGTATCTGGATATCCATTAGTAACAATAATAGTTACAGGAGTAAATATTTTTAAATTCTTCAACTAAAGTTTCATGTTTTCTGTTAAAAATTAATGTAACATAAAAATTCGTTCCATCGCCTTCTACGGCTCCTCCAAGTATACATGATATATTAAGAGTATCGTTGTGAGAAGACGGTGAAATATCAATCACCAAGCCATTGATAATGGAAGTTTCATCGACTTGTACCCTATAATTTCTATTTCCAAGAAGTTTCGCTTATAAGATCCATTTATATATTTTTGATTGCAATGTATGTTGACTCGGCTATTTTGCAAAAATTAATAGCTTGTATTTGAGTAAGAAAAGATCTAACAATATAAATCCCTTGAATCTTTTTTAATTCGAGGGTGTTTAATAAATTTTCGTGCTTTTTTAAAATACATTTTTTTTGCATTTTTTTACTGCACATCTGCACCCTTTCTCATCAATAAAGGAAAAAACTCTAGCAATATACATGTTTCCTAGGCATGACTTCAAAACACATAGAATAGTAGGCTTTATTACATCTAATTCTTCTAAAAGTTCAATTGCGTGAATATTATCTTGAAACATAGGAGATCAAGGATCAAGTTCTCCTGCCTTTTCCAAAAATCTTGCTAGCATGAAAGGTAAGAAAAGGGGGAAAGAACATGACTTGGAAAATCGCCTCCCCTCCTTTAAAGCGTATCAAAAAAAATATACAAAAAAGTAAAAAATCAAGAGGTCTTTTGAAGATAAAGAAAGAAATTTTTTTTTGATTTTCTTTGAAGGAGGGGGGCGATTTTCTTAGTAGCGCAAAAAACATCAATTATTTGTGTATTGCGTTATCGATGATTCTAGTACAAAAAAATATAATCTATTAATCGCATATATTATAGATATTTTAATATATATTTTAGTCGCATAATGTTTTTTATAATTTCCATATCAGCTTCTCCGATGTACTCTATAGATATTTTACGTTATCTGAGCTGTCTTAGTTCGGTCTGTTAAATATTTTGTGCACTTGGGACTGTACAGCGGTGGTCTCGATTGTCTAATGTATTTCGTTTAAATTAGCAATGTGTTTTTAATCTTGAATTCAAAATATAAAAAAATATTAGGCTTTATACTAAAAATGCAAAATTGTTTCTCTTTGTTTCTTATGAGATTTTTTATTAATTTTTTTTAAAATCGAATGTAATTTATTCTTTAAATTTAAATAAGAACGATTTTACAATATTGATTGTTTAAAAATTAGTAAAATATTTGTAGATTTATTAAATGCTTTTTGTCTACTACTAATTAAAGGGAACATGCTAACATCAATACTTAAGTCGTTATCTAAAGATCCTAATTAAGAATAAATGAAATGCCATGTTTAACTCTACTAAGAAAACGCAAAGCGTAATGAAAGTTTGGGGGTTTAACTAAAAGAAACTACGAGTGTATTATTAAAAGCTTATATAGAAGATGATTTAATTTTATATTATAGTAAAATTTGATTTATAGAAGAACCTGAAAAAAAATAATTTCATATTTAAACTATGAAAATATACGTATTTATAAAAAAAACCACTAAGTATTTATTATCGCCATTTGGGGGATTATCAGCATATGATATATGATATTTATAAAAAATCGAAACTTTGTATAATATATTTTTATGTACAGGTTTTTACGCAAAAGATTTATGCCTCGATAAATTATACTAGAACATCATAAAATGTGGCAAACAAAGGTTGAAAAAAAGAAGTATCATGTTAGAAAGATTTTTAATAGATGACTATAATTAAAATTTTTAGATAGTATTAACACACAAGAAACGCGGGTTTTCTGGATAAAACCTTTAATTAAAATATATTATATAGCATTTTCGACCAACCATTCTTTGCTTGACCAAACGTTTAGTAGGAATTTGTAGTTGTTATAAAAATTTAATTTTAGTATCTGCTAATTTTGGTAAGTGTTGTTAAATTTTTTAAATTTTTAATATGTACTGTTTTTTTTTTGAACACATTCGTTAGGCATTACGTTCTTCAAGGTCTTTAACTTTTACATTTAAAAACAATCAAGCATAAGTGTTTTTTGTTACATCAGTTTTTCTAGCAGTAAGCACAATATGTGCATCTGCCATGTGCTTGCGGTGTTATTTTTCTATTCTCAGTTAATCGCAGTCCCCAACAAGTAAATACCTTGCAAAACTGTTATATATAAATATTCATATTAGATGTATGGACTGATTGTTCCCGTCAGTCCTGAAAGCATGTTTTAAACTTAATTTTAAATATCCTTCATACCCTTCTGGGCATGAGTTTCATTCATGTTTGTCGATGGAAAATCTTGTACATTTTCCCTCCTAAAACATTATGGATAGAAGGAGAAAATACTTATATAATAGTATTCTACGATCTCCGGCAATCTTAGAGCCATCAAAGATCTTTCCCCTGACAAGATGTTATATAGGCATCTAAATTACGTATTTGGATTTTTTATGATACTAAATAATTCATTATCTACATTTTTACATTTTGCTCAATATGACGTCATTGATAGTTTATTTGTACCGCTTTTTTTTAAAGACCAAGTCATGACATTTCGTCGACGCTATCATGGAAGATGTTGTAAAAAATTTACGTGGAATGTAATGTAATATATTTCTTTTGTATTTAATTTTAAACTGCTTTCTAACATGCATATCTAAGATTCTTAAAGCAATATAAATACTTTTTTATGTATTATTTTAACATATTTTCAGAGATTTATATTTTTTACTCATTTAATAGAACGAACAACAGCAAAGTTCTAAGATTTTACATAGATTTGTATAAATACAAAGTGGAATGAATCTCAGGCTTATAAATATCAAGGCTGTATTTCAAATCCAACAAGTTATTATTTCACGAGTTATTTTATCATGATATTATTACACAAACTTTTGCTTTGTGTATAAATATAGTCTATTGTTTGCTTTTATAATGTGCAAAAAGAATAATAACACGCCCTTTGATTGAAAATAAGTAACATGCAACAATAATTTGGCTATGTTTTACAAGCGCAACAAAATGGTTTTTTTTTCAAAAAAAAATTATTAAAGCATTCAAAGTGTCGCATTATGAACGGAAACCATCTAAAGCATGTATAACCCAATAAAAAATATATTTACATTGTTTAGCTCAATAAACGGTATATTTGTTGATTATGTGGTATTTTTAGTCAAAAAACATTTATTTCAAGTTTCAACATCACTAATGATAGTTTCGGTCACTGATGAAGGCGCCCTATTGCTTATTTCAGAGTCTAAAAAGAGCTTATACAATAGAAGAATAATTTTATGACATTTTTTGACATAATATATGATATTGTCCCTGAAACAATATATTATTCCTACTATACTAGCAATTGACGCAATTAAAATTATAAACAGACAAACTATTAGCAATAGTGAACGATAAGTTTTCTTGTTTGTTAGTATTAGTGTCTTGGGCTGTTTTAGCAATGGATTTAATTCGTTAGATTTTTTTGTTTCTTCAGAAATGCACAGATGATTTGGCATATAAAAATCTTTGTTATTTAGTGGAGAATTATTCTTCATGTTTATCATATGAGCCTTTCCGCTACGTGTTAAAACTAAAATTTTGTCTATTTCTTCATTTTTAATTTGTCTACTGGAAAATACAATATGTAAAAATAGGAAGATCATTTATAGGGTTATCAAATTTTCAAATGTAATTTATAGCCAAAGCAATAAATTTTTATAAAATTTAATAGGATGATAAAATTTATATATGACAATAATATATGTTTTAATTAAAATCATTGGGTAAGAATACTATATAAATGTTTATTTATAATTAAATTTCAATTTATACCGCATATTCTATAAGTTTATGTAAGTAGAAAAATTATCTAATTAAAAGAACAAATCGCCCCATATCTGATTTTTGATATCAAAAAAGCTTACAGTTTAGTATTTTTTGATTATAATATCTCAGAATGATAATCCTTATTTAAAAATCAAACGATATTATAATAAAATATTTATCACGAAAAAGAGCCCATATACTTACACGAATCTTTAAAATTTTATCTTATTAAGATTAACTTTTATTAGTAGTAATTTGTTATTTATGAAAAATAAATTAAAAATGATATTTATAAAAAATTTTAATGAGCATTAAATTATATGATGTGTTGTATATGTCCTAAATTAATTAAAATTAGATAACTTTTTAACAATAAAACAAGAAAAAACAGAAATTCAAAATAAATCCTCTAATCAAATCAAAAAAACCTTAAATATTTACGTCTATAACAACTTTACAATAATTTTAAATAGAATAAGACATTTATTGTCGATATTCGTTAAAACGTTCATGACAGAATGATAATAGTATTACCCATGCTTGAAGCCCGATCTTAATATAGACAACACAAATCTTTAAAGTAAATTCTTAGAGCTGTAAACCTTTTGTTAAACTATATATGCCAAAGCCGTATCAAAAGTCGATATGACATCGATTGAAGGTTTTATATTGTCCTCTATGTACAAGGTGGGATAAAAATCTGTGCCGGTGCGACAAATTTTCATAGCTATGAATGCAGATGGGGAGCATGCAAATGTTTTTGGTAGTGAAAATCATTTATGAATATATTTATTAATACAGAATTCGATTAGTTTTAGGTTTACATGGGGATAGCTAATGTCCACCAACGGCCATATACACACATCGCCCATTCTATCAACCCCATAGTTGCACTATATTTGGGGATCTTTTAAATTGACTTGTTTGTATGTTTAATTCTATACAAGAAATAATATCCAAAATCTTATCAAGCAAAAACTATTTAGTTTGTTTGGACCGACAATGCGAAAATGTTGATATTGAGAAAGTGAAACTTTTTGATTTAAAGACGAATAATTAAATGATATTAATTTCGCTATAATTCTAAGACACGTTGTTTTATGAAGTTTAAGTATGATCAGGCATATTAATACTGCAATAGTTACAATTAAATTGAAATATACAATTAAAAATTTCTCGATACTCGAGATCAAATTCAGTTTCTAGAATCCAGTTTCGGTGTGCTTAATTTTACAATTCGTTTTTTATATCTAAATCAATTTTTGTCTTCAAAATTAACAAACATAAATAGGTCAGACCGAAGAAAATGAAAATTATTTTTCTCGTCTTTTTACAATTCCCGAAACAAACTAACATTATATGAGACGGTTTTGGCCTATGATGGTTTTTATCGCAAACAAAAGATAAAAATAAACTTTGGCTAGTGTTTAAACCATCTTCAAAGCCTCGATCCATCTGATCATGAAATTATTCTGCTAAACGTCATTATTAAACTTGCTATTGTAAAAATAAAAATAATTTTCTTCAACAACTGCTCCGTCAATCATTATGAATTTAAGAGCTTTAGAACGATGCAAAATTGTTATATTTATCCTCAATAATCTAAATTTATGTGTAAGAGACATCATCGTTCCAAAACTGTCAAAGCTTGCTATAAAAACACCAACTATTCCTTCTCGTGCTGATAGTTTAGCTATACTGAATTATATTAGTCATATTGACTATTTTGCCACGATTTTTTGTCAGATTGTTGCCGAATGTATAGTTTGAGTTTACAAGACTATATTTTCTATTTGTTCTTGACTCTAATTAAGCTCCAAAGATTTCAGATTGGAGTGCAAACATAAGACTGATTAATGCTGATAAAAATTTTCTTAATGCATAACTAAATAACATTAAACCTCAATGTTCAATCTTAAGGCACGTTTAAAACTAGATGTAAACCACATGTATGTAAATTAACATAGTTTGATGGAGAAATTGACGATTGCAATGGATACATCATATTTAATACAAAGTAAACGCATAGTATATGGAGTTTTTGGCGCTACTTAATTTTCTTGCCCTCCTTAGAAAACAAATATTTAGAAGAAATTTATTATTCAATCCAACCTACAAAGTTCTATAATTTTAATGCATGAGAGCTTATGATCATCAATATTAAAATGATTGATATTTCTTTTCTCCATGAAAATTCTTTTAAAAATGATTTAATCATAAACCGATTAAGTCCACTTCTCGATCTATATTCGTTTTTCAAATGGGACCACAAATTTTATATGATTTGTGTGATCTCCATCCGCGTTTATTAAGCCAAGC
Organism: Vairimorpha necatrix; assembly: GCF_036630325.1. NCBI lineage: Eukaryota > Fungi > Microsporidia > Nosematidae > Vairimorpha > Vairimorpha necatrix. Next base: position 198,025 of record NC_088827.1, on the reverse strand, counting down.
GAGTGATATACTATAAAATGTTCGCTTTCAAAATTTCTAGAGGCTGGAAGTTATAAGGGGAACCATCAGTAATAATCATGGAGCCAATCTTTACTCCGCGTCTAAAAAAATCTTCATTAGTAGTTGATTTGCGATTAGGTTCCTTTAAAAAACGAAGTCTCTAAAATCACCTTCTACAGTGCCGCCAAAAATCTATTGAATTCCAGGCATAGAATTTAAAGTTAAAGAAGGATTGGATACAATGACCTCGTTACATATGGCAGTTTCATCAAATTTTACACAAACAGATGGACTTCCAATTTGGTGGCTATCATCTCCTTTGGAAGCAACGACTTCCATCACTGTATCATTGATTTTGGTACATGACTTCTCACATATTTTGCAAAGATCTATTGCTTGGTAAGGGATATAATATATACATAATAATAGAATGCTCTGAGGATTTTGTGAAATGGAACGCTTATACCTTTAACTTAGTACCATTTTTAAGTACTCTCTTCAATCTACATTTTATATTAACGCAACGATAAGCTTTACCGTCAGTGTGTCCGAAACAATCACCAATGTTTATAAGAACAATTCGTTCGAATGTCGAACAATGTCTGCAAGCAATCGATCGTTTTATGACCATTGTCATAAAATAAATTGCTGCTTCATTGTTTCTACGGCACACATCTTCATAGATATTCATTTTACGAGATGTCTTCTTCAAATTCAACATTAAGGGGTTAAAAAATTAATTTTTTTATAACCCCTTAATGTTGAATCTGAAAAAACAAAAAAAAATTCTCAAGTCGTCAAAAAATATTTTAACTTCGTTTTCTTGACCCATCGAAAAAATGTTTAGTTTCGTAAAATAACGAGATTTTGTATATTTTTATTGATGTTTTATTAGGGAGGCAAGAAAATGAAGTAGAGCCAAAAATTAAAATATTTTTTTTCTAGATAAATGATAAAGTTTATGAGACAAAATAAAGTTCTACCCTAAACTTTATATATTTCCATAGTAATTTAATATCATTGATTATTCATCATATAAAACTATAATCATTTTTGTTCGTATCCTACAATAACTTGTTTGAGCGCGGGCCATTCTGTTAGTTTTTTTGAATGTAATCTGTCAAGTGACAGATCTCCAGTGGTCCTAAGATTGCCCTGGAGCTCAGAGAATACGATTCTATAAGTATTCTCTTCCTTCTCCCAACTATGTTTATGGAGGGAAAATGTATAATATTTTTCCCGCCTATAAATATAAAAGAAAATCATACCCAGAAGGGTATGAAGAATAATAAAAACATTAGTTTAAAACATTCTTCTCGGACTGATGGGAAACCATCAGTCCACAATGGTGGTAACGGTGACGAGGATTTGAACGATCACCTAAATAGTCTTATCACTCACATGAAGAAAATATGTCTGAGCAAGAGGTGGACAGAATTTAACGGCGAAAATCCAAAACAAGCCGAAGATTTTTTAACTCAGTTCCGCGAAATTGAGGACGTGTATACGCAAGAGAAAACGCTAGATATTGCCAAATCTAAACTTAAAGGCAAGGCGTTAACATGGTTCAGAGCGTTCGAGGGTGATGAAATTACAGACTATGATTCATTCAAAACCCAGTTTAAAAAAAAGTATTTAAAAGAAAAACTAGCAGAAGATATAACTGATAGGTTCATACATCTATACGTGGAGGGTCCAAAAGAAGGCGACATTTTAAGTTACGCTTACGACCTCAAAAGATGTGCAAAAGGAAACCCTGAATATTTTGCCAGATCAAAGATTTCTATAGGAAAGAACTCCCCTGATAGGTTGAAGGAGTCTATTGAAGAAACGAAAGATTGGTTGGAATTGCTGGAATTAGTTGAGAACAAACAAACTTTTATAAATAACTATTTAAACAAAAAGAAAACACTTAGTAGGAAACCAACATATGAAGCCACTAAACGAGAAAGGAAAAATAATAAACTCATTGGTCAAAAGGCAGAACAAGTATATTCTGCCAAGCTTTTAAAGTTGGGGAAAGAAAAAAATACTACTCAATTACAAGATATCCGCCCGAGGATAAATTTATATTCGGGAACAACACAAATATCCGCTCTTAATGATACCGGATCTCGAGTGAATCTTAAAAGTAAAACAATGATTCAGAAATTGGAATTAAAACCAATAATAGATACGCTTAAGGTAGATAGAAAAGGAGACCAGGTTGAAGCAGAAGGGAAAACACAAGTTTTTATCAAAAAGCCAAAGATCAAGAAAAAATTAAAGATCGAGGCTCATGTAAAAGAGAAATTACCGGAAAACTTCATCATTGGCATACAAGATACCAAGAAACTAAATCTACTAAAAAGTCTCGATAAAATGGAATATGACAGAACAAAGAAATCTGTCTGTACAACTATGGTGAAAAAACCAGACACGTATATAACAGAAATGGGCGGAGAGAATTTAGTTCAAGAAGAAAAAGAACAAAGTAATAAACTTGATATAAAACCTTCTATAACATTCCATATTAAAGACCAAAGCTCAAGTGTACATCGTAGCATAGATTTGAAAGTGCCAAAGGATCTTACAGCATTAAAGAACATTCAACATAGAAGACTAATAAGTCAAAATGAAGCGATAAGAGTCAAGCCCGTAGAGCTGGTGAAAGAAACCCATACTGGAGAAACTTGTTCGACGGGTACTATCCCGATTGCTTTAGACAAAGGATTTTTCAGGGACAAAGGAATATATGTGAACCCGGGAAAACTTTACATAATTAAAAAACAAGTTGGTTACCCAACTCCTTACATTGAAGAATTACATGATCCACCTGAATGTATAAGATGGGGCTTGAATTTAAGGCATCGTCAGATAAGTACCTGGGAGAAATACAGAGAACAGTCGCCATATAACGGACTAATAAAAAATGTTCACGGGCGTAGTGTACCCCCTGGGCTTAGAAATATACCATTCAATTTTAATTTTATGATAAATGGATGGCGTAAAAATTACGACGAAGGTTTAGAAGTGCCTCACTACACACATATCATTTACACGATGATTAAACCAGGAGAGGAAACAGGAATAGTTATAAAAAATGAGAAATTAGGTGTTCATAAACTACAAAACACAATACAAAGGCGAAACCCGCCGATAAACCTCAAGAAGAAAGTGATTGATAAAAGGGGAAAGTCATATATTACCCCTGTAGCCAAAATAAAGCGAGCCTATAATTCATATAACCTAAATAAGGACGCAGTCACTATTTACTGCAAGTACTTTAAGATGTGTCGTCAAATGGGAACCTAGGAGGCTTTAAAGAAGGGGGGAGTGTCAAGTGACAGATCTCCAGTGGTCCTAAGATTGCCCTGGAGCTCAGAGAATACGATTCTATAAGTATTCTCTTCCTTCTCCCAACTATGTTTATGGAGGGAAAATGTATAATATTTTTCCCGCCTATAAATATAAAAGAAAATCATACCCAGAAGGGTATGAAGAATAATAAAAACATTAGTTTAAAACATTCTTCTCGGACTGATGGGAAACCATCAGTCCACATAATCAAACTAATCTTTGTCATTTAATGAATTTATTTTTATTTAAAACTTTTTTATTGTCATGTTAAAAAAAATTTGTAAATTAAGTTATTAAGAAAATAATAAGTTGTAAAATGTTTTTTGTTTATCTTTTATTGGCATTTAACTGCAGAAAATATCGAAAGTTTATTTAAATAATTAACAATAATGAAGAAAACGTCAATGATTATAGAACATATACGGAATTTGGGCAATTATTGCAGTCAAATATTTCATGTTGTCTTTTACGCCAAAAGTTCTAGTAGGAAAACAATTATATTATTACTATGTATCGGCTCATATTTTATCCACTTTTGTAACTACATATTGCCTATGTATACAATATAAATCTAGAAGATTTTGTTAATTTTTAAAAAAGAAGTATAGACATAAAATATCTATAAACTACATATTGTTATAAATTAAAAACGAAAAACATTACAAACGAATAATTTAATATAAGTATTCCTTGTCTTTTTTAAGCAGAAATGCAATAAAACTTACCATAATGATATTGGAATAAATAATAGGTATGTATGAAATTAGACAATATGGTTTGAAATATATTTTTCTTGACATAATCTAAGATCAAAACACTTTTGCATTACGGAACAAAAAAAAAATGAAAAACGACCTTGAAATAGAGAACAAATTAAATAGACATACATTGAGTTACAGTAGTTATGTATCAATAAACATAGCGTTAATTTATAAAAAATTATGGTTAAATATAATCTGTATTATAGTATTTAAACCGCGGGGCTGTAACAATAAACATTAAAGCTGTATAACTATTTAATGTCTGCAGTCTTCAAATACTAAATAAGTAGACTGAGGGCAATTATGTATAGCCTTTACAGAGGCTATTTAATAGATCTTGATTAAATTTTATAGAGTCATTAACTCCGAACCACATAAGTAAATAAAAAATTTTAGATAGTTGTAATCGTTTTTAAAGTGAAAAATGACGTATACAAACAAAAGACAAAATTCTTACTAATATATTGCATGTATATATGGTTTTAATATGTCCCTATTAGACATACAATTCTTATTACTATATACAAATGATAACTTTATAAGATATAAAAATTTTAAAATGGGTCTTTTTTATTCTAAAAAATTCCATGATTGAATAAACCTCAAAGTTCGAATCCTATCAGGATTTATAAATCCGTATGTTAGCGGTGAAAATAAAAAATAGAAATATATACTAGCACCTATAAAAATCTGTAAGTATTTATGACTCATATGTTTTAAAACATAACATAATGACAGCAAAGCAAAAAACAATGCGGGATAATAATGATGAAAATATAGAACGCGAGATACCTTAAAGAATGGTATATAGTGCATAAAGTATCCGAAAATACAAATAAAAACTTCAAATGCTTCTAATTCTAATTTTTTAAATTTTTTTATGCCTCTTTTGTATCTAATATACTTTACAAAATATATTACCGGTGTCACTAATATACTTACGGTAGATGAATACCACAATAATGGGTTACCAAACATATAAAATTTCAATTTATCATCGTTCCAATTGGTCATTCTTAGTCCTCTTAATAAGAAAGGCCATTCATATGGTTTAGATGTTATAATTTCCGGTTCTAAGTCATCATCTTGGATAAATGACTTGTTTACGTTATATTGTAATATGTTATGTTCTATGAAATTATTAATAAAAATGGATTTGTAAACTTCATCGTATTGAGGATTTACATCTTTGGATATTTTATCTGAAATGTTTTCTTCTACTGTCCATATAGATCCGCTATCATCTTCTGAACAGATGATTTCTCCTTGTGAAAATCCCCACTCTGGGTATTTTTGAGTAGTACTAGTAATATAATTGCCAGTATTTTGATGTCTAAGTTTAAACTTAGTGGTCAAACTTTTTACTTTATCTTCTAAAATATTTGTATCTTTAATTATCTCGATAATAAAAATGTTATCTTCGCTTAAATGATCTTTACTTGTACCTGTAAGGAGTCCGTCAGAAAAATAAGCCTTAGAATCTTCTACAATTAAATATTTAGAAGTTTCCATGTGTAATAATACTATTTTATCGCCATTTTTAACAAATAATGCATCTTTATCCGTTTCCGACACCTTTTGTAATGCCCAGTTGTTATTATTATCCTTATGATAATAACTAGTAACTTGACTGATTTTATAATTAGGATATTCTTGGTCATGTGAATGAAGATATCCTCCGCCATACTTGTCATTTTTTATTGTTATCTTCGTTCCGTAAGCAATATATTTTCGATTTTTTATATGAGAATTTCCTTGAAGTGTTGACTGAAAGAATGAACTCATATGACCTTCATCTGTGCTACTTTTATGCACTATATTGAAATGAATATAGTAGAGTAGAACATATATTGTGACTGGCACTATTATCAGAAAACTGGCAAATCTAAAAAATTTCAGAATGAAGTTATTGAGTGGTTCCTTGGTGCTTATTTGTTTGTATAGTGTATATATAATGAATATTCCTACTACAGCTGTAGTCAGACATCCTATCCACTTAATGCTCAAGACTAGTCCGAGACTAATACCCAATAACAATAAATCTTTCATTTTGTAATTTCTATTATAAAGTCTAGTTAGACAATAAATAACAGCAGAAGTACAAGTTAATAAATGTGAATCAAGTAGAATTAATCTTCCTATTGACGTAAATCCATTTTCAAATATAAAAATCATAGTCATTAAAATTCTTAAGTTGTACTTGTAACCGAGTTCTTTAAGTATGAGATAACTAAAGACGGGCATTAAAGATGCAATGAATGCATGAAATCTTCTCATTCCTACATAGTCGAAGTTATTTGGATATTTTGATCCGGAGTCAAATGAAAAATCTGGAGATTGTTCAAATAAATATCCACCTACTGCAGTGAGCATTTTGCCCAATGGAGGATGAACATCAAAATAAAAAGATCTTGATAGATATCTAGATGAAAATTTACCAAAGTGTGCTTCATCCCATATTACAAAGTTTCCCTTTTCTATTTTATAAGTTCTGATAATAAATGTAGTGAAAAATATTATCCATAATGTTTTATATTTCATATTGTTTATTTATACCTGATTTATATACAAAGTGTTTCAGAAAATAAATAAATAAATAATAAAAGAAAAATTTTCATTATGAAAAAAATGATTTATTCTATTGAAAAGATTTATTTTTATTGTGTATAATTTTGTTTATTTGTAATATGCATATGTATACATTTGCAATCTTTTTTATTTTGTAAATTCTAATTTATTCTATATAAAATTTTTATTTATTATAGGATAGTAAGTTTTTTTTATTGTTAAATGATATTTAAGGTACATTTATAATAATTGCATTTATTTCATTTATAATAAATCATTTATTTACTTTTGTTATATATTACTTTTTTTAAAATATCTAATTTTTTTTTCAATTATAAATTTTTTTTTAATTTAATATATTTATTGCTTTTTTACTATATTATTTAAATAAATATGCGAATATATAGTCTGTACTATACGCTTTCTTTTCTTTCACTGCGTCTTTATAATCTTTAGCTATAAAACAATGTGTAAATGTCTCATTTGTTACAACTTGACCCCCTCCATTTTCAATTACCCTTGTAAAATTTTGCCTTTTTGCTTCTGTTGCGTATAACTTTACTTTCCATTTATAAAATGCCGGATATCCCGTCTTTATGTTCCTTTCTCTCCATTTTTTTATAGAATTTATTATTTTTTTATCTTTGTCGTCTGTATTTTCATCACTTTTCCATTCATATTGTTCATAATCAAAGTGTATTGAATTATCAAAGTTTTCTATGAATTCGGGTGTTAAAATCCAAGCTCCGTTTGCAAGAGCACAGAGGAATTTTTCCGATGTGCTTACATTCCCCATGATTAAATGAGTGCATTCTTCATATCTTTCGCTTATTATATATTTTATATTGAATTTTTCCAACATTTCTATAGCTTTATTTTTTAAAAAAGATGGCAGACCTGTAAATTGGAAGATCTTTTGTCTTGTAGCTGCAGTTTTTATTCGTTTTATATTTGTTTTATTATTTGTAAGTGCGAATAAGCTTAAGTTTGATTCTTTTACTAAATATTTATCCTCTCTTACATGTTTAAGGGTGTATAAGCACTGGTCTATCCAGTCGACTGTGACCATTTTATATGGTTTTAGACCTACAGATTTATATTCGTTTTTATCTTTTATAATCATGTGTGTACATGATAAATTGTCATCTTCTTTTATATAACAGCCCAAAGCTTTTAGTTTATTTATTATTTGTAGACTATCTTTCTTTATAGATTTTTCTATACAACATATCGTATTATTTAGTATATTTGACTTGATTCCTTTATTTATTATATAGGAATTCGGAAATAACTCGGCTTTATGGTCTATACAGTCAAATATATATTGATAATGTAATATTTTACATTTAGTATTTAAAAAATTTTTTATATTATTTGATAAAATATAGTTTACATTTCTATCTATTACTGACAATCTACTACCTCCGAATTCCAATATAAATCTTTTTAATAAATTAAATAACGACAAATTAAGTTCAGGATCAATATAAAAACATTTATCATTAAAAATTTTATCACAGTCTATTTTATATGCTTTGATTTTAAAAGGCCTTTGTATTAGTTTGTACTTATTTTTAAAAATTTCTTCAGATCTAATAATCGGTATATCGTGTTTTTTACAGAAATCTATTTTTTCGCCTTCATTGACATTTGAAATGAAGAATCCAGTGCTAATAGTCAAGTTTTCGTTGTATACGGCGCCTTGTAAAGATAGAAAATTTATAAAAATATCATTAGTGATATCATTTGAAGAGAATTCTATTCCTTCTAGTGGTTTTAGAATATATTTATTGGGATTTGATCCAGTATCGTATAGCCAATCTACTTTGATATATTTTATATTCCAAGCCATGGCTTGGATGAATTTATCAGAGATTATTGATTTATAAGATATTAGATAAGTAGTCAAAGTAGTGAGTTCATCTTCTAATACAATGTGCGAAGGAAGAATTTTCCTAATTAGACACTTTTCTTTTTCAGATATTCCCGATGTGGTGATAAATATCTTTGGTTTGTGTGTATTTTCTATTTCGAACTCCTGTGATTGTATCATTCTAATTATAAGGGTACTTTCTATAAGATACATATAATAATTAAGAAACTAATCAACAGAAAAATAATATTTAATTAATAAAAAAATACTGACTTGATTATTATTTGATAAAATGGTAATACTTTGAGAATTTAGACAAATGAACCCTCATATTTCATCCCCAAATCAACAAACAAGCTTAGAATCTGCCAAGAAGCCTAAAAGAGAAAATATCAATATTTGTATACAGATTATATATAAAATATTTACTAGAAAAAAAACAAGAGATTTTTTGTAATTATATAATATAGAATCTTTAAAATTGAACAATCATGTTTATTTTTAATATTTAAGACTTCTTTTATTTAATTCCTCAAAAAGAACTCTGTCCTAAAAATCAAATCATTTTAAAAAATGACACCTAACCAGACTTCGAGAAACTATGTTGACAGTGTAGAAGACATGCCAAATATTATTGTATAACACATAGAGATATTTGACATGTCACTATAATTTTAAATTCTTCGATGTTTTAGTGATCACTTATAAGTATTAGTATGATAAGTCAGAATATTTAAACAATACCCACAAATTATAAAACCAATGCTTTCTAAACATATATAGAGCTTTAAAAACCAATGTTATCATTGAAATTTGTAAATACAAGATTGTTAATATAAACCAAAGAAATCACTAAGCTTTGTCATTTGGTATCTATATAACAAAGGCAGTGGTGTTTCAATATTTTCAGATTACCCGTACATTTACAATTTATATAAACCGTCTATCTAAAGACTATTCTTAAACTCTTAATTTGCTATATAGAGACATTTATTGTAAATCATAGTAAAAGTCAAATACTTAATACTTAGACAATTTAGCGAGCCTATAAAAATAAGTAAAGCTAGTTAAAATATATATTTTGTACCAATGTTATATAAAAGCTAAATTTCCTTCTTTTATATATTTTTTTATACATGGAAAGTATATCTAAACTGTAATGCATTTCTAATTAAGTTAGTCTTTTATAGTCTTTGATATATTTTGCCCTATTTTTCTAGGGCTGATATAAAATATACACAGTAAATCTTGTACATTGATGCTTAATTTTTTGCAATTCATTTTTGGGGTTAAATCGAATTTGAAGAACAATTTCGGAGTGACAATATTCCTTGGCTGCAATATTCATAGGTTTTTCTTCCAATCTGATATATTTGAGTATAATGCCGTAAATGTTTGTTTATTTTAATAAGAAATTTTCATCGTGCGTATTCACCTATGAATTCCTTTATCGGGACCAAGAACATTTTGCCTGGCAAAGTAGGACTTTACAATTTAAAATTTTTGACTCTTGTCTGTATGTATGCTTTCGTTAAAGTTTTAATCTTACTTTTAGGTGTTTGCCGTGAAAATTAGTTATAATTATTTTCTGAGTCAACATACAAGGAGCAATATTAAACATAAGTCTGTAAATAATACCCACATGAACTTCATACAAGTCGTATTTGTGCTTCTTTCTCGTCTCTACAGCACAAATTATAAAAGCTTACAATTCATACCTTTCGATGGAAATTTTAACATATATTTATCTACAATTATAATCGCGAAGCTGTTGTACTTTTTATAATCTAATTTAATTCTTCGACATATTGTATACTATTGTAATAATCAATGGTCAATTATGATTCGCCGTTTGAGAATCAGAATAGGAAATTGAATTTATTTTTTTTCAATAAATATATTAACTATCGTAAGTTTTAAGGTCGTAATTCTCGTGGGTCTTGCTTAATGATCATTTACATATAATCTTATATTATTTCTTGTAAATATTTTTCCATGAAGCTTATGCTTATATATCTTGACGTCAGTTGTATATTGGCTAACATTTATACTCTTATATATATGATCTTATAACTTAATTTATCTCATATTATATTGTCTATTAATTACTATTAAATCTTATATATTTTGCCCTTTTATGGTTGAAAATATTTATTCTGTCTCGGAACATAAGACCCATGTGAAGAATGTTCTAGTTGTTGGTGCTGGTGGTATAGGATGTGAATTATCTAAATTATTATGTCTATCATCAGAACTAAAGATCACTATTATAGATTTTGATACTATAGAACTTACAAATCTAAATCGTCAGTTTTTCTTTACTGAACAAGATATTGGCAAATATAAATCTGAAGTAGTAGGACAGAAGATCAAAGATCTCACAAATTGGGATGTTACAACAATAACTGAATCTATTTTCAAATACGATCTAGATTTTTTTAAGAAGTTTGATGTGGTTTATAATTGTCTTGATAATAATGAGACTCGTTCATATGTCAATCTGAGATGCTTTTTGGGAAATATAAAACTTATAGATGGCGGATCAAGTGGATTTAAAGGACAATCTTGTATTTTTGACTATTCTAATGAATGCTTTGATTGCCTTCCTAAACCCAATCAGAAGACATACAATTTGTGCACTATAAGATCTATTCCTACTAAATTTGAGCATTGTATTGAGTTTGTAAAAAGTGTCTTCTTTGACGACGAATTTGATTTCAAGGAAATCATCAAGAAATTTAGAGCACCAAGGAAGTTTTACAAGAAATTTGTAGTTAGTAACTTACTAGTAAATAAGGACCAAGTTTCTCTGGATTTATTTTATAATAAAATCAGAAGAGATATAAAGAAATTAATAAAGTATATATCTTTCCTTCTTAAGAAATATAATAAGATCTCTGATTATGATAAGGATGAAATTTACAAGGTCAAGTTACTTTACAGATTGTCTTGTATGAGATCTAAATCAGCAGGGATAGATGTTCTGAGTTACTTCGACTTTCAGAATATAGCCAATAATATTATTCCTTCCCTTTGTACTACTAATTCTATTGTGGCTTCGTTCATGCTCCTCAGTGAGAAGTCTAACAAGTATTATTTCCTTACACTGGGGAATAAGCTCTATAATGAATTATATCCCAGTGATAAGAACAGTGACTGTTCAGTGTGCTCTAAGAAATGGGTATATTTAGTGCATAGAGAGAATTCTACTGCCTTAGATCTTTTTAAATTTATGAATAAGAAGTTTAAGATAGACTGTAAATATCTTATGACCGAGAATAATATTTTGTATAGTAAGTTTCCTAATAATTTATCAGGTCTTTTAAGTGTAACTTCTAATTCTGTCTGTACACTCGGGTATGACGAGGATGGTATTATGAAGATTTATATTTCAGGACTGGGAGACGAATTTTTATGCACTGAAAAATGAACAGTGAAAGATTAACATATACCTAAATTAAAATAGATATTTTGTTCTACTTGTATGTTTAAGCATAAATTTGCATTCGTACTTAAATAAAAGTCAAATCGAACTTTCATGCCTTATTATATTATTTAAGTTTATTTTCTATAGCTAATTGTCACTGACAAGACTAAAAATTAGCTTTCATAAAAATATATGAGGGATATAAGCAGAAGGATTACTAAGCTAAGGGTCTTGGTGATGGGTTAAATGAATGCCTTGTACTTGCAGTATCGTAAACAAGTTTTTCCAAACTCAATAAACAAAAACATTCAAATTATTTTTTGTGTTTAAATTTTCATATTATTTTATGCAGGATTTTTTTTATTTATGCTTTTAAAAAACACTTTGTTTGTTTATAAACCAACTAATTTATTTTTTGCAAATTTTCTTTAGTAGCTCATCAACAAGTTTATTTTTTAAATCATTAATTTTTAAAGATTTAATTTTTTCTTCAAATTCTTCTTTCTTATTTTTTTCTACTAATTCAATATATTCATCAACTGTCTTCTTTAGATCTTCAATTTTCTTTTTACTGTTTTCTTTCTCAATTTTTACTACTTCTTTAGCATCTTCTCTTGCTTGTCTTTTCATCTCTTCATATTTATTATTAGCTTCTTCTAACATGTCTTTTGCTTGTTTTTCGAATTGTACCAATTTCTTTATGCTTTCTGTTGACATTTACCCCTTAAAAGTTAGATGCGTTGCATAAATTTTTATAAATTTGTGTGTTCAAATCTAACTGATATAAAAAATATGATATACTGGAATTAGTATGTCATATGACATTTTAAAATAATATTTTATGTTATTACTCTGTATTTATTCTATAAAGAAATAATTTAAAAATATTCTATAAAGAATACTAAAATATAAAGTTTCTTCTTATAATAATTGTTAAAATAAAATTTATTTGATTTTATTGGTAATTTATGAAAATTTTAAATTTCTATGCTTGGCTTCATAAATTTACAATAATTTTCAAGTTCTTCTTTTGCTTTTTCTAAATCTTCTTTTTTATATGCCGACAATTTTATAAAATATAAAGACTTGTTTTCATTATAAAACATTTCTAAATTATAATATTCATTTTCAAAATTATATATTTCCTTATTTTCTTCAGATATTTTCTCATATTTAAAATCTCTAGTTAAAGTCTTAAAAGTATCTATAAATTCATCTTTATATCCTACGTCTGTAATTCCAACATTTTGACACAAATAATTTTTACTTTTAATTTATCAAATATTTCTTCTTTAATAATTTTTATATGATCAGAATAAATTCTTATGATCAAATATTCGTCAACTTTTTTAAATAAAAACTCTTGGCATTTTGTTTTTTTAAATAGAAAATTAGACCAAAGATTTTTTATGTCTTTTGTGTACGAGTAAACAAAATACTCAATCTTCTTAGACATTTAAGGATTAAAAATATCCCTTTTATGACTAAATATTTCACTTCAGACAAGTTATCATCTGCTCGATCTGAGAACAGTCTTCTCACTTTGACGAAAAAATTTATGCAACTTATAAGATCTTCACAGGACAAAGTCATAAATTTAAACACAGCCGCCAGTGAACTTGGAGTCCATAAAAGAAGAGTTTATGATATTACAAATGTACTAGAAGGACTAGGTCTTCTAAGTAAATGGTCTGTAAGTAGTGCAAAGTGGATTGGTGGAAATATTGATGAGCATATTGGAAGTGAAAGCGATAATAAAGAAAATATTAATTCTTGTAATGAGAAGATTATAAGTAAAGAAGAAAAAGATCTCGATCGGCAAATAGCAAAATTAAATAATAAAATAAACGAACTCTCTCAGTGTCAAAATAATTTGGAAAAGGCCTATGTCACATTTAATGACTTAGAAAGCATCCCAAGCTTAAAAGATAAGTTAATTTTTACTGTAAAGGCGCCGGCCGACATGGTGATGGATATGCCGAAATATGACAAAGGCTCATATAAACTTCATTTAACAGCGGAATCTGGAAATATTATGGTTTATTATGTCTCAGATGATCCACACGAATAAAAAAATAAGTTAAAAATTCTTATATTGAAAATTATAAAATTTTTTGACAAGTTAAATATTATAAATAATGTTTTTAATGTTTAAAGTATAATGTAAATACTTATTTTTAAAATTAAAACAAAATTAAATTAATTTATTTTTAAGGTAAAAATTAAATATTCCCTGACAACTTAAAAAACATTTTTAAGAAAATAAAAAATGAAGATCCTCTTCATTAATCTTTTCTACCGCTCCATAATTCTGTTCGACTGCTGATTCAAACAAAACTTTTTTTTTCTTTTGTAATTCCAAAATTTTAGATTCAATAGAATTCTGTATAATAATTCTATGAATTCTAATAGGTCTATGTTGACCAATACGATGAATACGATCCATAGCTTGTTCTTCTACCGCCGGGTTCCACCATAAATCCATTAAAAAGACATTATTGGCTTCCGTCAAATTTAAAGCTACCCCACCAGCTTTTAAAGAAATTAAAAATACAGTAATTTCTGATTCATTATTAAATTTCTCTATAGCAGCTTTTCTTTGATTTTGTGGCATGTTCCCATAAATCGTAACACATCGGAAACCTGCTCGTTCTAATCGCCATCTTAAAATTTCTAAGAAATTTACATATTGAGAAAAAACAATACTTTTCTCAATTTTATTTTTGTTAGAATTTAATCTTGTAAGTTGTTCAATTAAATATTCAATTTTAGTAGAACTCATCCAGTTTGTGGGATCTAGTTTTGTGGTAAGTTTGTACTCGTAAACTTGGTTTAAATCGATAGTTATTTTGATTTTACAAACTGGGCATTCAGAAGACAAAAGTAAAAATTTTTTAGCTTCTTCTCTACAAAAAACGTGTTTACATTTCGAAATCACAGGATCGTCACATTCTTCATTACAAAATCCACAAATTGGTATGTCACTCATAGCATTTTCATTATTTTTATATACTAAATATGGATGATTAGCAGCCAGTCTCATTTTTAAAAGTAGATCAAAAATATGCGCATAATGATTTACTACTTCTCCTCTAAGATTGTATTCATCGTATTTACTTTTTGTATTAGAATATAAACTTTTATAAAAATCTAATTCTTTTTCATTAATATATAACCTATCAATAGAAACCACTTTACTAGGCAATCCTAATTCCGCCTCAATACCCAATTTTGTTCTTCTTAAAATAATTTTTTTCGTGAATTTGTGTAGTTTATCGAATATCGCTTTACCTTCTTCAGTATATCCAAATTCTTTTATTGGTGTAGCAATATTCCGATTCCACCACGAAAAATGAACTGCGCCAAAATGTCCACAGACGCAAAATCCTCTAGAGTGCGACTCATCTTTTTCATTGTACCTAAGCCAATGAATCGAAGTACAAGAACATTTTTTGCAAAAATAATGAGAAAATGGGAAGAGCTTAAGAAATTTAACTAAAGAAAGCAAGTCTCCTACTCTGTTTTGTACAGGCGTCCCTGTCAAAGCCCATCTATATTTCGATTTTAATAATGAAATTGCACTACTAGTTTTCGATCTAGAATCTTTGACATAATGTGCTTCGTCTAGAATAATTCTTGTATATTCCATAGAATACAATATTCCTGATTTTCTTCTGTATTCATTTTCTACTGTTCCATAAGTCGTTAAAATTATATCAATTTTTTTATTTTGATTTTTTTGATATGTCTCAGTTTTCATTTTAAGATTTCCGTAATTTTTCATAATATTGAACATTCCTGGCGCGTGTCTTTCTATTTCTTCGATCCATTGATTAAGTGCTATAGAAGGAAGTATTATTAAGTTCACGTCACTTGAAGTTCCCAAAAGTAATAGTCCGATAGTTTGTATTGTTTTACCCATACCCATTTGATCTGCTAATATACCGCCTTTAATGTCGCTTTTTTCTCTACTTTTCATCCATGATATTCCATAAAGTTGGTAATCCATTAGTTTAGTGACAAGACCAGATGGATGTCTAAGTAGTTCTACTTCTATATCAGATATATCATCTAACATGGTATGATTATCACTTATATACAAATTTTCCATTTCTCTTCTTTTGATCTTTTTTTCTTCTACTGGAGTTAGTTTTCTAAATTTAGCTGGTGCTGATATCTCTTCTTTATAAATTTCGATATCTTTCCGTGGATCATTTCGATACATCTCAGTCATACTATGGGCTAAAATGAAGAATAAATCTATATTGACATTTTTAGAAAAAAAATAAAAAAGCCGTTTTTAATTCATTTTTTAGAGTTTTTTTTTATTTTTTAAGCCCCCCCCCCCAAAAAAAAAAAAAAACAAAAAAAAAGTCTAGAACTGCTTCTAGATAGTTTTAACAAATTATAATAAACAGTTTCACATAGATGGCATTTTGCAAGCACGCTATTAAAATTATTATCGTTAAATTTAATTCCAAAAAGGATGCTATAATTTTAAATATTTCAACTTCAATATGGCACTAGACATATAATTAGACACTAACGAAAAGATTTATTCATTTTGTGACCAACTTAAAAAATCTAGACGCTACTTTTTATAACCAATTTTCGTTATGATCTATTTTTTATAGCTTGTGGCCAATGTTTTTGCTTATAATAATTTAATCTTACTATACAATTATTCATCCAAAAATTATGAACTTAAACTTTAGCTCATTATTCTGTCCATATTCCTGTTATCGAACTAATGAGCTAATTTTTCAAGTATTTTTTACAAAACCAATTGGCTTTTGCAGCAAGAAAAAGTTAAAAGAAAATAGTATAATATAATTTCTATAGTTTTGGATCAAAAAGATTCAATTCTTGTACATAAGTCTCCATTTTTGGATTTGAAAAAATGTAGAAGAGGACCATGTTTTCCTATCTAACATTCTCGACTATAGTAATTTAATCCTGGTTAGATAATTCAACATTTATATATTTTCCTATTTGTATCAGGCTTTTTTTTAATATTTGCAAATATTCCCGGCATTTTGATTTTCAGCTCTGTAATTTTCAAGATGCCCTGCTTTGAGTGTCGACATATCTTTTTTAACTGTTTAAATTATATTTAGTACATAAAAAGAGGCAGTACATTTAATTTGCTCGTTGGCCTTTCATTTAATCAAATTCCAATATTTGACACACAATTAGCTAATTGTTCCACAATAAGACATTTTTTGCTTTGTCTTCAAAAGATCCTTCATTTTATAAGATGCAAAAATTGCTTCAGGTTAATTTCGATTAATTACTTTGACCAACCAGGCAGATGAATTTTTAATAATGACCTAGTTATTTGCCTTAACTTTGTTGAACTTTCTTTCGGGTCGACTTAGTTTCTAGGAGATGAATATAAAAAAAGCAAGAGGAAAAATAGCATAAATAAAAGGAAACAAAAAATGAATTATAAAAATGGCTAAAATCAGCATTAGTGTAAAAAATTAAACATAGAGTAGATGTAACACAAAAGAGTATTTTTGTGGTTTATAAAATATTTACCCCTTTTCTTTTTTATATGGCCCTTATCATTACAGAGAATATTTCTAATAAGACCCCTCTTAAATCTTCTTCTTCTATTAGTTCCTCAGTAAAATACATTCTCTTCTCTTTAGATCTCGACATTATCGAGTATTTCTATATTAATAATCTGGACTTATACATCACCAATATAAATATAGAATATTTACTCTTTAAAGTCTCTAAGTTTAAGTATTTAGAGATCAAAGTAGAAGGAAATAAGACGATAGACAGACTACAAACATACAATAAAGTAGTGAGTAAAGATCCACGGGGCTTAGAGATATCATTTAGTGCAGATATATACAGATCTGTGTATACTTCTCTTTATATGCCTTCTGCGTATTATCATGAGAGTGATATAAATATAAAGATATTTCAGTATATAGTGAAAAATAAAGAAGCAAGTTATGAAGAGATAGAAAAACATTGTAAAGAAGATATAAGAAGAGGAATGAACAATTTATTATATACAGAAGTAATAATAAAGAAGAATAATTTATATAAAGTCAACGAGATACTAAAAATATAGAATAAAAGATCTATAATTATAGTGGGTTAATTTCTTATTGGTTGAGGTATGGCAGAACTCGCCTAAAATCTATCGGCCAACAAAGACAAAATATTAAAAATCAGATTTATACAGATTTTTTTGGTTTACTTTCTTTCATCGTACAAAGTATACCATTATCCTACTACTCTGAAGTTTTATAAGTAGAAAATATCTCTTAGTTAATTAGCAGTCTTTTAAGCATCCAACATTTGTAATTCCTAGTAGAGCAAGTTTACAATAGAATATGCTTTCCCGTTTTAAGAACTTGATTTATATATTTTTTTTTAAGTACATCCTCTCTCATTTTTTTAAGATTCCAGTTTAGTCGAAATAAAAAATGGAGAGGTGTAAACTTAAGATAAACAAAATGTAGTTTACAAATTAAACCTAAATAAGAATTTAGAACAGGCAATTTCAAAAATTCTTATGTGATGAGATCTGATGGTTTTGAGCTCATTTTCAAACAAATTTTTTTATAAATTCTCGATGTTTAAACATTTTGGAATTCTGTTGAAGGGTTAAATAAATTTAAAAAACGAAGTTGACGATATTTTGAAATTAACTCTTTTAAAAATAACAATTTAATAAACCGCATTAATATATAGTGTTTAAGGATGATAATCTAGTGGCTGAAATTATCACGTAATCACTTTTTGTAGATACTTACCCAAAGTATCAAATGTAAAATATTTACTATAAATAATAAAAAATTTATCATCTAAAAATATTATGAAAGAAAAGGAAGCAGCTTTTAACATAAAGTAAACGCTTTACAACGATATAAATAAAATGTTAAATATAACTTTGATATTATTAATATAATAATTTAAAACCATAAAAATGAGGTTTAAAAAATATAAATAAAATCTTTGTACATATTAATGGTTTCATTATTGGCTGTAAATGCAATATAATCTCTTTTTTTGCAAGTGAGAAGTAGGGAATAATATTACATAGGGATTTTTATCCACTGGTACTATGAGATTCTTTCTCACTAAACTCCCTCAATATAACCTGCCGGCGCAGCAACTAAGCCATATCTATAAAAATTTGGCACCAAAAGAATCTGTCATCAAAGAAACCATAACCCCCTTCCAGAGTGATCTCACAGTGGATATACCTAACAGGCATGGTTACATATTACCCGAGGAGAGATGTCACCGTACCGACTTAAAGATCCCTACAATCATCAGTATTGCACACACGGCTCATAACTTAATTAAATTAAGAGTCCGGCGTTTTTATTGGGCTGCATTTACAGCAATCTTCCACTAGCTTTGGCCATCGTGTTACATTTTCGTGTAGGATAGAGTCCACGCGACGTTCTACTGCCCCACTTCATCTAGTCTCTTATTAACTCTCAGATCCAATACTAAAGCGCGCCAGCTATGGGCTCCAACTAGGCCGTAGTCATTGATACTTTTATGTATCATTAAGTCTCCACAAGAGGATCGCATGTTTTGTCCTTAAGGTACGTTTCTACACTAGATGCTAATTACCCTATGGCTTGACACACACAAGTTTCATTGAATCAACATAATGATTATCGTGGGCATTTTCATCATCTGAGTTGTTCCAATGATCATAGAAAATAGAAACAATTTTGCTGCCCTGGTATCGAACCCAGCCTTCTCTCCTTGAAAGCATCGCTGTTTACCATTGGGCTATAAGGGTACCTTACAAAATTTGTTAAAACAGATGAGTTTTTTTTGAAATGGAAAAAAAAATTAACGTCTATTTTAAAGAAATTGAATAATGTGGAACCCGCGTGTGCTTTACTTGTTTTGTGTTCAGTAGAAATGATACAAGTTTCCTTGAGGCAATACAAGATAATATATTAACGAGTCTTATTGTGATAAATGGAGAGCATAAGATGCCTCATAGACAAATAACAGGGATGGACACAAGACTGTGAAGAACGTTGTCAATTTCGTTAATTTTAACGACTCTGAGACACAATATCAAACAAATTGAGAGATTTTGCTTTCTTTCCGAGAGAGATAATCGGTCTAAACATGGAATAAACCAGGACAACTCCTATGATTACATTTACAATTCCTTAGGTCTTGTTTAAAAAAAAACAGCGTCAAAATCATCTTTTTTCATTATTCAAGTTAACCCGCAAAGTCTTTTTTAATGCTTATTATTTTTCACGTTTTTTTAATTTTCAATGCAGTTTTCAAACGGTCATGCACAGGAAAAAGGTTTTAATTTTTTGTTGTCAGGATAGTGACTACGAATTTTAATCCACATTACGATGACTACTTATTAATTAAGTTCAAGTGTTCACTGTACAATTATGTGCTAGATAGTGTTCCGCTCTAAACATGGATTAGAATATAAAAAATGAGAAAAATAATTCATTTAAAAGATATACAATTACTTTGGGCTTAAAAATATCAATATAGCCTTTGAAAATACTTTTAACACACAGCCGACTACTGTAAATTTTATGACCTTAATCAAAGAGTGGCCACGTCGCACAGTTTG
Organism: Vairimorpha necatrix; assembly: GCF_036630325.1. Taxonomy (NCBI): domain Eukaryota; kingdom Fungi; phylum Microsporidia; family Nosematidae; genus Vairimorpha; species Vairimorpha necatrix. Next base: position 177,455 of record NC_088827.1, on the reverse strand, counting down.
AACAGCCAATGTCACAATAAAAACATGATAATAGATATTCAAATAGAAATAATTTGATGAGGCAAATAGTAACACGATTGATTGTAAAAGAAAACCGATATGCAATATTGTAATATGAACAAACGCTTTAAATTAATTTCATATATGGATTAAAGGTTATGCACAAAAAATATGGTGCATGTTATAATGAAATTTTTTTTTGCGGATTTCTGATATTTTAAATAAGGCGTAAAAATTTAGTAAAATTTTATTATTTGATGGACTTAGTAAATCATTAAATTTTGCTTGTCTATGAATTACAGCAATGTTTTTTGCATTTCAAACTCGAAATCATGTTTAAAATTAAAAATATTATAATTCGAGCAAAACATCGTCTAAAAATTGAATTTTTAAAAGCACCATTATTTTGTATGAAAATTTCGATTCGATTTTATTACAAGCTTTTTCTTTTTTATTTGATATAAATAGTACCGTGGTTTCCAGGTTAAGAGATCCTCCCATAGAAGAGACCATGGATCTTTTCTATTGATATAAAATATTTGAAATTTCTTTTCATTTTTTTTCTAAATTTACCCCATGAAAAAAAAAGCGTACACTCTTAAAGAAAAATTAGTAGGATTACAAAGATTACGTGAAAACAATGGGAATATAAGTATGACTGCTCTAGAGTTGCAGATTACTAGGAAAATGCTTCGTGATTGGAAAAAGGCCGAAGTCCAAATGATCAGCCAAAGCAACATTAAAAATACTAAAAGAATGCGTGCCGGTACTTCTACCAAATGGCCTCCTCTTGAAAAAATGTTGGTGGATTGGGTGAATGTAGAGCGAGGTGAAAAGAAGCGAATTATTTTAACTTTTAATATTAGAGGTAAGGCTTTTGAAATAGCAGAGAAGTTGTCCATTACAGATTTTAAGGCAAGTATGAGTTGGTTGATGGGGTTAAAAAGAAGAAATCATTTTTCATTTAAAAAAATAACATCTTTTGGACAGGAAGACAACAGAAGGCCTTAGGAGATTAAATAAACCGTGTTGAATTATTTTGGAGCCTTTAATCATAAATTTAACTTTTGGGCAGCCAAACAGTGGTGTAAAATATGGATGAAACTCCTATGTACATTGATATGATGCAATCGCGGACATTATTATTCCTCAGTGAAAAAAACACTGAAGTATATACAACTGGAAATCTGAAGACTAAAATTTTCGTCGTTATTGCTATTTCCTCAGAAGGTACTGTTTTAAGGGGAATGGCCATTTTAAAAGACCTTAAAAAACCGCCAAAATGCTTTGTGCCAAATAATATTATTGTAGCTACATCTGAATCGGGGAACATGGATCAATATCTGGTGTTATTATGGATTCGAGCATGTTTTAACAAATATGGGCCATTTGAAAATAAAAAAAAATCTTATTCTTGAAGCCTATAAATCTCATTATACTGGAAAAGTTAGGAAGGTGTTGCTAATAATAACATTGAACCCGTTTTAATTTCCCCCAAAAACTACGTCTTATTTACAACCATTAGATGTTTTGATAAATTCTTCATTTAAGGCCGAATTAAAAAGAAAATGGCAGGAATGGTTTGCAAACGGGTTAAAGGAATATACAAATAAAGGTTAAATGCGTAGACCGAGCTGGGAATATATTTTGAATTCAATAGCGGATGCATTAAAAAAATAACTCCTGAAATGGCTTCTAAGGCTTTTAGATCGTGTGAAACAGATTCAATTTTTCTTGAAAACAACACTTTAAATTTAAACAATAAACTTCAAGATGTTCTTTATTGTGCTAAAATTGAAGACGAAGGCCTAGACTGTGGAATTCATTTGAAGATCACATAGAAATACAAAGGTTTATTATAATAAAGGGTTCATTTTTTTTAATTAATTTTTTTACCATTTGGCTGGAGGTGGATCTCTTATATGGGTGGACCTCTTATACTAGTATAATAATTTCTTTTTATAAAGTCGCAAAATTCGACTTTTGGGGGTGGATCTCTTAACCCGGTACATATGCTAAACAGAATAAATTTGTACAAAAAACATATTACAACAAAAAATGTTAAGATAATTTTTCAAGTAAAACTCAACTAATCTTTATAGTTTTATAAAACATATCAATCAAAAAGATTTAAGAATCTTTATTACATTTTTTTTCCGCCCTAAAATGAGCAAACAAAAATTTGGCTTAACAGTAAAAAAATCTGAAAATTTTTCAACTTGGTACACTCAAGTTTTGGACAAAGGAGAATTTCTTGACTATTACGACGTAAAGGGTTGTTATATTCTCAGACCCAATGGACAATTTATATGGTCAGAAATTAGGAGATGGTTCACTAATGAAATAGAAAAAATTAATGTTGAAGAATATTCTTTCCCGATGCTAATTCCTAAAGCTTTTTTAGAGAAAGAGGCCTCTCACATTTCTGATTTCTCACCTGAAGTGGCTTGGATCACAAAATGCGGGGATGAAGTTTTACACGAACCAGTAGCAATTAGGCCGACTTCAGAAACTGTCATATATCCTTCATTTGCGAAATGGATCAGCAGTCACAGAGATTTGCCTTTGAAAATTAATCAATGGTGCAATATTTTGAGATGGGAATTGCGAGGCACGACACCTTTGATCAGAAGTAAAGAATTTTTATGGCAAGAAGGTCATACGGCCCATCTGAAGAAATCAGACGCTGACGAAGAAGTCTTGTATGTTTTAGATTTGTATTATAGAATCTATAAGGAATTATTAGCAGTGCCTGTCATCAAGGGAATTAAAACTGAGAATGAGAAGTTTGCCGGAGCTGATTATTCCACTACAGTAGAGGGGTTTATTCCTCAAGTAGGCAGAGGAATACAAGCAGCCACTTCTCATCATTTGGGCCAAACTTTCAGTCAGATGTTTGACGTCAAGGCTCAAATAGACGACAATAGCTCGGAATTTGTGTATCAGAATTCATGGGGCTTTACTACCAGATCTTTGGGTATAGCAGTCATGATTCATTCAGATGATAAAGGTCTTGTTTTGCCACCAAGAGTGGCCAAGACACAAGTGATAATCATTCCTTGTGGTATAAAAACAAAGACTAAAGATGAAGACAAGAAGAAATTAATAAATGTAGTTGAAAAAATCAAGAGACAACTATTGTCTGCAAATATTAGGGCACAGGTAGACAGTAGAGACAATATTACTGTAGGATATAAATACAACCACTGGGAACTTAAAGGAGTCCCTTTGAGATTTACAATTGGACCCGAAGAATTGGAAAAAAAAGAAATCTGTGTTTACAAAAGAAACACGGGGGAGAAATCTCAAGTACAATATAACGAAGACATTGCCAACATAACAAGTAAATTACTTGATGAAATACAGAAAGAATTATACGACAAGGCTTTAGTAGAACAAAATAGCAAAATAAAATACGTCAAAGATTTCCCAGAATTTATCAAATTTTTAGATAATAATTTTTTACTGATGACGCCGTGGTGCGAGAAATCGGAATGTGAGGAAGAAATAAAAAAACGAAGTACGAAATATGAAGATGGGAAAATTTTATTAGCAGGGGCGAAGTCTCTGTGCATTCCATTTGAATCTAAAGAATTTAATAATGAGACATGTATAATTTGTAATGGTACATGTAAAAGATACACTTTATTTGGTAGAAGTTATTAAAAAAAAAAAAACTTTTTTATATAATTTTTATAATATAAACTTATCTTATTGATGTTTTTTATGTTTAAGACTGCTCTTGTAATTTTTATAAATATTTGATTTGTAAAATTTTCCCCCTAGAATGTTAGTTAATAAAATTATAATTACAAAAATTAAAAGTCTCTTAGAAGCTGCCACTAAAGCAAAATTAAAAAGTAAATTTATTTACAAGAAAATTCTAGACGAATTTACTAAATTTAATAAACCTATTATATCTAAAACACAAATAAAGAATATTCCTAATGTAGGGACAAAAACTTTAGAATTACTTTGTGAACACATAGAAACAGAACTTAAAAAAGTAACAAATAACTTAGAAGATTTAGAAAAATACAAATTATTTTTTCAGGTCAAAGATTACAACGAACTAAAAGAAAAATTTTTAGAGAGCGAAAAAAAAAATTTTGAAGAAAGCGAAAATAAAAAATATGTTGAAATTTCTCATTTTGATGAAGATTTTTTCATAAGTGATATAACTGGTTCAGATATAGAAATGGTTACTATTGATTTCAAAAAAGATTGTTTATCTTTTTCACAACCGAATCCAAACTTAAATGAGGATTACAAAGTAAAAGCCAATAAAGTCAAATTAGTAGAAGATAAAAAAAATTTTAACAATATAAAAAATTCACCTCTAGCCAAAAAGAAACAATTAAAAAAATATATTCCGGGGTATAAAACCGGACCATATGCAATTTTAAAAGCTCTTTGGCTTGAAAATGGCATTTCTAAACATAAAATAATCCAAATTGCTAAAAATTATTCTACAACCGAATTCGACCTTACGTCTCGAAATTCCGCCTGGTCGGGAATGAAAACACTAATTGATAAAAATTTTGTGTATAAAGAATCAGGATCAAAAAAATATTTTATTACGGAAGAAGGTCTGACTACAGCAAACAAGTTATTTTTTGACACTTCTATAATAAAAAACACAGACACAGAAGTTACTCTTCTTATAGATTCTAGAGAAATCAAAAATAGGAATTTTAGATCTTTTTTCCAAGGATATTTCGAAAACACAGGCGTAAATTTCGAGACTCGCCAATTAGAAGTTGGCGATTTCGCTTGGATTCAAAATGAAATGATTTGTGATTTTATTGTTGAACGCAAATGTGGTTCCGATTTTGTAAGTAGTATAACTGACGGAAGATATAAAGAGCAAAAAAATAGACTTAGAGATACAGGAATAACAAATATTTATTATTTGGTAGAAAATCTAAAAATTTCAGATTTTAAAAATATTTCATATGAGACTGGATGTCAATCTCTGACTACTACAAAATTAGAAGGAATGACTGTTATTGAGACTGATGATATTAAAGAAAGTGCGACTGTTATAGAAAATATCCACAATAGAGTCAAAAATGTACAAGATGGGAATTATAAAATGAGTTATGGTAGTTTTATAGAAAAAGGAAGTAAAAATAAGAATATGAGTGTAAATAAAATGCTTTTTTATGCCTTTTCTGGTATTTATGGGATTAATAATGAGAAGGCAAGATTGTTGACTGAACATTTTAAAACATTTAAAAATTTTTATACGATAAGTTTGAGTAAAAATTTACGAACAGAGTTAGTGAATTCAGGAATTAATCTTAGTAAAAGAAATATAGACGATATTATACATTTTATGTGCAAAGACACGTCTAACTGATAAAAATAAACGATGTATAAAATTATTTCAAGTTATATGGCACGATTAAATATAAAATAATTGAGAACATATTGATACAACTAATAAAAATGTTGACTTTTTTTAAAAATGTAATTTATTTATTGCTAAAATCTTCTAAGAAAGCTCTCTTATATAAAGACATAAATATTTTATCATTCGAGGCTATAGGATGCGAGAAATAAGCTTTAAATGCTCCATGCACTCCCAAAGGTTTCTTAATAAATCCATGTGATCTTCCATTTTTGGTGTATAATTTTATATCTTTGTAATATAAAACTTCTTCTTTACTGTAGAACATTCTCTTTACAGTACAAGATCTTTTATGAATTTTAATAGGTAAGCCTTTTAAAACAACTTCGTCGTACAATTTTCTATCTTTGATTTCTAAATGGACTGCCATCAATAAAAATGTCTCTCTTGAGATTTCTCTAAGCGGATTATGATAAAACACTAAAATTTTGTGTATATCAAAAGCCAAGGGAGCTATAAAGGTTATTACGCCCGTGTCCAGTAATTCTTCTCGTTTATATAAATTTTGGTTATTTGACTTTGTAATCGTCGGCGTGACTTCCAAGATCTTATGACCCATGTCTACAAAAATCTTCTCGCCAGTTTTCAGTTCGGCTCCTTGGAAAGAATAATTGTGGACTGTATTGAATTCTTCAAATTCATAGTGACCAAACATTACAAAAATATTATCAGAAATATTTTCTGTAACTCTTATGACGATTTCTAAAAATTGATTATCAGGAATGACACTTTGTCTTTTCGTTATCATTTTTTTCACATGTTTAAAGTCTTGAAAAAATAATAAATTTTTATAATATTCAGGATATTTGTCAGTTGGCAAATCACATGTCGAAATATTTCTAATTCCTTTATATTCTGAATATTTGTCTATTAAAGACGGATATTCTTCTTTTTCCTGTGAATAATCTTCATAATCTTCTTCATTTTCGTCTTCATTGATTTCTGACTCGGGCTCAAAATCACTCTCGTCATAATCTTCGATTTCCATTTCATTGTCTTGAAAATCTTGTACAGTAACAAATTCACTTTTATTTTCATCTGACATTCCTAATTCTTGTCCTTTATAAATCCTATCTCCTTTAATTTCTACTATTTCTCCATTATATTTGCCATTAATAGTTACTTTATCCGACACTGGACCTTTTTTCATAAAACCTTTGACTGTAAAAAGATTTTCGCTTTCTTTAGATACGGAAAACGGAACCATAAAAGGACGAGACGATATTTTTGACGGATTAATTTTTAAGATACACAAAAAATCTAGCAGATTTTTTAGTTCGACAATTTTTTGTTCTGGTAAAAATTTTGCGACAAATTTTTTACATCCATTTAGAAATTTTTTATTTAAAACGACAAATAAACAAGTCGGCAAATGTCTTTTTACTAATAAAAGTGTTTTTTCGCATATCTTACCCGTATTGACTACACACACTACAATATCAGAAGTTCTAGTTATATAAGAAGTCTCAATATCTGAAAAATTAGTTGTATCAATAAACATAAAATTTTGTTTTTTCTGTTTATTGTAATACATATTTGTAGATTGATTATCTAAAAATTCTTCTTTTATTTTTGTCATATCGCCGCCCAAGTCAACAAAGCTTACAATTTTGTATGGTCCATGTTCTGACTTATAAATATCTGTTGATTTCTGTTTTATTTCCTGTTTGTGATCATTTTTCATTTTATTTCTGTTTCTTTTATCTTTGATTTTCATTTTTGTGGGAAAAAAATCTAAAAGAAAATTATTTTTTTTTTTTTTCAGTTAGTAAATAAATAACGGTAAATTGAATTTATAAATTAAGGAGTTAACAGTATTGTTTATTTTTTATATGACCCTCCTATGTTGAAATCCACACCAAGAGAAAATAAAGAAGTAAATGAAGTAAATCCAGAATCATATTATAATTATGAAGAATATAAAATTAAAACTGGCAATATTGATAAATACAAAATAGCTTTTAGACTAGGCAGAGGCAAATATTCAGAGGTATTTGAAGGTCGGACTGACAATGATAGAGTGGTCATTAAATTACTAAAACCAGTACGAGAGTCTAAAATCAATAGAGAAATTTTAATACTTAAAAATCTAAACCATGACAATATCATCAAACTTGAGGATGTTGTAATGGACAAGGATTCATCAACATATTCACTTATATTTAAATATATAAAACACGATGACACAATAAAACTTTTTGAGACTTTTGACATTAACGACATTAGATTTTATTCTAGACAAATATTAAAAGCACTGAGTTACGCACACTCTAGGGGGATAATGCACAGAGACATTAAACCTCACAATATAATCATCAATCAGAAAGAAAAAAAATTATTATTAATTGATTGGGGATTAGCAGAATTTTATCACCCCAATAAAGATTATAGTGTCAGAGTAGCATCGAGATATTATAAAAGTCCCGAGTTACTCTTAAACTATCCTTATTATAATTATTCCTTAGACATTTGGTCCTTTGGGTGTGTATTTGCCGAGATGATGTACAAAAAAAGACCGTTATTTAAGGGGGAAGACAATAACGACCAATTATTAAAAATAGCGAAATGTCTAGGAAGGGAAGATTTAGAAACTTACAGCCAGAAATATGACATAGACATTTTTAATGGGGGCGAAGTGCCTTCTAGCAGAATCGATTTTGAAGATTTTTTGATGGTAAAAAGTAAGGATTATAAATTGGCAGTAGATTTACTAAACAAAATACTTGTATATGATCATATTGACAGATACACTGCTGATGAATGTTTAAATCATCCATTTTTCAATAAAACCGAATAAATAAATTTTTTTAATTTTTTTTCAATCTCACCCCTTTATGATTATAAATCTCAAAGTGTTGTGCAATGGAAGTTTTTATATAAAAGTTGATGATTCAATTACAGTCAAAGAACTTCACGAAATGATATCTGAAAAAATAAAAACAAAAAAATTTTATTTACGAAAAGAAAATAAAAAATTACTTGACATGTTAGATTTGAATACTTATGAATTTACTCAAAATGATTGTGTAGAACTTGTTTACATCAAATAAAACTTATACCATAAAATTTTACTTAAATTAAATATTTCCGTATAAAACATATAGTCTTTTCTATAATAATAATTTAACTAAATATTGACCGTTATAAAATTAATACTAAATTCTTTACCCTCAAATTAAAAAAATGTCCAAAAAATTAATCAACGAAAAAATAAAAAATGAGAAAAAACTAGCAAAGGCTGCTGCAAATGAAGCCATTTTACATGAAATGTTAAATGCTGAAGAAAATGGGTTTATAGACACACAAGACAAAATAAAAACAACTGAATTAAATCAACAATATATTAAAAATAATGTAAGCCAAAAAGTTAAAGAAATGTGTTTTAGTTTGGATATAAAAAATGGTCCAATTTTTTGTAAATACACAAGAGACGGAAGATTTCTAAATATTCGCAATAAAAATGGGTATTTTTCATCACTTGATACACACAAAATGAATCTTTTTTTCGAAGCTGATGTCGAAGATACAGTTTTTGATTCTACGTATCTTCATAATGAAGATTTTATTGCACTTGCACAAACAAATTGTGTATTTATTTACAATAAACAAGGTGTAGAAGTACACGCAGTTCGGGAAAATTCAAATGTAAAAAATTTAGAATTTCTTCCGTACCATTTTTTGTTAGTTTCGACTTCTTCAGATGGATTTTTAAGATATCAAGACACTACTAATGGGAGATTTGTTAGTTCATATTTTATAAAAGATAAAAATATAAAATCTTTAAAGCAAAACAAAGCTACGGCTGTTGTTTACACTGGCCACAAAAACGGGGTAGTTTCGCTTTGGACACCAAATTGTAAGAATCCGATTACTAAAGTCTTATGTCATAAAATAGGTATTTCTAATATAGAAATTGAAAGATCTGGTACTTACATGTACACGACCAGTATAGATTCGAGTATTAAAGTATGGGACATTAGAAAGTTGTACAAACCAGTGAATACTGTAAAATCGGCGGGAAATTTTACGACGACTTCTCTAAGTCAGAGATCAATTTTGGCCGCCGCGTATGGAGACAAAATACACATTTTCAATAATCTGAGCACTGCCAATAAAAAAGACGTTTCTTATTTAAAACACAGAGAAGTTGGTAAAAATATTTCTAGTTTACAATTTAAGAATTACGAAGATATTTTGACAATTGGTCATAGTAAAGGTGTCAGTAATATTATTGTACCTGGATCGGGAGATCCCACATATGACACGTTTGAAGATTCGCCGTTTATTACTACGAGACAGAAACAAGATAGAGAAGTTAATATGCTTCTTGATAAAATTCCACATACTCTGATAGGTAAAGATATTTTTAGTGTAAAAGAAAAAACGATAGAGAAATTAAGAAAGCCTAAAATCAAATATGAAGAAGAAGACGATAAATTGAAGAAAGTACTTAGTAAATACCTAAACAACCCAACAAATTAAAACAAAATTTATTTTAAAAAAGACAAAGCAAAATTGTAAAAAAAAAAAAAATTAAAAATTTTAATACAATAAAAACGCTACTGCATCAAATTCTTCTTCACAAAGATACATTTTTATAAAAGAAAATTAAATAATTACAATCCGATTTTGACCCTTATGAATATTAAAGACATTGTCAATGTTCGATTTGAAAATCCAAAATTCAAATTTGACGGTAAACGTATGCGAGTTCTTCAAGAGCGAAAAGTCGTAGACTGGAGCTCTGCAATAATTTTACAAATGAAAACACGATCTTTAGACTCAATTTCTATAAATCCAAATTATCAATTAAATAATCAGTTAATAAATTTAAAATCTCCTGACCAGTGTTACAATGATCTTTCATATGCGATCACGTCCAAGTTTGAACATCTCAGTATGAATAAAGTCCGCTCTCCTGTCCACGTGGTCAGATGGACGCCTGATGGAAGAAGGTGTATGAGTGGCACAGCGACTGGGGAATTTTCATTATGGAATGGATACGGGTATAATTTCGAGACTATTTTGCAGGCTCACGAATCTTCTATTCGTACAATGTGTTGGTCGCATTCTGGGAAGTTTCTAGTTTCCGCTGACAATCTCGGGATCGTGAAATATTGGCACCCGTCTATGAACAATATTCAAGTTTTTCAAGGACACGACGAGCCTATCAGAGACATAAGCTTTTCAGCTAATGACTCGAAATTTTGCACTGCTTCTGATGATTCGACTATAAAAATCTGGGATTCTAATGATTCGAGATGCGAGTCAGTCTTGTCTGGACACAATTGGGATGTCAGAAATGCTCAATGGCACAAATATAAAAGTTTAATAGCCAGCGCAGGAAAAGATAATTTGATTAAGTTTTGGGATCCCAGAGCAGCTAGTGAGTTATACACTCTTCATTCTCATAAGAGTACCCTTTTAGCTCTCAAGTGGTCTCTTACGGGTAATTATCTACTGACGGGTGGTAAAGACCAAGTAGTCAGGATTTTTGATATTAGAAATATGAAAGAAGCGTATTCTCATAAAGATCATAGAAAAGAAATAACTTCTCTTGCTATACATCCCATTATTCCTGATTATTTCGTAAGTGGATGCGGGGATGGTACAATTTATCATTGGCAAATGTTCAATGAGACGCCTATGGAAGTTGTTACTAATGGACATGAGTTTACTATTTGGTCAATGGAATGGCATCCTGTAGGCCACACTTTGGCCTCGGGGTCTATGGACAACACAGTGAGATTTTGGATTAGACCGAGACCTGATGATGGGAAGATTGTAAATGAAGAAGATAACTAAATTAAAAGTACTTAATTAATAACTGACAATTTAGATTAACCTTAAAAGTCATAACTGACAAATAAGATTGACTTAAAATAAATGAGTTTTCAATATAAAAATTTGCTGTTTTTTATTTACTTTTCTGAAACTGTAAATATTTATAGTTTTCTCTTTCCCCTAACAATGGAGTCTAAACATTTCGATTTTATAATTTTGGGCTCTGGTTTTGTAGAAAGTACTTTGGCCAGTATTCTTTCTAATAATAACAAATCAGTCATGATTATAGACAGAAATGATGTGTACGGCGCAGAACTGGCCACTTTACAATACAAACAATTAGAAGATTATTTCGGGACAAATTCGTATGACAAAGATTTATTAAAATTCGACAGAGATTTCTGTATCGATTTAACTCCTAAACTTCTACTGGCAGATTCTGATGTAGTAAAATTAATGATTAAATACAAAATTGACGAAGCACTAGAATTTGTCAATATACCCGGTTCATTCGTATACAAAAACAAACTGCACAGTGTGCCATGCAATGAGTCACAGTCACTTAAGACGGGACTAGTAGGATTTTGGGAGAAATACCATGTCATGAAATTTTTCTGGGATGTCAAAGCCTACGGAGGCAACCCGGAAACTTACAAATTCCAGAATACGATGAGAGAAGAATTCGAAAAATACGGCTTGAGTAAAGACGTGCAAGAATTTATTGGCCACGCTATTGCTCTAAATCTGGATGATAAATATTTAGAAAGACATCCTAAAGAGACATTTGATAAAATATGTTTATATGTCAAATCTCTAATGTCTTTTCAGAGTACTCTAAAGTCTCCGTATATTTATCCAAAATACGGTATCTCTGGTATTATCCAAGGCTTCGTCAGAAATGCCTGCATTCACAACGCGGAAGTGATGCTAAGAGCCGAGATCAAAGATATTGATACTAATACTAACACTATAAAAGTTGTAGAACCAGTAGATAAAAAAGAGATGTGTTTTACTGCTGATAAAATAATATCAGATCAGAGTTATATACAAAGACATAGTAGCTCATATGAAGTTATAAGAGGTATTTGTATACTAGAAGGCGAATCTGAAATAACAAAAAAGGCGCCTGCGTCTCAAGTCATCTTTCTGAAATCTGAGTATAAAAGACAAAATGATATGTTTATGGTGATATTGGGGAAAGAAGAAGAAGCCACGCCTGATAATTACAAAGTCGCGATAATTAGCACAGTAAAAGAGACAGATAATCCTGAGAAAGAATTGGAGCCTGTTTTATCAAAATTGGGAAATATTAAGAAGAAGTTTATTGAAGTAAGGAATGTTTATAAGACAGAAGATTTGAAGAATATTTATTTTACGAAGGGAGTTGATGAGTCGACACATTTTGAGTCACTTTATGAGGAAGTAAGAGAAATGTGTAATAAATTGGGAATAAAACTGGAATATAATTAAAAATTATTTGGTTAAGTTTTAGATACTTTTTATTGAACTTATAATATCGAGCTAATAAAATTTTAAATCAAATTTTTTAAATCGGATAAAATTTTTTAGCATTTTATATATAAAATCTCAATATAAACAGTTTTATATGATGTGTCTAATACATGTATTAAAAGTAAAAAACACCACTGCTTTCTAAAAAAGTGTTATTGTGAAAAAACTAAGCATTTTTACACAATAGGACTGTCTCAAATAAATTTAATTTTATTTATTTTTTTTCATAAAATTTTTTTAATTCTAATTTTAAAAATTTTTCATTTTTTTCTGCTTCTTTTTCACATTCACTCATCACTTCTTTTAAGTCTACAGGCCCATTAAAATACAAATTTATTATTGTTTTCTCTTTTACTAAATAAGTTACACACGCTTGATACTCGCCTTTTGTAAAACTACCCGCTATTATATCATCCATAACATCAAGATTAGCAAGTTTCGCTACTGCCCCAAATGCGTTTATATAGACTGATAATATGTCTACGCCTTTTTTTATTTCTACAAATTCTATATTTATTTGTGTCACTGAACATTTATTTTTTATTATTTTTTCTATTACACTTTTCACTATATTATTTTCTTCTGTAGTAGATTTCATTTTAAACTGGATATTAATAAATGGATCTGATTCATTTTTCTGTGTGTATGATAGTTTACAAATGAGTATTGAGTATTCTGTCTGTAAATATACCGACGGGATATTTTCTATAGGCATTATTTCGCAGATCATTTTAAAAGGGCAAATTAAACCCTTTTCAAATGAATAAAAATGTAGAACAAGACATTACAAATCCGAATAAAAATATAGAACAAGACATTTCCAATCTTAAACTTAGTCAACCTACTATTTTTATAGTAGTAGGTATGGCTGGATCTGGTAAGACGACTTTTTGCCAGAGATTATATTCTTGGATCTCAAGTGACAAATGTAAAATCGACCCAAAGTCAGGCTTAAACAAGCACATTTTTTCTGTCAATTTAGATCCCGCAGTCGTGAACAGTAAAATGCCTTTAAATTTGGACATTAAAGACCATATTGATTATTACGACGTAATGGAGAAATACAATCTCGGCCCAAATGGGGCGATCACTACATCTTTAAATTTGTTTTTACTTAATATTTCTCAATATATGGTTTTTAATAGTGAATATGTTATTATTGACACTCCCGGCCAAATTGAGTCTTTTACTTGGTCTTCCCCGGGCTACGTACTTAAAGATTTTTTTAGTAAAATCGGGAATGTAATAATGATTTATGTTGTAGACAGTGAAATGTCACAGGATACATCAGTTTTTATGAGTAATATGATTTATAGTATTAGTCTTATGTGTAGGTACAATATACCAGTATTGTGTACATTTAATAAAACTGATATAAGTAAATCAGAGAAGATAGAGACATGGATTAGAGATTATGAGAAGTTTAGAGAAGATTTGGACGAAGAAAAGAGTACGACGCCCCTGCTTGGATCTCTGGCTTTGAATTTTGAGGAGTTTTATAATGAAATTGAGACAGTGTCAGTGTCAAGTAAAACGGGAACAGGAAAAGACGAATTTTTCAAGAAAGTAAATGAGATATTAGGAAATAATAAATTTAAATATATTTAATAATATCTAGATGTTTATAAATATTATCTATATGTTTATTCTGTAATAATTTCACAGTGGAGATTGTAAAAATTTATTTAACAAAATAAAATATAAATTTTAAACAAATTTCTATTGCCAAATGCGTGTAATTCGTAGGAGCAGGCCCTATTAAAATATTCATTTATAATATTTCAATTAATTCGTAGGAGCAGGCTCTATTAAGATATTCATTTATAATATTTCAAGTTAGTACATTGTCCACTATGGTAATTCTTTTAGATATTTTGCTTAAAATCTTTCTTTTTTTTACCCCATTATGATCGAGTACTCAATAATATTTTTTACTCTTTTTAATTCCCTCGTCCAAATCTACTTAACTCTTAGGCAAATACTCGCCTTACACAAAGAAAAATCCGCCATCTCCAAATCCATGTCATCTGACGAGGAATACCTTCAAATGCAGAAATACAATAATGACAAACTCTTCTTCAGTATTTTTAAATGTTTAATCTTGACTTGTAAAGAGTTAGTCATCTTAAAATACAGACTCAACCAGTCTTTTTATAATTCTTATTTCTCTAATTTGTACATGTCTGAAGTCTTGTTCTTCTTAGCTGTTTACAATATTAATTCTCTACTTGATATTCCTTTTAATCTTTACCAGACTTTCCAGATTGAACACGCCCATGGGTTCAATAAAATGACTCTGGGTTTGTTTTTCATGGATTTATTTAAGAGTACTATGATTCTTAATGGCGTCTTCTTCTTCATTTTACATGTAGTATTGTATTTGATAAGTAATTATCTGAATTCTTTCTGGTTCTATTTGTGGGTATTCATGTCTATTACACAAATCTGTTTAGTAGTCATTTTCCCTGTTTATATCCAGCCATTATTCAATAAATTTACTAATTTAGAAGATGGATCATTAAAAGACAAGATAAAAGATCTTTGTACTAAAATAGGATTTAAAACTTCCAAGATTCTTATTATGGATTGATCTACCAGATCATCGCATTCTAATGCGTATTTTGTAGGCCTTTGTAAAGAGAAAAGAATAGTCTTGTACGATACATTAAGAAATCAAATGAATGAAGACGAAATATTGGCAGTATTGTGTCATGAATTCGGTCACTGGTATAATAGCCACACTCTTAAATTAGTAGTATGTGTTTTGATACAACAACTCTTCTTATTCTGGTCTACTAATCAATTACTCAATAATGATTACTTTAATAAGACTTTGTTTTATCAAAATGAACCATTGATAATAAAGATATCTTATGTGATATACTTCTTGAATATTACGGAGATACCTCTGGGATTGAGTAATAATATTTTGTCTAGGAAATATGAGAGAGAGGCTGATATATATGCAGTAAGACAGGGGTATGGAAATGAACTGTCTAGTGCGTTGATAAAGCTTAATAAGGAGAATAAAGGGAATCTGTCGCCTGATTATGTGTATTCGACATTTTATCATAGTCACCCTACGCTAGTGGAAAGGATGGAACTTATTGACAATGAAATGAAGAAAAATAAATGATTAATCTAAGTATGACACAAAATATAATATATATATATTTATATTTTATATATAGATTTATAGGTTAAGTTGATTCAATGAAACTTGTGTGTGACCAGTCTTAGTGGACTTTGTCCTTTTTAGACGAATATTTAAGCTATTTAAAATCATAGGGACGTAAGGCTTAATTGCTTGCGTGGTCCACATAGAATTCATGGTATGCTTAAATTGGCTGTGTTTAAATGCAGATGGTAGCAAAAAAAGACTTCCAAGTTATTTGTTCTTTTATATCTGTTGATCTCTTATAATGTTTGTTTTAATCTACATAGCGTTGCCGCTATGATTTTTTATAATGAGTAAGAATCGCACAGTACCAGTTGGTCAATGTTAACTTTTTTCAAATTGTCAAATTTCCTTTTTTTTATTTGCTTCTTTTTTTATTTATGCTGTTTTTTTTTTTGCCCCTTTAAAAATGAGTCGCAGATATTCCAAGGCCGTCGGTTTAGCCGCTTCTCTTCCTCTAGTAGTCAAGACTGGTAAATATGATATTGGTTTCAAGAGTGCTCTCAGAAATGTCATCACTAAGAAGGCCAAGTGTATTGTTGTCTCTAGTAGTCTTCCTTCTGTAAAAAGGAAGCAGTTAGAATATTACTGTGTTTTGGCGGGTGGAATACCCTTGAAGTTTTATGAAGGGACGAATAATGCGCTTGCAAATTTGTGTGAGTTGAAGTACAGGACAGGAGTGATGAGTGTTTTACATGAAGGGGAATCAGATTTATTAACTGAGAAGATTAATTAATAAAACAAATTAACTTTATAAAATCAAATATATATTATTTCATTATAGTAGTATAAAGTTATTATATTGTTTTATACTGTATTTTATTTCTTTATATCTTTTTTACACATTTTTAAGTTTTTGCCCTTTCTTATGGACTCCTCTGATATTCATGATATCTTGGCTAAGATAACTGACTATGATAATCTTCTAGATGTTCATCTCCTCACTAGTGTCATAGAATTAAATACCATCTCCCTTAAAGAACACTCTTCTACTCTCAGTAGTATTCTCAATAATACAGATCTCTTAGAAAAGAAGATCTCCAATATCGAGAATGAGATAAACAAGATCAAACTAAGCCACACGAAGAACAATGAGAAATATAAATTTGTAAATAATGAGAGACTTAGACTGGCTAAGAAGTATGTGGACTTAGAGAATGAGTTCAGTAAAATGAAGAGTGAGGTTGACGAGCTTGACCTGACCATCAAGAGGTCAAATGAAGAGATGGTCTCATTAAATAAGCCGTGTTTTTATCAGTTGTATCTTGAACTTATAAAGGGATTTGGGATAGAGATAAGTAAAGAGAAGAGGAATATATGTAGGATACGAAGTAGTAAGAAGAAATGTATAGTGGAAGTAGATTTAGAAGAAATGAAGAATGAAGCACAATATAAAATAACCAATAAGATATGGGAGACAATGTAATAAAGTCAAAATTTTATATTAATATGTAAAATTTTATTAGTTTAATAAATACTCTACATATTATTATACATATTATTATACATATTATTATAAATACTCTACATATTATTATCTCTACATATTATTATACATATTATTATTATATCTTCTTGATTAATTGCCCTTTTATTATGTCTTGCCCTACTACAAGATTGGCTATTCTAGATTGTCAAGATATTAATTCTTTATTTGATATTATAGAAGATATCACTCTAGATTTCTCTATAAAAGAATGTACTAGTAAGAAAGGGAATATGTGTCACATAATAGAGTCCACTATAGAAGACAATATAAAGATCTACGAAATACTGAAAGATCTAGACTGTAGATTTGTAGGAGAAGAGATGGAATTTGAGAGAGAAGTAGAAATCAAAAAAGAACAAGCCACTAAGCCAAAGAACTGTAAAATTTTAAATGTTAAAGAAGTGGAAGATTTAGAAATAGATTTGTATGATGAAAGATTCAGTGAAATGTACACTAATGAGGAATATAATCTAGACACATCACATGATGAATATAAAAGATCAGGATATTTAAAATACTACTTAGAAGCCAAAAGGAACATGAAAAATGATAAGAATAATAGTAAAGAAAGTTAATAAAACATACATATATAATTATATGGATTTTTTATGGTATGTTTATTGTTATACGTCTTCTTGTATTTCATCTTCTTCTAATGTAACAGAGTGCGTCACTATCCCAAGACTCACTAAACTCACCAAGGCCAAGATCAAAGTCATAGTCCGAGGGAATACTACAATATACAAAAGAAAGAGACCAAGTGTCGCACTATTAGTGACTACTTTAGTACACTCAAATCCCTGTATAGTGGGGGTGTACATATTCCCATAAGCACATAGTCCACAAATCCCGAGAAGTAAGACGACAGAAGGATTAAAGACTATAAAAATAAATAAAAAGATAAGAGAAATAGAACTGTAGAAAGTCTTAAACTTCTCTAGATTGTTAGAAATTCTCTTCTTGGCTGTGTCCCAGTTCTGGGGGACTGAAGTCTTATTCAAATTAAAGAACTCTTTGGGTGGCGTCTTACTGCTCATCAGATTAGTAAAAACATTCTGGACTTTAGGAGTCTGAGATTTCTCTTCCATGAGAAAAGGGGAAATCGAAATATTTTAAATCTCCAATGACCAATGAAAAAATAAAAGGGGGAAGGAGACATCAAAGATCAAAATAAAGGGGAAGAGGCCATTAAGGCGCATTGTGGAATGTTGTTGTCCAGCAGTCTGAGAAGAATATTCTACATCTATATGCCCTTAAGGGTTACTTGTCTTTTATGTTTAAAGGCGGAAAAATATTGTAAATTTACCTGTCAAGGTCATAAAGGAAAAGGGGACAGAATCTTAATCAAATAATCAGAGTACTTTTAAATTTTTGTATTGAGATGCTAATATAATATCTTTAGATTTATGTATTAAATATCATAGATCTCTTATTATTGTGGGTAAAGATATACATAATTGAACTAATAAGCTAAGTAGTTTTTCAACTTATTAAAGTATCTATATTATTTTTATATCTCGATCATGTGTATTGATCTTTTAATAATAAATCATACCCTTAACTTACAATTATTTTTATAATATAATCTATCATAAATATCTATAATATATATAAATCTAATGTAGTTATCTATAATATATATAATAGACTTCTATTATATACTTTTTTATAATAAACTCTTATAAAACTCTACTACTTTATAATCCCCATACATGGTCAATATGTCTATCTCCTTTTTTAATATTATTCTACTATTGTAACTTAAATATCCCCTAGGGTCTATCATATAAATACTCTCTAGAAAAGCGTATAACTTGCCCTTTACACTATTGAATAATATCGCCCTTTCTAAAATATCAGGAGTCAAGATATTTCTAGTGTGGGCCTCTATTATAATATTCTTATTAGTGGATATCTCTAGTAAACTTAAGATCTGATCATCTCTTCTTTGACTTATATTTAATTTATTCAATACATCTTTATCTTCTCTTAATTCATAAAATAAAATTAGTACTGTGAAATATAAGTCAGACTTGGTATCTTCAAGACTTACAAATTCGTCATACAAAGAAGAATAATCTCTAGTATTGAGGAGTAAGGCAATATAAATTGTATCTAGGCAGGGATCTTTTAACTGGTATAATAAATCTAAATATGTCTTCTTAGAATCCATATCATCTATAATAGAATTATAGACGACTTTATATAACCAGTCTTTATCTAAATCAGAAATATCTATACCCTGTATATATTCCTGTATAAAAACACACACATCATGGACCTCTAAATTCTGTATTAATAAATATGAGATCATTACTTTGAAAATATTAATATCTTTGTACTTCTTAATATTATTCAAGACACACTCTTTTAAGACATCATAATTCTTACTAAAATACAAAACTTCTAGAGAATTAAGAAGATCTATCGGATTATCTAAACTATTCACCTTGTTAATCACGAAACTATCAAAATTCAAGGAATTTAAATATTCAATCTCATCAACGGGGAATAAAATCTGATGCGCCTTTTTATAAAAAATATCTGCATTTTTGAGGTCTGAAATCTTGAAATATGAAAAATACAAAATATTATTCGTGAAATTATCATCAGAATTTAAGGATTTTGTAAGTTGAAGATATTTCCTATTTTTATATAAGAAATATATTGAGTCATCATCTAACTTACTATAAAAATCATCTTTAAGATCATATTTATAATAAAAGCTATCTTGACTGTATTTGTCATTAAATGACTTGATCTTCATTTCGTAATCTTTTATATTCTTTTTGTCGAATACTGACAAATATAAAAATACATTTATATTTCTATAATCTACTAAAATATTCCTGATATTATCTGTATAATGATTTGTAAGCATCAATTTATCTATAAAAATATCTAATTTGTCATCAGGTAAGAAATGAACAGCGAAATCTAATTCATTATGTTCAAATAAATAAGAAAAAAATATGGATTTTTCATATTTGAGATTTAAAATTTCCAAGTAAATGTCATTAGTGACATCTTTATCGTCAATTACATTGCTCTTGTTTTCCACGTTATCGTATATATTTTCTTTCTTACTTTTTATAGTAATTTCTTTAGGTTTCTTGATCTTTTTAATTTTATCTATATCTTTAGTAATTAATAAATGGTATAATGCATACGACACATCTTTGATACTTCCACATTTCAATTGAAGTATATGCAAAACAGTATCTTCTATAATATTATACACGATAAACAAGTTTCTATTATTAAACACTTTAAGAAAATATTCATAAGATTTCTCAAATTCCTTAAAATGATAATATTCTTTAGCTACTATATAATAAATCTGGTATTTGATATCAGCTTGTTGATTTAATGAAGACATGAGTAATTTGTCAATTAAATGATAGTAATTGTCATTTTTGTCTTTCAAATCGTTTATATCTTTTAAGATATCGAAAGATGAAATCGGCATAATTTATGAAAAAAAAAATTTATTTATAGTTTTTTTGCATGATTTTTGAACAAACAAACTATTTGAAAACAAACAAAGTGGTCAAGAAATTATAATATTTTATCATTTATGTATATTTGCCTGATAAAAATTATATTTTCTTTGATATTATCGTCTATATTTGTGATCGATAACATTTATTTTGAAATTAAATATCAATAAAATTTTTTAATATTGATTTATCGATTATAGTTTTTTATCAAAACATAAAGATGTTTACACCCAGGAGACTAAATTATAATTGGGAAATTCGTTTTTTAAAAAAAGTAAGTTTTTAATTAAGCCTTTTGTACTTTAAAATGTAATTCGCACACATAGTCGTAATAATTACACACACCATTCATATTATCTTCAATCATATATCCATAAAAATCAATTTCTCCTGCACTCTTTCCTTCTTCTATAACCACCACTGGCAGTTCATACCCGTAAGTCCCATTAATATCATCTACTAATTTCATAAGTACAGCGTATTCCTCTTCATTTTTGAACAATGCTTCTCTTAAATTCTGGTCTACATCTTTTCCAATATACAAAAAGATTTTCTGACTATTTTCCAATACATAAATCTCACTAGGGTCAATTACAGACATACTAAGTCTCAAATATTGTATTTTAGTCAAATCTTGGTCCATATAAAAATCTGTCAGAGTAAAAAGTCTTGGATAAAAAAATCTTAGATTTTGTTCTACTGAAAATTTTACTAAAGTGTCAATATTTGATTTTCTAGCCTGTTCGTTGATATTTGAACAACTAAAAATTTTATTTTTAGCTAAAGATTGAAAAAGTACGGGTAAAAGTTTGGCGGAATCTGGTAATACAAATTGTGTAATAGAAACTTCTTTACAACAAGAATTTCTATAGAATTTTAAGAATTTAACCATCATTTCTTCGCTATGTTTTATATTTTTTATATCTTTACTAATATATTTACAAAAAGTCGAAAAAAGTGTGTCAAAAGAGATACTGTTTATGACGTCATAGGGCAATTTGCTAACTTTATAAGATTGATTTAAAATTAGAACTTTCCGCTCGCCTTCGTGGGTTGTATATTTTATATTAAATTGGATAAAACTTTTAGAATCAGTTATATGATCATCAATATAAAAAGTATAAGCTACAGTACTAGAACAATCCATTGACGAAATGAAGACATTATTAAAATTCTGTACTTCTGTGTCAACGTATACAGCATTTTTCGCTATACCATTCGAAGTTTTGACTTCTATAGAAATATCAAAAAAAGATTCTGAACAGCAAAATTTTATGAGATCATTTTTAAATTTCATCGAATTTGAAAAAATTTTGATCGACATATTTGGAATTTCTTCTAATTTAAGTAAACTAGAAAATATGACAGTTTTTGACCCGACAGAATATCGCGAAATTTTTTTTAGTACGTCAGAAACCTTTAAATTGTTGATTTTATTTTCTATCTTTGAAGTTATTAAATCTAAAATTAAATTTATCGAATTATTGTTCAATTTGCTTGTTTCTATAAAAACATCTGGTGGTATAAAAGGAGACATTTCCAAATTATATTCTATTAATTCGTCATTATCAAGTGTAAATATACTTGTATTGTTCATTAGTAAGATTTTCTTATATAAATTTCTAAATGTTTCGTCATTTAAAATATTTTTAATTTCTACCAAGTAATCTTCTATAAATTTGAACGAAGAATCAAATAAAAAGATAAAAACAGGATATTTATAAATAACTT
Organism: Vairimorpha necatrix; assembly: GCF_036630325.1. NCBI lineage: Eukaryota > Fungi > Microsporidia > Nosematidae > Vairimorpha > Vairimorpha necatrix. Next base: position 154,848 of record NC_088827.1, on the reverse strand, counting down.
GATCAAAATATTCAGAATCCACCATATTTTTACTTTTTATTTCCTGGTCAAATGGAATATTAATTTCATAAGTTGGAAATTTTAAAAAATTAGAAATATTGTCTGGATCTTTACAAATTTTTAAAATGTCATTGGAATGTTTACAAATATTACAGACGACTTTGTCATTTGTGATTAACCAATAATTATTTGCGTAAGATAAACATTGTAAACATCTAACACTGTGCTGTAAACTTCGTCTACTGTCACTTTTAAAACTAAAAGGAGTGACAGAAACACCAAAAGGAATATTTAAATTTTCATAAAAATTGGGCGATTTTGGTAAGACGTACATTGTGCTTCTCATAAGATGAGGATCAGAATTAACAGTCTCGTGTATAAAACAAGATGTAGTGGACAAAGGAGGAGGAGAAATAGAAGTATCGTATTGATAAAATATTTTTTGGTCTTTGAATAATTCAGTACTCAAATCTGGTATTTTGAGTTTTGGTTTAGTATTTAGTTCACTGGCTTTGGGAAAAGTAGAACTTGAAAAATTGCCTCTTGTATTCATAAAAATAGGGCAAAAAAATAAAGAAAAAATAAGAAAGCAGATGATGTTCAAACATAGTGGAAAATTTCAAATCTTTGATATTTTTAATTTGTAAAAAACATTTATGAAATTCAAAATTTTGACAAATATAAAATTAAACAATTTTGAAAATAAATAATAAGACCTAATACATTAAAAAACATTCCATTAAACATTTTATGAAAAAAATATTTTTAAATTTTTTAATATTTAAATTGTAAAAAAATTCTATAAATTAATACTGTAAAAACACAATAAAAATCTCAAATAAATAAAAGTCTTTTATCCAATTTTGGGCGAAAAATAAACTTTATACGAGGCTTCTAGCTACAAATTTAGCAAAGAATTGTTTCTTATTTGTGACAGGAATTGTCGTAAATTATCGGCGCCCAAACACGAAAGAGCTGCGATTGGAACTCAACGGAAGCATTTATACCGAAAATTAGTTCTTAGAACAGAGAAGAAGCCTAACTGTGACAAAAATACAAGCTTAATATTAGAGAACGTATTAGAAGATTTATAAAAAGCTGTAAGGTCAAATATTTGAAGATTGAGTGTATCCTATGAGAAGTAAAAGAATAATGAAAGATCACATTTATTATAATAAAGTGGAATGACATCTATCGAAATGTAAGTTATTGTTTGAAAGCACTAAAAAGATCTATAGAGATCTAAACACAAAAAGCTTGAGTTAAAAAATATTAAATCTTACAATATGACATAGGTCGTATAATAATATGGTCAAAAAAGTATTAATAAGAATTTATTGAGTTAATTTATCATTGAGCTTAAATATTTAAAGCACAGCTTTCCCCGGAATCGCTCATGGGATTCAGCTCTTCACAGACTTTGGTTTCTGTGGAATTATTAATATTTTCCAACTTCAGTTTTTCAGCTTCATTCCCCTTTGCCGACACCACTTCTTTAACAGTCGCCATATTCGCTAGTGCGCTTACAGCTCTAGCCACTTCTTCTTCTCCGTCAAAAACGTATAAACATTATAGAAGTAAATAAAGCAAATTGCCGATTTAAAATGCTCCTTGGACTGGCACTGATCCTCAAAGAGTATGGAATCTCTCTTTAGATTGTGTTTTGAGAACAACATAAGCCTTTAGAAGATGTCGCACATCGAGACATAAGAAATTTAAAACATTAAAGGTAGGATGTACTTACCCTAAAATTACAACAAACATAATTGATTCGTCTATGTGACATTTGACACATAAACTCTAAATGTTTGTAAAAAAAAATGTTTTATTTTTATAAATATGTAACTCTTTTTTGCGTATTGAATATTAATTACTATAACATTTCTTAATAATTACATTGAAAATGAAAAACATACATATATTATAATAAATTAATGCTTTTAAAATGTATTTGTTTAAACCCCATACACAAGAATACAAATGTTTTATAAAAATATCAAAATGGCATTTGACAGAAACACATTTTATAAAAAAAATATATATTTTCAATATATAGTTGTAAAATACCACTTTTTCCTTTTTAAATTCATTTTACTGACAATGTTTCATACCTGTTTCTTCAGTACCCAATAAAAAATTTAAATTTAAAACATCGGTTACTTAAACACTTTTCGATAAATAAACATGCTGCAATTCGTACTATTATTACTTATATCGGGTACACTTTTATATTTTGCGTACAACTTCCTATTACTAAACAGTGAAGATAAAAAAGATGTATTTGGTAAAATAGTAGTACCACAAAATACTGAGAATGCGGAAGGTGAAAATAAACAACCAGAAGGCGAAAAGAAACCAGAAGGAGAAAAGAAACCAGAAGAGGAAAAAGCAGAACCATTTAAGGAAAATAGTTTACTTAGTAATAATTTATTAGGATTGAAGAGTCTGATAAAACGAAATTGGTTTAATTCGCCACATGTATCGCGAGAAACGTCTTCAGATAAAGAACCAGAAAACGAAGAAATAATTGGAGTTACAGGAGGATTCGGAGACAAAGTAAGGGAATCTTCAAAAGCAATAAAAATCGAATTTGGAGACAAAGTAAAAAGCTCACATAAAGGATTAGAAAACAGGTTCGGTACAAAAATCAAAGGTCATAAAGAGATTGAAAATGAAATAGAAGATCCAAAAGTGGTAGAAGTTAGTCCTACAAGTTTAGAAATAACACGTGAAGAAAAAAATTATACCAATGATAAGTCGAAAAAGGAGTTAGACGAGGCAAAAGATAAATCGAGTGAAGATGAAGAACCCGAAAAAATTTTAAAAACCAAAGAAATACCTGAAAACTTTAATCCTTTTTTATCTAAAAAATCTCCACTAAAATCTAGTAATATCGCAGAATCGAAAAATGAAAAAAATTTAGCCAATGAAAATTCAAATAATGATAAAAAAATTAATGAAGATACAACTATAAAAAAAGAATCTGCCAACCCCGTAAAAAAGAAAAAAGTAAAAAGTACTAAAAATATTATATCAGAAAACAACAATGATAATGATATCGAAAAACTTTCAGAAAGTTCCAAACCCACTCAGAAAAAGTCAATAGTTGAAATTAATAAAACTAAGAAAAATAAAGACATCGAAATTCTTTTAGATGACGTTAACGACAATAAGAAAAACGCATCTATTGAAGATATAATTGGAAGAAAAGATCCTAAATTTATAACAGAAGCTTATAAAGCACCAATACCTACAAAACATTTAGGCGTTGACAAAGAATTTCCAGAAGAAAGCAAGCAAAGTGTTAAAGAAGTTGTGAAACATAAGAAATCGAAATTGAGACATCATAAAAACCATCTAGTGAAAAATTCACATCTGAAAAAATCTCATTTGAAGCGTAAAAATATGGATTTGAATGATCTAATGTCATCGACTAATAATTTGGTCAATAAGTAGAACCAATAAATTATTATTTTAATATTTAAAATGTAATCAATTTTATTTTTAAATTGGACTAAATGTTTTAATAGTAATGCCTTTTTATAAACAAACCGAAAATCATTACAATACAAATATAAACTTTACAAGCTGCTCATTGTAACTGTTTCTCCGGCATGCAAATGGAGTTTGATCTTACGATTGAAGATCAGGCCATTAAATCATATTTAAAAAACAGTCAGCACGATTTGATCTTTAAAAATATTTATAAATGTAATAGATGAATATTATTTTGTATAAAACTTAACTAAGCATGCCAAAGTCATTATTAATAATATCATATCAAGCGATTTTTCATTGCACAATTCATATATATAAAGCATTTGCAAAATTTTTAAATAATGTTATGATTATCAAGGGACAGATTTCGAGTGTATTAAGATTATAAGGGATGAGAATGCCTTTTTATCTGCTTTCTCCGTATTTTTTTTTGTGTTTATGGTGTTCAAATGTACAATATTTTTTCTTCTACAAACTTAAAAAAAAATTATGACAATGAAAGTATATAGCTAAAATGAAATAAAAGGTATAAGGTAATAAACTTATTTCTTTTTTTGGTTGAGGACCAAGGCCCTCATATATTATTGTTTTTTGTGTATATTAAGTTTTTTTACCGAAAAGGTTCAATGACGGTTGCAGCATCATTACCAAGATTACTGCGTTTTGGAAAGAGTCCGGAAAAATCGGAATTTTAGTCCGGTTTAACATAAAAAAAGAAAACACAAAAAAATAAACTAAATGCAAAATTTATTGTAAAAATTAACGAAAGCAATATAATAATACATAAGATCTATGGCCGATTCTAAGTTAATATTTATCATTTTTTTGCTTTGATGAGGATACTATTTTGAACACGAAATAATTAATTTGCTTAATATTATTTCTAAAACGAACTAATAGGATGTATGCTAAATTATACGTAGTATTCTATTTTTGATATTTTAGGAAATTTTATGCTTCAATTTACAAGTAAAATTTTGTATTATCCGTTCTCCTAAAATTATAATATAACTCAATACCGCTTAATTTTATTTTTTTAACCCAGTATACATAACATTCTTTAGAACCTGATAATATCTTATACATTATTAACTACATTTTTCCCACTAAATATAAATACGTTAATGTTTTTTGATTAATAGTCATAATATGTGATATGAGTTTAATGACATGGTCGCAAAATAAATAGATATGAAAAATATATATTTTCTCTTTTGCAATTTGTATATATGATTAGAAAAACAAAAAAAAACGAAGCAACGGCAGCTGTATTTATCAGATATCAAAAGGGTCGACTTTTTCGGTCTATATGAATAAACAAAATGATTTTAAAACTGTAAACAGCGAACATGACTTTATCATCATTATTATCATTATATTTGCCGCATAAACGCTTCATTTATTTTTTTAGACTAAAATAAAAAATTTTAAATCCTGTAAGTATATTTTTCGGGACTAAAATAATAACATTCCTAAAATTGTATTTTCGTACAAAAAAAAAATTAAGTTAATTATTGTTTAATATTAATTCGTTCAAATTTTTTGTTATTTTTGCGCTGCTATATTTAATTTGTTGTATACTATTAAATAGTTTTTGCAAATTTTGTGATATTTCTTGCAAAGAAACCTTAATTTCATTATTATTAGTGTATTGTTTTGAGATATTAAACTTGAAAACTTCGAATCTTTCTACTATCAAATATTCTTCTTTTAAAATTTTCATTCTTTGCGGTAAAGTATTATATAATGCTATTATTTTTTTACTCTCTGTTTTATAATTTAATTTTTTCCCCAAAATTTTTTCTAAATATTCAAAACAAATCTTAAAAAAATGTAATTGATCTTTCATTTGGGGAATATTTTTCACTTCATAATAGATTTTATCAAAGTGCATTTTACATGCTGCGCAAAACGCCGAGAATAGCTTGTTAATGGTTTTTTTGCTATTATTGAATGCCAAGATTTCCATTGTATTATTGCCTTGTAAAACATAGCTTGTTGTTTTTTTATTATTATCTTTTTTGTCCCACTCTAGTATTTGATCTTCCAATTTTTTTGATAAAGTTTTATGATAGGTAAATGTAGATTGTTCAATTTCATTAATATTCTTAGAATTTACAGGTTGTTTTATTCTATTTGGGTTGTATGTCGTAGAACTATATTTACGCTTAATAGAAGGTTTATTTTCCTCTTTTTTTAAATTGGGCATCAATTCGCAATGGCCACTATTTGTTATCATGTTGTTGTCTAAATGGATCAGATCTAGTTCACCAATATATATTTTTCTTTTTTTAAATGGAAGGGTTTTTTCATCGAATGTAAAGTTGAATTGATAATCGTGTGTTAAATATTTCGTATCCAAATTTTTTTTTTGTTGTGCTTGTATTATACCTTCAGTACAAACTACTAAATAAATGTATATAAACATATTAAGGGGCAAAAAAATATTCTTTTATATTCATAAAAAAATATAATATTAAAATTATTATTTTACATATTTTATTAAATCTAATTTAAATTACATTAAAACACATTAGTTATGATTCTTTGAATTTATAGAGTTAAAATCTAGTAACAAAACATGTAATTAAATTACACATGTCGAGTTTCGTTTTAATGCAGCAACCAATTATATGTTTTAAATACTAGAAAATAGAACAGCAATTTAGAAAAAAAACTTCAAATGATAACCAAAGAAGTTTCATATTGATACTAGATAAATCACAATAAAATATAATTTTTTGTTTATTCTGATTGATACAGCGAGGTAATATAATTTTAATACTATATATATACTATTAATTACTAACATTTACAAAACAAGTGCTGTCAAATTTTTCAATCAATTTCACTGTCAAAGATAATTGTAAAAAAAATAATCTAAAAGAATTATAACATAAATTCATTATGGAACATAATATATATAACATTAAAAGAGTTCTCCGTAGTTCACGAAAGCTTATACATGTCATTACAGCTAAAACTTGACATTTATGCTGTTTTCATGCAAAATTTATATTTTAATAAAAACATACCAACTTAAAAAATTGGCTTTTTAAGAAGTCTATATAAAAATGAACAGGAAACTATCAAATACCATGAACTTTCCTTTTGTCTTGTAAATAATCAGAAATCATCATTTTAATATCAATAAAAAAAGAATCTATAAGGAGAAATATCAAAACATACATTTAAAATCAAAAAACGTACATGTATGTAGCTAAATTAAAAAAACCGCCAGCTCAGTAATATCAGTATAAAACGTTATTTGAAAAGGACAGAATTGCAATCAAAAATACAAGTTGTCAAATAAAAACTTTAGCAAATTCATTGAAATTAAAAATAATTGTGAAAAAGAGAGCTAGGTGTAAAAAAATTGTCATTTAAAGAAAGACTTTTTTATTTTGCATTTTTACTATTATAGTTTTCTTCTTAGTTTGGTTTCAAATTATTATCAAAAGTTTTATCATGCGGGGTTGTTTTTTTCTTGGCGAATGTTACATAGCCGGAAACAAATTACTTGCTTGTGATCATTCCATAGTCTTTTAAACGAAGATTCGGAGCTGGAAATTATCCAATATTCATTAAGAATCATGAAACAATACATCGACATTATAATTATTGGAGTCGTGAAAGCTTTTTAGGTCACATTATGAGATTTCACAACAATAAATTATATTAAGACATACTTGGGCAAATCTATAATTACTCAAAGCTTTAATATTACGCAGAGGGAGATCTAACGCAGATTATAAGATATTGACTATTTAAACCATTACATATAAGATACTACGGTGTTGGGGTAGTATCAATAATCACTTCTTTATGTATTAATGAGGACAAGACTCATAAATAACAAGCTAGATTCAAGCAATGTTATATGTTTATAGAGTCCGCTTAATGGAATGATGCTAGAGATTGGATTCTTTGAGATAATAGAAAATATTACAATCGAAACAAAAATTTATCACATATCGTGGAAACATAAGTATTTTGATTTCCAAAGTGAATAATTTATTGTAAAACAACTATATCAATTTTTCTAAATTTCAATCTCGAAGATTAAGTTGTATGTTGATTATTAGGAAAATGATATGGACATAGAGCTTCAAATAAGTTGGTTAATGTAGTTATACATTCAAACTTGTCTAAAATATAGTAGTTAATAATTTAAAAAAAAACATTAAGACGCTGCTGTGAATTAATTCAAGAATTAGCATTAATAAATGTTTTAATTTAGTATCGAAATAAAAAAACAAACGCAAATAATTAATCATTTATCTAACAGATCAAAATCATTATGTATAATTTTATTTTTACATTTTCTATGATATTTAAGGAATTTTAATTCTATTTGGAATGTTTTTTTATTTTAAGTTATTGTGTTTGACATCAGAATTACAGTATAAAGTTTTAACTATACTATTTCTTTAAAAAGTGAAGATTTTGATATTTATGTCTTTCAATTTTTATTTATTAATTGTACTAAATTACTTAAATCGCCAGTTTTATTACGTTGTTTTACATTTAAATTTTATTTCCTCGTCAAGCTTATGAAAATCGGAATATGCATTTTTTGCTACTCAAAATTTATACTCAAAAACTTAAATAGTTAACAGGTTCAACTTTCACGTAAAACTCTTTTTTTAAAGTTACTCTTACATTAGTGACTAAACAATTAGTTATCTCTTCTTAGGCATCATCCTGATCGAATTCTCGTCTTCAATACAAAGAGTGTGTCTCCTCGCCCTCTTTAGTACGTTGGACTATTCGTATGATTCAAGCAATATAAAAATTCCAGTTCATCCATATTTTTCTATTAATCTCAATTCCAAACCTTCTCATGTAACTATATAAGTCACTAATTTTGATCGGGTTACCTTAATAGTGCTAATAATAATATTTGATGTTGTTTTTAGTTTTACATTCTATAAGCCGAAGTGGTTTCATTCGGCTTCCAACATTTCATCAAATTGTTTGTCTTTTTTCTCGAATACAAGAAAGAGTTAGCTGAAAAAAATTGATACCTCAAAATTAAAATTGCAATAAAATAAGTAATGATGTTTTACCGTGTGGTAATTACATAATTGAAAGAAAAACATCCTTATTGAGAATTGAAAATTAGGTATTAAATTATATAAAAATGTTTGATATGTACAAAAAAAATATAACAGGGGTTTATTGTGTGTTTTTTATTGTTGCCGAATAATTTAAGGATTTTTTGTAGTTGAATTATTCTATATTTCATATTTTAGGTTTTGCATTAATTAAACCTATAGTTAGAGAAATAATCACCTCATATCAGTTTAGTATTTGTTTTAAGTTACAAATACTTTTTGTATTGAAGTTTGCATCTTAAAAACTATGTGAATCACAAACTTAGTTTCTTTGAAAAATTTTAGATTTCTAAGTGCTAAAACTTCTAACCTAAAAGAAAATATAAGCATCGAATAATTTAAACATTTTAAAATTGATTTAAAATCTTTATTTTTTGTAATATACAAAATGTCTTGATTTAATTGGGGTTCTAATCTTCGTTATCTTTTTTTTTCTTGCAAGTAAGAGATAGGGAGAAACCTTACATAGGGACCAGAGGGATTTGGGTGGGATTCTCATCCGACTGGCACTGTGAGATTCTTACTCACTAAAACTCCCTCCATACAACTTGCCGGGGCAGCAAGCTTCGACGTATCCATTGGACTTTGGCTCCAGGAGAACACTTTCCATTTATACCTCAAATCGCGTCCAGAGTGACCTCACAGCGGATATACTTAACGGGCATGGTTATCTATAACCCGAGGAGAGACATCATCGTACTGACTCAAAGGTCCCTACAATCATCCGTATTGCACACACGGCTCCTTACACGACCACATCCCCAGCCCGGCGTTTTTATTGGGCTGCGTTGACCATCAGTCTCCCACTAGTTTCGGCCACCGTGTTACAGAATCATGTAGGATAGGGTCCACGAGACCTTCTATTGCCCTACTTCGTCTAGTCTCTCTTTAGCTCTAGGATCTCACTCTAGAGTGCACCGGGCATGTGCTCCAACTAGGCCGTACCCATTAGATACTTTTATGTATAATTAAGTCACCAAAGGGCGATATACTGCTTTTTGGCTTTGAGGTGCGTTTCTACACTAGATGCTAATCCCCTTGTGGCTGAACACACACACGTTTCATTCAATCAACTTAATGATAGTCGTGGACATTTTCATCATCTGAGTTGTTCCAACTGCATCATAGAAGTAGAAACAATTTTGGTGCCCCCGGGAATCGAACCCAGCCATTGCTCAATGGAAGCATTGCATTCTACCACTGTGCTAAGGGCACCATCTTCGTTATCTTTATTAAAATCAATCTGATCTAAAATTGTGCTCTTTCTTTATTGTTTATTATGAAGTTTTTGTTATTTACGATTTGCTAAAAGCGATAACCAATCAATTAATTATAAATTTAAAAATAAATTTTTGTGATTGGTTTCAGACCATATATCACAAAACAGTTAAACTTTATGAATTTATACTAATAGTAGAACATGTTTTGACATTGTGTTTATATCATAGCAAACATTATATACACATATAAAAAAGATCAATTATACTTATGATAAATAAGAACTCCAATAAAGTTATTACCTCTTAGTATTTAAAAAATAAAATGCATTCTTAATTTTCGTGATCTTAAAATATGTTGATGTGTTTATTATTTAATTCCATATTTATTTCTTAAAATTTTAAGATTTAAAATGACATCGCTACACTTTTTGCCAATGTAATCTAATTCTGCAAATAAGTATAGTATAGTTCTTTCCACGTGCTCGATAGCAGAAATATCATTTACATTTAATTGGCATGAACATGTCTTTTTCAAATTAAATAAAAATTTGCTATGTTTTATATTTATTTTTAACTTATTTTTTAGAATACTGAGTCGTTTATATACTTTACGGTATATACAAATCAACAATTTGCTACAGTTAATATAGTATATGTTGTTGGGCAACATATTAGTTATATATTGAATGCATAGTTTGTAATAAAGAAATTGTCCCCATAACAAATACTTGCAATTTTCATTGATATTAACATTTTGAATAACAGTTGCTAATTTTGTCAAGTATTTAGTCAAATCAATGTTTGATATTCTAAAAATTTCACCAATTATTTTCCTATTTTTATCATAATTCATAAAATCATTAGCTGTCGTATCACAATTGATTTTCAAAGTGTCATTTTGTAATTTTAAATCTTCATAATTCCATAAAATAATTTGATTTTTTAATTCAGTTAATTCCAGTATGCATTCGTATAATAGAATAAGTGTTCTTTTATTATTTTTATTTAATCTCTCAGAACGCATTTTTTGGTCATCGCGTGAACGTTTAGCGCATGAATTAGGATTATCATTATAATAAAAAAGTTTTTGATTGTTATATAAACTAGGTGCTGCTAAGTTTTCATCTGTATCATTCGCATTGCTTGATGATCTCTTCCTTTTTTTTATTGGTAGATTTTTTTGATTTATGACTGTTGAAGAGGTCGCCTCATTTTCAATTTCATGTTGTATAATGTTCGATTCTAACAAATTCGACTCATTTGTTTGTATTAATACTTCAGTACATATCGTAAAAAAAATATGATGAAGCATATGGGGGTTACAAATCTTCTTAAAAGAAATAGAAATAAAAATAAATTAAACAGTACTATTATAAAATTCTTCTGCAGAAACAATAGAGTATTTATTTAATTTACATTTGTGAACATATAATTAACAATGAAAAATTAAATTTTTTAATTACAACAAAAAATAAAAATATGAGCAATTCAAAACTGCTTTTTTTAATTTTTAAAAGCAAGCTTAAACTTTGTATGTACTTTTTATTTTATTGGAAAACTATAAATAAATAGAATATTATAATTATCTTTGATCGAATGTTAAAAAAAATAAGAATTATCAAATACATATTAGACTCCTTTGTAAGTTTTAAATGAACGAAAAAATATGGTAATAAAAATTTTTTAAAAACGTTATTTAAGAAATTAATTTAAAAATCATTGTACAAAATCAAACTCGTTAAATATTATTTTATTGTCGTATTTTTATTTAACGTACCTTAACTGAACTTATGTATAATAGTATCCTCTAAATATGCTTTAAATTCTAATAATATAAAAAAGCGCTAAAAGAATTGTGGTATAATGGATCATACCACATGATTTATAATAACCAATAAATACTTAAACGCTGATGCTTCTTCGGAACGATTAGTTATGGTCGACTATTATTGGTCAGCCAAATCTAATTTCTTTCTATTGGTTACTATGTAATGTAAATAGAGAAATTCCATAAACAACATGGTACAACATCAGAACGCAAACAACACTCTTCCTTCTACAAATCAGATAAGCCAAACTCTTTTCATAACAATAAACAATCCTTTCCCTTTAACTCTTTTAACTCCGGGTTTCACGGCTCCCCAAACCGTAGCATCATTGAATGCTTCCTTGCTACAGGCAAGCTCCCCGGTAAACACGCCAAGAATAATTATGAATAAAACTTTTAAACATCTTTATTATATTATAAAATATTACTTGTGATTTGTGATGTTTCAATAACATTAATTTAAAATATTACAAAGGGAAGGGTACGAGAAATGAACATAAACACTAACACGCTAGTATTTAGAAAAAAGTTTCTCGATGATTGATATTACGAAATTATTTGTATTTAGTATAACTACAAAATCTTAATTGTTACATATATTCAATAAATAATGATGGAATTAGTCAATTCCAATTGATAAAATGATTAACAATAATAAAAATCCCCCAAAAATCTTTAAAAAAAGATTTTAAAAATAATATGACATCTAATAAATTAATACCATTATAATAAATTCAATTTTTAAATTAGATTAATTGGCGCTAGGGCCTATTCCCGGGTAATGAACGTAAAAAAGACGGCATTTCCCGGGAATAGGCCCTAAACTGGGAAATTTTTACAACCCCTAAAAAATGAATAATTTTGAAGAAGAACCAAGAAATTCGAGATCTGACATTTTTTCAAATGAAGCAGCCATGGCCTTTATTCAAAGGCATGGCTTACTTGAAGAATTTAAAACATGCTCGTAATGTTATGAGAGCATGGTTTTGGAACATGATATTTCTTATTCGAACGGTTTTCGATTCAGATGTACTAACTTATTGTGTAGAAAATTCAAATCAGTTTTTGAGGGGCTAAAAATTTCAAGTCCAAAGATAGACACAAGCGAATACTTGTTTATAATATATTCATGGTTCAAAAAAAATTATGAATATAATATTAATAAAAATACTTCGGTTTCTTTAAATACTATAAAAAGAATTAAAAGGAATATTATAGAAGTAATAACTGAAGATAATAAGAATATATGGGAGAAATTGGGGCCAGAGCACCCAATACAAGTGGATGAGAGTGTTATAATAAAAGGAAAACTTATTAAGTCACCATCTGAAATGTATGATTCAATTAGTAAAGCTACTTGGATAATTGGCGCAGTAGAAGAAAAAACTAGAAAACTAGTTCTTAAAGTTTTACAAAATATAAAAATAAACATTCTTCGACTTTTTCTCTGAAAATATTAGTCCTATGTCTGTAATAAAAAACAGATGGGCACAGATCCTATCCATACGCTGTTGGTGGGATTGGCGGAGTACATAAAATCGTGAACCATGAGGAAGGATTCACCAATGCTGATGGAGACCACACTAATTTAATAGTATGTGAGTGGTCTCATTTCAAATCGGACATCAAAACGAGGAAAGGAATACCAGGTTATTCAATGCCAGAGTATATAGAAGAATATGTTTGGAGGAGAAGAAATTTAAAAACTCATGATTCCAAGCCTATAAAGACGCCCTTTTAACTCTCTTAAAACTTTTAATTCAAAATTAATAATTGAGATTTCTTTTTTTTTATAATTTTTTTGTTTAAAGGGGGGACCTTTAAACAAAAAAATACCCGGGAATAGGCCCTAGAGCCGATTAATTTATATATTTTTTATATTTTTCTAAAGATTAATAAAAATTTCGTATGTATGTATACATAATTTAACGAGATATTTAACAATTTGGTTGTACAGATTTAAACTTTTTATTAATTTCTTTAGGTTTTAAATTAAAAATAAATTTATAACTGTTCTGTATAACATATACTTGCCGAAATTATATAATGTAGTCAATTACTAAACCATGAGATCATTATCTTTGATTAAATTTACTTCCTAAGAATAATTCGTGTATATGGTTTGCTTTCTTCGTGTTTATACTTATTAGACAGTATTGTGTACAAGGGAATTTAAAATGCTTATTCTCTTCAATTTTCGTTATCATTGATACTTAGATTTCTCTAAAATAGTTTTCAAGGTTTTATAATAAAAAAAATATAACATATCTTTTTTGATCATTTCGAAAAAAATTTAATAAGTGGCATATGATTTTATTCATCGTAAGCTGAGTACAATGTAAATGACTAAAACACAGGATTACTGACCCATAAGGCTTATAAGATATATTAATAGTATGAGATTCACGTCAACTACGGAATGTAAATTTTTGATTTTTATCTTTTTTCATTTTTTTATTACTTTTTATGAAGCGCTAAGTAAAGTGGGGGAAAAATGCGGAGATGCTCGAAAATTACGACTTGAATGATATAATATAATTTTTGCGTATAAAAAATATATATAGTTAACACAACGATGCAAATAAAATATCTGTCGACAATCTTAATTAAATCTATCTGACGCAATAAACGGCGTAAATTATTCTATGGCCAGAAAAAAGAACAAAATTGTAGTCCGTAATAAAAACACAAAGAGTAATTTATAAATATGTAGTATTATAGTCGGGACTCTAGAAATTACTTACAACCGAAAACAAATTTATGGTATGCTTCAACCCCAGAAGCTTAGTTTTGAGATTAAAGCCTACGAGGTACTGAACCATAGATCAATTCTCGCAGCTAAATATAAGTTTTGGATCCAAGAATACTCTAAAAAGGATTTGATTAAAGCAGTTCTGGCGGAAAATAAAACTAAACTTGTAACAAACGGTCTGTGGAAAAGGCCGCCAACTTATAATAGAAGATTTGAAAGAATACCCCTTTAAAATAAATTTCGAAATGAACAAACAGAATTGACAGAAAACCCTTATTCTTAAAATCAAAATTAATATTAATTTGATACTAATTGTCAAATGCTTTATTATTTACGAATTGCATGGGGTTGAAAATATATAATATTTATAGAAGGATACGACACTAATAATTACTAGAAATACAATATTGGTGGGATTAAAACATGGTTTTAATTATTATAAAATATTTAAAGAAACGACATGTCAAATATATCGAACAATAACACCATATATTTGACATATGTAGCACTTCCTACAAATATAACAAATATATCAATTCTAATATGCAGTTTAATGCATTAGAAGACTGTATGATTTTTTTACCAAAATTTAAATTCCTCTCATGTTAAGGAACTTTATTAAAATGAAAAATGAAAGAAGATTACAAGATCAGAAAGAAAGACATGCTTAAATAAAAGGCATAGGAAATTAAATTACGGAAGGCTATAAAAAGAGTTAAATCGCCACTGTTAAAGACAATTGTAAGTTAAGGGTTAAATTTATTAAATCTATATTCTCAACATCCCCGCGCTAAATTCAGAATTGGGCGATGAAATTATCTTTACTACTTCCTACGCCTACTACTGGGCTCTCAAAATAAAAGTGCATTTTTATGTTAACTGACCATGGGCTGCGCTTTACTCTACCGCGTCTTACTATCCCTGTTAGCCTGGTCTTCGCGATACTTTCTTTCCCTGTTATAATACATAAAGTCTATGGGCATGTGATTTTTCTTTACACATGTCTTCCCAACAATGAAATCGAATTTTTTCCGTATATCTCATTCTTCGACTATAACACAGTTTCTTTTTGATTTTTTTCTCTTTTTAAATCTCTCTGGATTTTTGAACACTATTAGTTCAACTATCTTGCCACGATAGCTTTAATGTGAATAGTGGGATTACCACCACACTCAATCTCGACAACTCTTATGCCAGATCTTATTACAGTCAATACTGTTTCTCCATAGCTCTTTATAGCTACTTTACGTCTTCACCTATCCGGGTCCCTCGACTGATGCAAGCCATCACCTTCTCTTCTGTTAGACAACCAACCATCCCCTTTCTAACCTAGACTGCATTTTTTTACGTGACATGCTTCGACGGAACTTACGATCTCTTCTTTTGTTTTTGTTTGGGTTCAATAATTTTATTCTCCACCATGTTAAAGACAATTGTAAGTTAAGGGTTAAATTTATTAAATCTATATTCTCAACAGCCACAAAAACGCCCGGCTTATTTAAAAATAATCTTGTTACTTTAAGATTAAATTGTAGTATAAGCAAAAATATTTTATCAATTGAAATATCGACTTATTAAAAACATAATTATAAAAAACTATGTACTTTCCAATTTAAATGCTATTTGTGTATAAAGATTTTTATAGAGATGCCCTTACAAGCAGAAAAACACAAAATGAAATTGTATTTGCAACAACATTGCTGCTCGATGACTCAGAATTACAATTACATTCAAGTATACATAACATGAAAAGAAAATAAAATTTTTTTTACATGAAGTGAATCAAAGTTTTAGCTATTCTAATAATCGTGACATTGAAATAAGTTATTAATGACAAGATCTGAACTTGGATTTATACACTATGAAATTTTTTAAGTGTTAAAGAAAAAATAACAGCATGCTGATCTGATAAAAGTAAAAAACGACTCGAATATAAAGGTATTTACAATTAATGGAACATTTTACTTGCCCTTTAGCCTTTTGGGGGATTTAGTGGTCATTTTTATGATGTAGCATATTTTTGCTCTTTTGCCCTTACTCTTCCAGCAAAGATAAAATTTGAAGCATATGTAGAAGATTTTAAAATTTCTTATAACTTTGCAATATTATTAAATAATAATTTTGATTAACTTTCGAGTTGACTAAACACAAAACATTACATAGTGTCTAACCAAACACAAAAATTATTTTTTATTGTATTTCATTATTCACAGGCAGATTTAAAATAATTTAAATCTTTTTGATTTTCTAAACTATACAAGGATGTTCCTTTTTTAGTTTCTACATAAATGTATGCTATGAGTAATATTCTTTAGCAAAGAAAGTATTAATATTATTTCCAAACAATTAATTAAGTTTTATGTCGTGGTTATAGTATTTATACTTAAAAAAACTTCATTACCATTAGTGAACAATTAGTTAATCCAACCCTTTTGACATAATTATATAAAAGAAAGATAGTACTGTACATACTATTTACAAATAATTGAGTGAATGATTTAAATTCTAACATAAAAGAAAATTTAAATTACTACATCAAAGTTTAACTGAGCTTTTAATGTGGTTAGGAATTTGAAATTGTTTGAATATATAAACATAATAACAAAAGAAAGAAAAACAATCTTTTAACAAATACAAGAAATTAAAATAAGATTTATAATATAGAATTTCAATACATGAATGTTAGAAACTTCTTGAAGAAATACGCGTCTTATAAACTTTACGGATGATAATTTACAGTAAATTTATTCATTTTTATGTCTCCTTTTAAGAGCTTTTTTTTAAAGTCTATTTTTACGTTGGGGACTTTTCTCCATACGGTTTTAGATCCAAAAATTTTAGTATAGGACCTAAATTGGGCAGTTCAGCTGGAAAATATTCTTAGACTTTTAACAAGCGTGTAATATATGATATATATTGTTCTAAAAATTCATAAGTTCGGAGATTATATAAAAGGATTTTCAAGGGTAATAGCTTTGATGTGAAAAAATATAGACAGAACCTACGATTTATAAAAGGCAAAGAATTTGAATTCTGGTTTAGACACATTAATATCATATTAATGCGCCACTTAAAGGTATAAATAATAACATGATATTTTTTTGCGTCGACTTGGGGGAATGCATGAATATTGTATGACGCATACAAAATAAATTATATATCTATAATAGGGTTGAAGTCATTATACAACATTTAGTCTCGTATGAAAGACAAAAGAAATTAAAGGTTGAAACTACAATTATGAGAAAAGAAACACCTTGTATCTTTCAGCATCCGTATATTATAATTTTTGCTACTACTAAAAATGGGGGTTCATTACGTTATTTCATTAATAAATTATTATTTATTGATGTGATTTTAATAAAACATAAAAAGTACATCTTTTTTATCACAATTTATAATTTAATTTTATCAAAACACTTATATACATCAAATGCTACTTGTTATGGTTAAGTAAATATTGATGAATAGATTTTTGCAAATTATATATCAAACAAGATTATTCAAAACCTTGTTTTAGACTCAACAATTGCTTTTTAAATTTTTTTTGTAGCCATAGAAGTTTTTTATGCCCCTATGTTTATATTCATTTCAATATATATATGTTCGAACTACATAGATAATAATAATAATGGAATTTTAAAGTCATCTCCAATTGAAAATCAAGCAAATTTAGACGAAGTTTTTGATATTGAGTCGATTCTGGCCGAAGGAAACAATGAAATTATAGAGTATGAAGATGTTGAGGACATAATGGAATTTTATGCAAGTTATAAAAGCCTATCATTAGACAACCAAATTTCCCAAGAAAATAAAGAAGTTACTAAACAACACATTCAAAGCAAATTCGGTCATTTTAAAAATTACGAAAAAAAGGTGAACATAGATGTAAATCTAAAAAAAGAGGGAACAATGATGCCTTACAACACTAATTTTAAAGCAAGAGCAGAAATTTCTAAGCAAAATGAGCATAATCCGAAATACAATCTAGGGGAGTTTTTAGGTATTAGTAGTTTGGAAAATCCCAGTGGCAATATTTACGAATATATACGTCAAAATAAAGACGATAATACAAAAAATTGTATTAACGAAATAAATGGAAATTCTTTACTTTATTCGAAATATAAAGAAATGAGTGATAATTTTAAAAATATAAAAGAACAAGCCGAACTTATCATATTTCATGAGCCAAATAAATATATATGTATAGACCAAATAAAAAAAAAATATAAAGAACAACTCTTTACATCTAGGTTATATTTAAGACGAAAAAACTATATTTTTAGAAATGGTATTTTTAGATACGCTATAAGAATTAAAAATAAAATCATGCAAATGACTTCTTCTGTGGACAAAGTAATTATTGATTCCTTTAGTTTAGTTATTGATATCTTCAGATTTATGATGCCTAATCAGACATTTTTATGCATAAATACAAAGTCTATACAGTTGCTATACACTTTGTCTTCAGACATATGGAAAATAGAAACAATAACGCGTGCTATTAATATATCAGAACTGATTGAATCAATACATATTCTCTTAAAAAGTCAAAATCAAAGCAAAAGCAAGAACGAAAATATTGTTTTTAACGATCTAAAAATTTTAAAAGAAAAAATCGACAACTTTTATAATGATAAAGATCAATTGTGTTCACGTATAAATTCAGTAATAGAAATAATCAAAGAAATGCATGGTTCGAAAACATAATTTGAAAAATGTTTTGTAGGTTGCGTATCGTATCTCTTGGGAATTTGTTGGGTTAAATTTGGTTTTGAGAGCAGTAGTAGACTTATTTTATGTGTTTGTAATTTAGCGATTTTTAATTAATAAATGGTTTTAAATGTAAAGCGTCAAATATATAAATTCTAATTCCAAAAGCCTAATAAAAATGCCTCTACTGTGTTTAATATTCAATACGTAAGGGTACTTACAATAAATTCACAATATATTTCTATTTTTTTAACTTGTGTGAACATAATATAAATAATAGCAGAGCGAGATGAAGTAATAAGAGCCAAGAATAACACAATAATTGACGTAACTGTTATATTTATTTTTTGATGTTACTTGTTTATTAACAGTATTTTTGCTCTGACACGCATGTATATCTACATATTATAACCATAAAAGCATTTCGTTTTTTATTAAACTATACAATAATGTAAATCAGCAATAGACTAATACTGTGAAATAAAAAGTTTATGGTAAATGTTAATATAACAGATTATGCATTTAAAAATCATCATCATTGGGTAAAATATGATAAAATCAGCTAACGAATATGGCCCAAGAAAAGAATCATTTAACAGAATCTGAATAGAGAACAGAGCTACTATAAATCCTTGCTAATAGTTACTTACAGAAAAAACAAAACAGCTGTAAAGTGCATTATTGAAGTATTAAGAGTAGAATTTATAAATATATCAACGAGGAATTTTAACCCTTTATATATGTATATAACTTAATAAAACAAATATCATCTGCAATTAATTATGTTTTTGCTTAAAAACAATTAATCTAGCTTAAAACTTTAAATTCGTATGCAAAATTCTCAATGTTACGAAGTAAATTAATTCTTATTGTCTATATTTAATTTTTGGTAAATTGTGATTAAGAGAAGAATAAATAAAACTATGAAGACTGAAGACTCTTTTATAAGCAAAAAAATAGTATAAACAAAATGTGCTGTTAAAATTAAAAAGTTTTTTTTTTTTGCGAAAATATATTTTATTCTTTTCTAAATAATTGAATATAAACCAGTTTGTTGTATAGAAAGGGAAAGAGGATAATTTAGTTTAGAATGCATGTTTAGACCGAAAAAATTGGTCAAGTGTCTACGATTATGTACTTTTAAGTATTTATATACTATATAAAACTTGGAAAATGCGCTTTTTTGTAATTCGTTGTTTAAAATTGTTGATATTTTCATATTTTTTTTCCAATTTCTAAGATAAGTAAGGAAGTGGAGAAAAGAACTTTAAAAATAAAATTGTGGAGAATATTATAACAAAGCCAGTTGAAACTACCATCAAAAAGGAAGTTTTGATGAGTGAATGTAGAAGATAGAAAATATGACCTTCTTCAGAGAAATGTGCGATGAGAGGAAAAATGATTATTTGATTAGAAGAGCTGATTACTTTAGTAGATTGGCTCCATGAGTAATGGACACAAAAAGGAGGTGTTCGTTGGATTACGAAAAATGGAAAGAGTTGGCTAGAAGCGAATTTCATAAGAAACAGTTAACTATAGTTGATTATATCGTATGGTACAACGAAATGAAGAAACTTCTAATGTTTATAGAATGAGTTAGAGATTCAGCTAGAGAGTATAAACTTGCAAAAAAGAAAATCATTGATATAATTACAGCATGACTTAAAACAGGAATGGGCGATGTAAAAAGATTTTTATTGGCAAAAAGCGATATTACAGACAAAAATCTAGAGACAATCAAGAAATTAGAAAGTGAGTGTATAGTTGAATTACATCGATTTAAAATACAAAATTAATGATTGAAAAAATTTATTCTTTTAAACTTCAGGACAAGAAAACAGTTAAATGTACAACTGTAATAGCTTAGGGCATTACGCTTGAATTGTCGAAAGCCAGAGCGAAGTAATAATCTTAAGAGAAATTTCAATGAAATTACTAGAAAACTTAGAGATTTATTAGATAAGAAAAATTCAGTTTACACTTGTGGGGAAAAGGTTCCAGTATTGTTTAATACAGGTACAAATTACAATTTTATAAATAGTGCTAGTGTAGCAAGATTTATACTTTTAACATAATTACACAATAACATTAAAAATTTGGACATGTTTGGAAGAATCATTTGAAATAAAAAAAAACATGTCATATCAAATTACACATATAAATGACACTCATATAGATCGAAGTTTTATATATTGCCAAAAGTACGAAATGAAAAAAATCCTCTTTGGAAGAGAAACATTAATTAGACTTAATAATGTTGAGAAACTGTGTTATACATGTGAAATCAAAATACCTGAAGGTTCAAAAGTGATAAGAAGATATATAATTTACCAAAATAATTGAAAGTAAGAATCAAAATTACAATTAATAAATTATTAGAAAAGGGATTTATACAAAACTCAAAATCAACGTGGGGTAGTAATTTGAGTTCCGCGATAAAAACAGATGGCACTGTAAAGGTTACAACCAATTTAATCGCACTTAATAGGTTGGCAGAACAGGATAATTATTCTTTACCAAGAATAGAGTGAATCCTTTGTAATTTAAGATACATGACAGTATTTTCTATATTGGATTTGAAGGATGGATTTTTTTCAAATTCCTTTGGCACCAAAGATAGATATAAAACGGAATTTTGATATAAACATAAATTATATGAGTGATAAGTAATGCCACGGGGGTTTAAGAATGCTCCTGCAATTTTTTCAACGAAAAATGGATAAAGTTTTGAGAGATGAAATTGGTAAAAGTTGTTTCTGCTACGTAGATGATATTTTAATATTTGGAAAACAGCAAAAGAGCATGACGAATCATATAATAGAATTCGAAAACTTTTACTAGAAATAGTCTCAAAATCAATGAGGAAAAGTCTGTATTTAGACAATCCAAAGTTATATTCCTTGGATAAAAAATAAAAAACAACATCATTATTCCGTTCATAGATAAGATGCAAGCTATTGAGGATTAAAACCACCCAAGGACAAAAAACAGGTTCAAAAATTTTTAGGCGCCATAAACTATTATAGAAAATTCATTAAAAACTGTATAATTGTATGTGGTCCTTTGTATGAATATATGAAAGATAAGAAAGAGTTTAAATGGACAAATATATAAGGGAACTCTTTTAAAGAAGTTAAAAGGATTTTTTTACAATACGGTCGGACTATTTCAGCCAGATTGGTCAAAAGAATTTAAACTGAGACCGACGCTTCAATGAAGGGATAGCTTGAATACTCTCGCAAAAGTTTGATGAAAATGAAAAACCAATTGCATTTGCATCGAGAAGGCTATTAGAACATGATATTAAAGATAGTATTAGCGAAAAGGAATGTCTAGCCATGTTATGGGCAATGGAACACTTTCGATATTTTGTATACGGTACACATTTTGAAATTGTCACAGATTATAAAGCGTTAGAAGCTTTATATAGAAAGAGAATCAGTCTCTGAAATACAAAGATAGCTAGATAGATTGTAATTGTTTAATTCTTGATTAGATATAGACGAGATCGAGAAATTCCTCATGTAGATTGTTAAGTCGAATTCGGGGTTGGCAATAAACGATAAGAGATTGAATTTACACGAAGGATTGATAAATCAATATGAAAAAATAGACGAAAAAAAAATGCTTCAGATGATCCGAGAAATTCATAATGAGTTACTTACCGTGGGATACAGTAGTGAAATATGAGATATATAAGAGAGGTATTTATAAAAAATTCACACAATTTGATTGGAAGAATTATAGATTGATGTGAAAAATGCAACGAGTATAATTCTAAAAAATCTAAGCAACACAAATTTGTCACCTCATATGCAAAGGGAGAAAGAATTGCTATAGATATGCTAGGTTTAAAAAACACACAATACATTATAACCGGGATTGATTATTTTACGAGAAAGAGATTTGCTAATTTGATAAATAAGAGAAAAGATGAAAATATAGTTAAATTTATAAAAGAAATAAATCTAGCTTTGCTTTAGAAGACATTGAACTTAGATCAATCGAAAGAAAATCTCAGTAGTAAGGTAAAAATGTATTGCAAAGCAAATAAAATAGAATTACATTATACCACACATTTCCATCACCAGTCAAATGGGCGTGTAGAAAGGTTTAATCGTACTATACAAGATTTAATCTATAAAAATAAAAAGGAAAAATTACTTACTAAAAAGGTTAACAGAGGAATAGAGATATACAATAATAGCTATCATTCGGCTACGAGGATGACTCCAAATGAAGCTTTCTATTTAGAAAATACGGATTGATTAAAAAATGCACAAATTAAGAATATTGTTGCATATAATACAGCCCAAATGAGAAAATCAAAAAAAATTAAATTGGATAAAGACGATATAGTAATTATGAAAGAAGAAGGAATTTATAAGAAGGGGCCATCGAGATTTAAATTAAGAGGTAAAATTAAGAAATATCTAGAGGGTAATAAGTACATGTTAGACGCCGGGAAAAGAAAGTTAAAAGGCATATATCTCAACTCAAACTTATCATTGATGACCCTATTCTTAAGGAGGATAAATGTTGATATTTTTATTGCCATAATTTCTAAGATGAGTAAAGAAGCGGAAGAAAAGAACTTTGAAAATAAAAAAAATTTATTGAAACGGACAGTAGAATTAATGTGTAATACTATATTCTAAGGATTATAGTACATAAAAAACAACTTGATCAGATTAAAATGGCTATAGAGTTCAAAATTATGAAAAAAAAACTTAGGGGCAAATAGATGTATGCATGAAGATGAAATCAGAGGTCTTATAAGTAAAACTGATGATGACTCTTCCGGGCAATGAACCCACTAGATATTTTTTTACTTGTAAATATTTTACCTGCGATATAGTCTAAAATATTTACTGATTTTTTTGGTCCAAAGGCAATAATCAAAGGGGTATTGTTTTTTCCTTAAAAAGTTAAAAATGTCAGAGTTTTGTTAAAAGTATGACAGAGAATTTGTATTACAAAAAAAAGTCTAACTACTGACGATTCCTATGGAGAGTTTCTTCTTGTCTTACCATTGAAAAAATAAATATTTAATTTGTATTCTGACTAAAATGAGCATATTAGTTAAAAAAATGTAGAATACAATTTTTTTTTGTGTTTATAGATTACAAACCTATTTTGTACCTAATTTAATTTTATTTCATTTTTTTTCTATGAAACATTTGATTTGATGTCCTTTCAAGATAACTTTGATCTATTTGATTATAATTTGAAAAAAATCGCGAATTTTTACTTAATTGGTAAAACATATATTTTTTATCTTTAGTTAAGGAATTTTCACATATGTTTATTTAAATTATGGTAAATTTTTAAAATTTTTTACTACTTAAACTTTGTATAAAAAAATTTCTGAGTCGATTATATATTTTAAAATATAATTTTATCAATATATTACTCTTGGTCTAATGCCTCTTTTCATTAGGTAACATATTATTTATATTTCAAGCAACTTTTAAGAAATAAATATTAGTCATATAATAATCTCTTATGGTTTTCTTCGCTACAATCTTTGAGAATAACTTTATTAACTGTTTCTAGTTTCACTTTCGAAACTTTTAAATATGTCAACAATGCTATTGATAAACTTAAAATCTTTTTTGAGTTCGTTTGGTGGAGTATCGCATTTTATTTTTATGGCGCCAATTTCGATTTTCTTATCTTCTGAATTTTATCTTTCAGATTGTCTAATACTGAATTTTGTACAGTATTAACTATCAAAATTTTTTTTGATTTTATTCTGATTGTGTTCCGCTGTCTTTCATTTTTGATCCTCGTTTATACGCTTATCGATTTAATTTGGCTCATCTTTGGAATAATAATTTGCTGGAATAAAATTGCTAGTTTGGGCTGTTGATTTCTATTTTTTATTCGACGAATTGTACAATTTTTTCCGCATTTTCAATGTATTTTGTATTCATCTATGGCCGTATAATATTTATTTTTTTATGTTGGTACTGCAAGTAATAATTTGCTTGCAATAGATTAGAATCATTAGTTTGATTTGCAATATCATTACATACTACTAAAAAAAATAAATTGAAACATATCAAAGGGGCGGATAATTTTTTATTTATAAAAAATAGCACAAAAGGTGGCATTTCAATTTTAAAAAATATATCTAAATAATTAATAATTTTTAAATATATAAGATTTAATAAATAGCATTTAAAACGTTGCACAGACATTTTCGTATATTTCTTTACTATATTGTGTGGGTTAAGAAAGTCTTTTTTTTATATATGGGATACATTATACCAAATATTTTATAAATTATATCATCCAAATGTTCTAAGCATTTTGATAACGCTTTTCTGAATAATAATACGTCATATCAGAAATATATCATAACCAAAAATATCAGTTCAGTTTTGATATAAAATATTTAATGAAAGTTACCGAATATAAGTTAAAACTTTGTCGCATTTTTGCGTATATCAGTAGTTTTACATAATTTTATTATTTATATCATGTATTTTATTAAAGACGTTAGATTTTAGATATCGATTTTAGTAGAATGAACATTTATTGTTGAATTAAAATGAAACCTCAAAAACTTTCTAAAAACACATGAAAGCTCATCTGTAATGCAACTTATAGAGATAAACTCTAAAAGTTGTGCTTCTTATTTACGTATTTCATTAAAATATCAATCTTTCCATTTAAAAAATTATTCAATTTTTTGGTCAGAATTTACTTTGATGGGATAAAACATTAAAGGCAGAAGAGGCGGACAGTACTAACAAAGTAAACAATAGACACACGTGCTTTAGCTTACATTATCCGAGCAGACAAAACATAAACTTACATTTTTGTTTGAAAAATTAAAATGGCAAAATAATTAATTACATTGATTATTTTTTTATTCCAACACTGTAAGATATAATGCAATATCTCAGCAATACTTGTTTATTTGTAAATGTATAAATAAAAATCTTAATTTTGCACATATTCGTCTAATTGCATTTTCTTCATTTGTATTCAATGCCCTTTAACATGATCATTTTAAATTATACAGAAAAGTTTTGAATTTTTTACATAAAGCTCACAATCGCTTATATATTTTACCTACGCGATAATCAATATGTGACTCTCGTACTTGTAACGTTGTTGGTTGGGCAACATATTATTAACAAATTAAATACAATGTTGTAAGAATAGAAATTGGTTATGTAGAAACTTCTTTGTTTATAATGTTTAAAAACCTTAACCATGTTTTTATAAATATTATGGTTATTATCAAAATTTAGTCTTAAACTTGTGATTAACCTACTTGATGCGTTTTATGTTTTTATATGAGATTTATATTTTTTTGAATCATTTTAAAAATTTTATTTTCGATTTTGTCGTAATTTATTTATCTTTTAAATTTTTTTTCGATATGAGGCTTAAAGTTTTTTAGTCATAATTTACATTCTTTCTTATTCTTCATATTTTTTTCTTTGTTTTGATTTTGTACCAATTTCTTGGTATTTTACTTTGAATTTTAACAAAGGATTTTAGTGTACGCATTAGAATTGTTATGAAATCGAAAAGATAATGGGTTTAAACGGTAAATTCTTTTATAAGATGTGTATTAATCAAACATAAATTATAAAGAACTTCCCCTTCTTTTTTTATTTGGGGGGGGGGGGGTTTATTATCTATTACTGAAACAACTTGTAATTTAGTATGATCAACTGGTAGTGTTTTATTTGGTTTTAAAAATTTGGATTCTTGGTTTAATTGTTGTTTGCCGCACATGTCACATAAAAAATCAAAAGAAACATAGAGAAGTATGATTTTTTTCAAAAAACATTGTATAAGTATTAAAAAAAAGTAAAAAACATTAAAGGGTTGCCCGAGATCAAAACAAAATATTTACTTTTTGATAAACCAAATATCAAAAGTTCGGGTCTCAAATATATGTACCTATCTTATACATTGTTTTAGTTTCTACAATGTGTCATTATATATACAAATATGGAAAAGGATTCAATTTATATATGAACTATAAACCTATTTAATTTCTTATATAATTTTTATTTTTCTGGACAATTTCTCAACAAACAATGAAACGACACTCGCTTTATATCTTATTTATTGTATTTTTTATGTTAGTATCTGTGTCTATATCCTACCAATATAGTAAAACAAAAAACGCAGAAAGATAATATGTCCATAGTGTTAGATACTATTAAAACTTAGTTGTTTTCATATAAAATTCTTCTTAATTAATCAACTCTCCGTTTACTAACAGTTTTTTTACAGCAAATATTGTTATTAATTACCCAAAGAATCACAATTTTGTATAAATATAAGAAAAAAAACGTTGTCTAGAAAAACTGAATAGTCTCAATTTCAATTTACATCATCACTATAAAATTTAAATGTATGCGTTATTTACGATTTTATTTGTAGACCATTAATTGACTCTGATAATTTTGATTGATATGCCTCTGAAATGATCAGACTTGTCCGTATCATGTTTTGTAATATATTTGTATATTTGCACAATTTTGAATTTTGTATTTTTATATCGTTGAGGATCGAAAATATTTTATTATTGACAATTTTTTCGTAATCTGCAAAATATGTAAGTAACACTAAACTTAAGCTTTGATGGTTGAATCAAACTCATCATTGAGTTTTGTATTTGAATGCAATTAAAAGTTATGTTTCCAGGGTTGTAAACTCCACGGCTGTGAATCTTTTTTATTGCGATATTTCTTTATATATGTATGCCATATCTACTTCGTCTACTAAAGATACATATTTCTCTAGCAATCACACGTCGAAATTTTAATCCAAAGTATGCATCATAACGACGTTATGATTATCTATAAATGTAATAACGTGTTTTGATAGTTTTCATCATGTTTAAGAAGCACTGTGTCGCTTTATACTTACAAGAATTTACTTGGCCTATGGTATATCTTGAGATGCATTTTCTATAAGTCCTTTCATTTACTAATAAATTATTTGTAATGACTCTATAAAAATTTTTTTTTCTATAAATTACTGTCGTAAAGTAACATTTGTCATTCCACAAAATCTAATTCTATATACCAGATGGATATTGTCTTAAGCATAATTTTTTTTTTTTGCAGTATTAGCAAAGACTTTATAATAGAAATACAATTGTAATCGGAACACGAAAATGTCATTTTAAAGTATTATCTAAATTAAATAACGAGCGAATGCTGAGTTTCAATGTCTAATGGTCAAAAAACAAACTAATTCTTAAACAGCCGAGTTATAGACCTCCTAACCACAATTTAAACCATAAAAAACGTCAAGAATTATTTCAGATCAATACTCAACTAAAAAACAAAAGAAAATCTTTTATTTCTAAAATTAATATAAAATTATCATAAGGTAGATGTGTAGTCGTATTTTTAATCTTGTCCTTGACATATTACGAAAATAGCTCAATTACAACGAAAAAATTTTATTTCTTTTAAAATAGTTGTTGCTAGTCTTGATTGGTCTATTATATCAAACAACAAAGATTTATACATATTTTTTTCCAAATTTGGATCTAAGTGTTTTAAGGTTCAACACGATACTTGAACAATGTTCGTCTATTTTTCTTAATTTTCGAAATAAATTTTTCAACTTTTCGTCAATTATGTTTATAGCATTTTTCTCATTTTCGTTTAAAACATTAGCACACGTCTTTTGCATCCAGAATTTAAAAATCTTAAAATTTTCAACTAGTTTCAAATGTTCATTAAAAATTTTTAATTTTATAGGTATACTATTATAGATAAATATTAATTTCTGGCTAGAAAGTTTGTATTTCAATTTAACATTTGTCATTTTGGCTATATAATTAACGCATTGTTCACAAAACAACAATTGTTTGAATAATAAAACAGTACATCTTTCGTTTTTTAAAGATCTTTTTAAAGCACTCTTGATTGTAGATATGAGAAACTCTAAACTAATTCTAAAATAATAGAAAACTCTATTGATAGTGTCTCTAGATTTTATATAATTTTTGTATTCGCTTGTTGAACTGTCGCAAATAATAATCATATCGTCATATGGCTGTTTTTTATCTTCCGAACTCCAATGTTCTATTATGTCATTTAGTATTTCTAGTGCCGAATTAAAATCGAAATTGTTTATCTGATTCTTATTATATTTATTATGCTTTTGATTTAATTCATATTACTTTATTTTTTGTTTTTCACATTTATATTGGCCGACTTGGTTTAAATTATCATTACTATGAATATAATCGGTGTTTAAAGGAAGAGTATTTGTCGTTGAAATGTTTTCAGAAAAAGCTATTGAGTTTAATAATCTTTTCCTTTTTTTAAACGGAAGTTTTTTCTCATCTACAGAGGCATTAGTTTTTTTTTCATAATTTTTATACGACATTATATCGCTCGCCTTCACCAAATTTAATTTATTTGAATAATTTAAAATTCCAGTGCATTCGATCATATGAATTATTTTAAGCATTATATGGGCATAAGATTGTCAACTTTTTATATATTAATATTTTTTTGTTATTTTCCCTCTGCTTATAGTATAATTTAACTGTGGCCATTTCTCAATATTTATTAGTAAATTATATATTAATTAATATTTTTAGCGTCAACAAAACGATTAGTAATTATATAGAAGTTAATAACCAAATTACAGTATATATTTATATAAGTCTAAAAAAGCGTATAAATTGACTTATTGGTGTTGAAGTTTGAAATTGCAAGGAGACTTTAATGGACTAATGTATTTTAATTTTTGAAGCAGAGATTATATATCATTTGTAAAATTAAAAAATCATATAAAAGCTTTAGATTAGTTCATTTTTCAACGAAAAAAATTATAAACTAAAACTCTTATATGCATAGCTTCGTTCGTAAATATATATTCTACATATGATATTTATGTTATTTAAATTTTAGATATTGATATTTTAATGCTATAGAAAATTAAATATGTCATCATTTTTTTTTTAGTAATGCTTCAATTATGATCACATACACATGACATTAATCTAGACTCTTTTAGTATCAAGAGATTTAACGGAGTAAAAACATAGAAAATACAATTAAGTCAATTAAAAAAATGACTTCTATTGCAAATGCAAAATGTTTTAAATATCGATTAAATAAGCGCTAAGGAGTTTGACAATAATGATCTGAGCATAATAGTAAATAGCTTTAATCGAAAACTCAATAAAATATAACTAACTTTTTGCTTCAAATTTGGACACAAATCTAAACAAACTATATTTTTAGATAATTGTCAAAATGTTTATTATGTAAATTACTAATTTGTGTTATTATGACTTTACCTATACTTAAAATGCACATTTTGTCCGGTATTGATACTTTGCTTATGATTCATATTATAATTTAAGCATTTATGCTTGTGATTTTTAGTGAACCTGTATATCTCATTATTTTCGTAATAACAAAAACATGCAAAGTTATATTTTGATAATTATTTAGTTCTATAATTTTTTATTATTCTTTTAATCTAAGTTTTTGATAGACATAAATTAGAGGAATAAACAAAATTGGTCTATGGACATGAAGCTATCTACAATGGTTGATGAGAAACAAAGCAATCAAATTAATATTGTAAAATAAAACTTTGTTAAATTTTCTATACACGACTATGATATAAATGTCCTCTTAGTATATAATCATTAGTTTGTTTTAACTATAGATTTTGATTTAATTCGACATTTTTTTGATGAATATTGCGATTTTAACCAAAATCTAACCATTTATACTTCTTGTTTAAGGCTATAAACATTTGCAAGCTTCAAAAACTTAGTAGCTGTAATTTTGTCTCTTTGCGTAACTAAATAGGCCTTGCAATATACATAACATCGACATAAAAATATTTTTTTTCGGCAAAATTATAATTATAAAAGATTTATTGAGTTAATTTATCATTAAGATTAGATGTTCATAGCACAGCTTTCCCGGTATCGCTCATGGGATTCATCTCTCCACAGACTTTGGTTTCTGTGGAATTATTAATGTTTTCCAACTTCAATTTAGCAGCTTCATTCCCCTTTGCCGACACCACTTCTTTAACAGTCACCATATTCGCTAGTGCGCTTACAGCTCTAGCCACTTCTTCTTCTCCTGCATCCTCCTGATCGTATCCTCGTCGTCGTTCAAAGAGATGGACTCTAGAGTCTTCTTCATCACAATAGACTGGATATATGCTTCCAGGTAGGGTTGGATTTCTAGCTCCCTGATGTACTTTCTGTGATATTTGGTCACCACTCCATCCCATGTCATTACATAAGGAACTATTCTTGTCTGGGATTTATGTATTAGTCCCAGTTCATTTGCAAGAAGGTCATATTTTCTTAGTTTTTCATTCTCAACTATAGTAAGTCGATCCTGGTTGGTTATACCAACTTCAACTATTAAAATTTCTTTCTTCTTCTTGCCAAAAACAAGAATATCAGGCCTATTATGGGAGACCTTTATTTTAGTGGATACTCTCGTATCTACTCTTATTTCAGCACGATCATTTTCTATGATCTCTTGTACTGAGTGTCCACGTATTTTCTTTGTCTTCTTAAACCCATATTTAATACATAGTAAGAGATGAATGCATCTAACTACCTCGTTGTGATTTTTCATATAATCAAAACCCAGCATTCGATCATACTTGGTAGCTAATTGATCCACGGTCTTCCTTTGAGATCCACAATGGGGACATTGTCCCCCTTGTCCACAGAAGATATTTCTATCCTGTAGGAAGCAGTAAATTGCTTCGGATGGCAAAATTATAATATAGATTTTTATAATTATTTTTTAAAATAGTTAATAATCGGTTTTGTCGTAAGAAACCATTACAATAGTTAGTAATAAATGTCGGAAGAAACATAGGAAAAGACTTCAAATTTTATCGTATTTTGATTTAAAGAATATTACAGATGAATATATTTTAATGTTTAAATTCAAAAATGTTTACAACTTCGACGAACTATGTATTTGTCAAATTTAAACTAGCTGTAATTTCATTTTAAACCTTTTTCATAATATAATAATCTTTTTTTAATATAATTATATGCATGGTGGAATGGCGAGATTGTAGCTAAAACTATAGAGTAGAACTAACGATTTGATTTTATTATGGACACATAAATTAGTATACAATGACAAAGGTTCCCAAATACATTGTTAACTAAAATTAATATCATAATAAGATGCATTAATTATAAAAAGCGTTAAGTATTTTTAAAAATATTAAAATGACGGAAGCTTAACTTAGCTAGAAAAGATAATGAATTCACATTTTCTAAAATTTTAACTTAGCTTAGAAATACTATCTAAATTTAGATTTTAAAATATAGTTCAGAAATTTTAAACAGTAATACATTTAGTTATATATGTCTAATGGTTCAATTTATAGACTAATACAAAACAGTCACTATTTCTAAATAAAAAAACATCCGTTTGTATCTGTACTTAAAAAATTTACACAAAAATTATTATCTTTACATGGTGATAGAATAGCACAATTATTAATCTATTTCAATGAATTTTTGAGAGGTGCTGAACAACAATAATTGTAATTTAAATAAATAATAATATTTGCAATATATAGTAGTATAGCTATTGTACAGATCTTGAGAGGAATTGCTAATTAATTAATGTATGTTTTATATGAAACTTATTATAGTAAAATTATTTTGTTTATACTTCACTAATCTTTCTGTTTTGAAAATATTTGCTTATAGAATTGTACTATATATAATTATAATTTTTTTGGGAAAACAATAAATAGGCTCTATAAAATTCTTTTACTTAAAAGTAATGATGAATTTGTAATTAAAACATAAAAAAATACTTTACATTCTTTTGTTCCTTTCGTCTACACAAAAATAAATGATTATAAAATTTCCAACTTAATAATAAAAGAAGTGAATCGAATATTGGGATTTGGAAATAAACCATTTATTATTTAGTATAAGTGCTTAACATAATTGGGGTTTAATATTATTACTGATTATAACATCCCCCCTCCAGACGGTTAGTCTCCTTCAACATACTTTAAATCCCCTACACCCTTAAGATCATAATGCCTTTTTTTCACCAACCTCTTATTCTCTAATCTCACTATATATGAATCCCCTGGACATAGCTCAATCACTCTTCCCATGTCTAAAAATCGACCTTTACTATACTTACTACATCCCTTTAAATTCTCATTCTTGGCAACCCTAACTATCTGGTTCCTTTTGAACTTTTCTCTAAACCAACTTTTAAACTGTTGCGCATACTTTCCCTCTGGACTATTCTCCATACTAACATTTCCTGTATTATCGGTTAAAGCTTCTACCGGCGTGCACTTAATACCAGCATGAAAACTTAAATTATATTTCTCAATAGCTTCATAAACCTTGTTCTCGAATTTTTCTTTTTGGCTCTTTAAAATACTATCTCTTACAGTTCTAATAACTCTTTCTACTCTTCCATTACTTCTGTGCGACTCAACGCTGACCTTTCTATGACTAATATCCAAATTTCTACATAGCTCGGTAACTTTTTCGTTGCAAAACTCTTTACCATTATCCGTAATGATTTCCTCTGGTTTTCTACCCTGTTTACACAAATCCTTGATAAATTCGGCAATTCCAGATGCGTGCTTGCTCTTCAATACTCTGCCCCATAATCTCCTTGTAAAGTAATCAACTGCCAAAACAATAAACGCTTTCTCATCCCTAAATTCTATTAAATCTAAGCCAACCTTCTCTAAATATCTTGTCGTGTTCACTAAATCAGTACCGCCACTCGTTTTTCTATTAAAAATCTGACAAGTCTCGCAATTCTTAAGGACCTTTTCGATCTGATCCTTAATTCCTGGCCAATAATACTGTTTCCTCAACTCATAATATACCGTTGTTCTGCTTCTGTGGCTCAAATTTACATGACAATCCATTATTAATCTCTCTCTGTCTTGTTCCAAAGGCATCTCGCCTTCTCTACCACTATCAAATACCCAGTATTCTTTACCTTCTACAATTTTTACATGCTTATTTCTTTTCCCTTCTTTTTGTCTATCACGGCGTGTTTCATTTCTCTTTTTCTTTGCATCTTTTTCTTTTGTATATACCCTACTTAGCGCATCGGCTACGACCATATTTTCTGGAGTTCTATATTCTATCACGAAATCAAATTCCTGAATCTTCTCGACCCATCTATTAATTCTAGCATTCTTAAAGTCGGGCTTGTTTCTTATTTCGCCCAACGCTTTATGATCAGTTTCTATTCTAAATTTCCTACCTCTTAATTCATATTCAAACTTTTTAACGCCCCAAAAAACTGCGTACATTTCTTTTTCTGATATACCATAATTAACTTCCGTAACGGTAAACTTCTTAGACGCCCACTGTACTGGCACCCATTCTCCTTGATTATTTTTCTGTAACAGTACTGCGCCCATGCCTACATTACTAGCGTCAGTCCTCAACAAAAATTCTTTATCATAGTCTGCTATTTGCAGCTTTCCTAGGCCTTTCAATACTTCTTTTAAATTATTAAACTCGTTTTTCATATCATCCGTCCACTTCCAATTATCATTCTTCCCTTTTAAACTATCTGTCAACCTAACTGTCAATCCAGCGTAATTCTTAATAAAATCTCTGAACCAACCCGTCATTCCGAAAAATCTTCTTACATCTGACACGCATGTTGGTATCGGAAACTCTAGGGCTTCATTTTTCTTTATCTCTGACGGTATTATATCTTCTCCATTTAAAGTGACTCCCAATAATTTAACTTCCCGTTGACAAAACTGAACTTTATTTGCATTCAGCTTCAAATTATTTTCCTTCAGTCTATTTAATACCCTTTTCACTAATTGCTCGTGTTCTCCTATCGTTCGGCTGTACAACACAATATCGTCCATATACACCTCTACTCCTTTGCCTTTCATATCTCTAAAAATCCTATCCATAATTCTCTGCAATATCTGCGGGCTATTCTTATATCCCATAACCATAGAGTTCCATTCATAAACCTTGCCATTAAAATCAAACGCCGTCTTATGTTTATCCTCCTCCTCTATCTCAATACTATAGAAGGCCTCTTTTAAGTCGAAAACCGTCATATATTTTGCACCTTGTGTAGCTCTTACAACATCTCTTATGTTAGACAATCTATACTCGTCCTTTTGTACAATATCGTTCAATGCCATCAAATTACTAACCAGTCTTATCTCACCATTTGGCTTTCTGATTGACCTTATAGGATTCCTCCAACTTGAATTTGACTCTCTTATCACTTTCCTTTTTAATAAATCTTCTAGATGTAGCTCTGTATCTTTTATCAACGCCTGCGGAACCATTTGTCCCTTTTTAAATACCTTCATACCCGCTTCAGTATTAATTTTACATTTTTCCAGTTTACAATATTTTATCTCCTCTTTTCCTAACTTAAAAACCTCTCCAAAACTCTTAGCATACTTATCTAAATTTAATCTGATTCTCTTACTCTCCTCTTTAACGGCATATTCTTTTTGATTTTTCTCAAATTTGACTCTAAGTCCTCTTTTTGATCTTCTAAAATCTCGCTCCTGACTTGACTCTGATTCACTACCTACTTCCATTTTGCAACTGTTATCCTTGTTATTCTTTTTATAATAATTATCTCTATTAATCTTCAGTCTGCATTCAAACACCCTATGCCCTTGTCTATCACAATAGAAGCATCTCGGTACTCTCGATTTTTGTCTTGGTTGTTCTCTACTAATTTCTTCATTTATAGTCCTAGAAATAATTTTTCTCATTTCCTCATATATCTTTTCTTTTTCCTCTACTTCCTTAATCCTTAACAATAGCTTCTTCCTTATTCCTTCAATATTTTCTTCCTTTTTGATATTTCTCACAATAAAATCTTTTAAATCCATCGAAGCCAACTTGAACAGCTCACTCTTCCATTTCACTCTATCTACATCTCTCAAATCCAATTCATACAATATACGCTCTAACTCCTGTAACATCTTTCTGACCACTTGGCCACAGTCCTCTCTTGTGAACTCTTCTTTAGGTATCGCCCCCATATAAGTGCTTAACATAATTGGGGTTTAATATTATTACTGATTATAACATTTAGTAACTTTTTCAATAAAAATTTTATTAAAATTATCGAATCTAATAATTGCCGAACTTTAATCTAAGTATTGTGAGACTTGACACTATAATCGAGCAATGCCTTTCTATTTGTCCCAATTTCCTAAAAAAGATTTTTAATTTTTCATCGATTATTTCTAAAGCATTTCTATCGTCTGCAGACAAATATTTAACACATGTTTTTTCCATATTATGTTTAAATGTTGCAAAATTTTCAACTATTTTAAAATTGTCATGAAAAATTTTTAGTTTGAGAGGTATATTACTATATATTACTATTAATTTTTGACTTGAGTGTTTATATTGCATATTATGCGGAGTCATTCCGCCTATGCAATCAAAGCAATGTTCGTAAAAAGCTACTTGTTTAAGTAAAAAAATATTAAATCTTTCATAATCGGGAATTTTTTGTAAACGTTCTTTGATTTTATTAATAAGAGTGTCTAAACTAATTCTGAAATTGTAGAAAACATTAATTACTAATTTTCTTGCATCATTGAACATTATAAGTTCTTCCGTGGTGTTACTACAACTTATTATCAAATCATATTCTTCAAATTGGTTAAATTCCGATTTCCATTGCTCAATTTTATTTTTTAATTTTTCTATAGCCAAGTTACAATCAATATCCATAGTTTGAATTATTTGATTGTTTTTATTTGGTTTATCTGGCCGTATTATTGGGTGCACACATACACGCTTAACTTTTTGGTTGGCACCATCGTGTGAAAGAATAAAACTTGAACTTTTATGAGATATTTGTAATGTTGCTGAGTCATCAAAAAAGCCCGATAAATTTATTAATCCTTTCCTCTTTTTTATTGGAAGATTTTTTTCATCTGTGTTGATGGTTGTTTCCCTTTTATTTTTTTGTGCTGAAAATGTCGTTTGCAATGAAGTTGATTCATTTTTTGTATTTTTAATTTTTGAACATACAATTAAAAAAATAAATGAAAACATAATGTGGGTATGGAATTTGCGACATTTTAAAAAAACATGAATCAGTTTATTTTATGATCTCGAATTTATTAACTATTGATAGTTTTAGGCATGTCATATAACGAACTTAAATTATATTAGTATATACTAACATTAATCATAAAAAAAAACTTCTGTTGGTCCGGTTTTTTATAAAAATAAATTATGTAAATTAACCAATTCCAAAATATGATTTAATCAATTATAAGCTTACTAAACTAACATAATTAGATTTAATCGGAAAGGAAATTGTATTCAATTCTCTTTTTGTACTGAAAACTCACCAAAGCATATAAATCTTACATTATGTAATTAAATCTGCTTTTTATAAAAGAGTTATAACCTAATTATTTGTTTTTTTTGAAAGAGAAAAAAGAGTTTAAATGAGATAATAATTATAAAAATATCAATTTTATTCTATATCGCTTGTTTTATATATATTGAACAATCTTAAGACCATAACAACGGAATTTGATTTCTTAAACTAAAATAATATTACTGTCGTTTTTGTGAAAATTATTTAACTACGAATAAAAGAAATGTTAATACAACTTTATATTCTGAGTTTTCTAGCATGCATTAATAATCATATCATTTAAAATTATTGTGCAAAATCTTATCGCTATAAATTCTAGATAAAACATTCTACAAACTTAGGACAATAATTATATAAAATCAGCCTGCAAAATTACAGTTGTAGATGTATAGAACATACAGTACCTTATAAAGATAATAATTCTATTGATGTTTTGTTTACGCAATAAGAGGTCTTAACGGCGTCAAATCTTTAATTAAATTTTGTTCTTTGATTTTAGAAAGATGACGTGTAAGTTGCTAATTAATTTAATTTACATGTGTTTTTATTTACAGTGGAAAGAAGCAATAAATCTATAAATAATAAAAGTTAATAATCAACTGTTAAAATAAGTTGCAATACATTTTAGAATAAATTTAAAGTTGTTTGTATATTTTAGACCATAATAATCTTTTCACGAAATATGAGAATTAAAACATTAAAAGAAGCTTATGAAGTTGATTTTAAACTGATAAATATAAAATGTGGGCTAAAAACTACAAATTTTTATTATTTTCTCAAAAATGTTTAAATAACTATATATTTAAACAATATTATTGCTCCTATTTATATTATAATTAAATCAAGCATTACTATGGTTGCATCGTTTTTGTTTGAATTATGTTTTGCTTCTAGAAATTTAATGTTGCTTTTTTTTTCTCCTGCATATATAGGTTTTTTTTTATAAATATATATATATCCATAGTTTTGTATAGAAAATTTACAAACATGGATTTTTCTCAAATAAACAATTTTCATTTTCTAAAATTTCATTAAAAAAATATTCAAGGTATATTTATTTCTCCATTTACATTTAAAAACTTAGTTTTTTTTGTTTTTTAATTAAATTTAAAAAAATAATTTGAGGGGTTTATACCTTTAAAAAGAATTAATTATGAATTTTATTTATAATTAGTATATTATCTTTTGTTCAATCTAAAACCAATTGAAAATACTTTTTTTTGATATGACTTATACAATGAGTCAAAATTTAATCAAAATGATTTTTATGAATGACGTTTTAACTCGTATATGTGTTTTTATATTTTAATTAATATGTTTTTAATCATAATAATATATTACAAGTTTTTATCAAAATGAACTTGTATGTATTATTTATAAATTTAAAATTGAAAAAAATATAAAATTTGGCTAAAAACAGCATTAGTGTAAAAAATGGGGGTCAAAATTTTCAAAAATATTGCCTTTTTTAAAAAAGGAAGGGAATGCTGAGTAAGGAAGAAATTGAAATTTTTTAGGAACGTCTGCTAAACAAGAAATATAAGCATAATTGTTCTATCTGTGGTTGAAATACGACTAAAGTATCTAAAGAAACAGCTTATTTGAGATGCAAGTTTCCAAAATGCAGGCACAGGTTTTCAATTTGGAATGATACTTTATTTTCAAAAGTATGATAAATCATCTTCTTATGTTGAAAATTGTTAATCTGTGTATAATGGGACTTAAAATAGCGCATATTTTTAAAAGATTAGATTGCTATATTCAAATTTTTGTCTTCTTTGGTATGCGATCAGAATTTTTTTTTAAAAAAAAATTCCGACCCCCTAAAAATGGAAAATAGTGACATTAAAATTTCTGATCGCATACCAAAGAAAAGCACGAAAATCAAAATAAAGGCAATGCAAAGGCTTTTCTATGGTATTGACGACTGTTTAAACTCATTACTTGAGTTAGAAGTCTTGAAAGAGCAAAAGACGTGCTTTAAATGCAATGAGATTTCAAATGTTGTATTATATAAGGAGAGAGAGGTTAAAAGAGTGGTATACGGGTGTTCTAATTATAAATACAGTGCTAAAATATCAGTTCACAAAAAAAGCAAGTTACCTTTATATAATTTTTGTGAATTAATATTTTTAATTTTGTGTAGGAGTAGTTACTTTACTTTAGAGGCAAAACTAGGAGTTTCTTCATCGACAGTTTCCGATGCAAAAAAGAATTAGAGAAATTTTTAAAAACAAAATTTCTAAGAGGCTTATTATTGGTGGACCAGGAAAAATTTTTTAAGTTGATAAGTCTGTAATTTGTAGAAGAGGTAAAATAAGAAATCCAACAAGTTGTGATGATAAAATCCTTGATACTGTTTGGATACTAGGTATAGTAGAAGCATCTAATCCTACGAACTTTTACATTACAGTGTTGGATAATAGGAAAGTCGAGTGTTTAACAGTTGCTCCAGAAGGTAAAATAGGCGTTGGTTCGATTTTACATAGTGATGGTCATCCGAGTTATCCAAGTGTAGCACGAAATCTTTGTCTTGAACATAAGGTAGTAAACCATTCTATCGGGTTTAAATCTGCAGATGGTACTCATACCAATAACATTGAGAATGTATGGTCGCAGCTAAAATCTGAAATGACCAAAGAACATGGAGTTAAGCGTAATGAAATTGATTCATGGCTCAATGAATTTATATTTAGGAAAAGTTTTTGTAGGGGGGACAATTTAGAAGAGTTTTACGACTGTAATGTTGATTTATTATATAATTTACATAATTAAATAAATTTATAGTATTTTTTAACGTTTTTTTCATATTTTTTTCCTTTACAAGGGGGGGGGTCTTGGTGTCCGATCGCATATCAAAGAAGAACCCAAAATTAACTTATACACTTGAGAAATTATTAAAATTAAAAATTTATGAGAAATATTTAAATAAGACAAAACAAATAGGAGACGAAAATATTATAGTAAAGATCGATGAAAGCAAAATAGGTAAAATAAATACCGCGGGGGGGGGGGAGATTGGTTAAGGGGGTTGGTGTTTCGGGATGGTAGAAAGAACAGTAAAAAAAAGAAAATCTTTGTAATAATAAATAAAAGAAAAAAGTATAGATTCTTTCAATATTATATAAGCATGTAAATTTCAAGCCCATCATCCATTCTGATATGTACAATGCATATATAAACTTTAAAAAGCCATTATGCGGACCATAGAGCTGTAAATCACAGTCAAACATTTAGAAATAATGAAACAGGTGTCCATATAAACCCATCGAAGGGAACTGGAGGTCTTTAAACCCCTCTATACCCAATAGGTGTAGAACATATGAACTTTCTGAAATCTTTTAAACTTTGTATATAATTTAAAGAAATAAGAGTCAAGATGCCTTTGAAGCATTATTAAAATTATGTTTTTGATATATTTTACTTATTTTAATGTTTATTTAATTACATTAAATATCTTAATTAAATTTTATTTTTTTTCTGAAGTTTTCTCTTCCCTTCCTTTTTTAAAAATAGGGGAAATTTTTTAAAATTATACCCCTCCCCCATTTTTTACACTAATGCTGTTTTTAGCCATAAATTTATATGATAGCTGAAATATATTGATACGATCTTAAAAGTAATTTACGCATGCAATGTAATTTCATAGTAAAACAATTGATTCTGTTAATTATATTAAAAGCCAATTCCAATTTTTTAACTCTTAAAACATTCAAACAATCTAAATCAATTACACTTAGCTGTAAAATATAAAATAAACTTAATACTCACTTGTTTTGGAAACGTCATATGCAAATTTAAAAACTAAACGTTTATTTTACAGTTCAGATAGATATTTTAAATTTGTTTATTAATGAGTTTTTCTAAACTTTCTATTATAGCGTTGTTTTTTTCGTTCATTTTGTTTAAATTGTAAAATAATCGTTTTAATCTTTTTAATAATTCGCTTAATCCTTCTTTTATTTTAATATTATTCATATTCTGTACTTCTAAAACAAGTATAAAATCTTTAAAATTTTTTACTATTTCGAACTCATCTCTAAAAATCTTCATTCTAACAGGTAGATTGCTGTATAAGTTTATAAGTTTACAAACGTCGTACTTATAACTAAGTCTTCTCTGCAATAAATTCT
This sequence comes from Vairimorpha necatrix, assembly GCF_036630325.1. Classification (NCBI taxonomy): domain Eukaryota; kingdom Fungi; phylum Microsporidia; family Nosematidae; genus Vairimorpha; species Vairimorpha necatrix. The sequence goes on along the minus strand of NC_088827.1, from coordinate 113,177 downwards.
TTAAATATTCAAAGCTTTTCTCGAAAAATATCAATTGATCATTTAACAAAGCGTGTGAATTTCCATAATTAGCAGAGTTTTGAACTGCTTCCTTGAGTGTGTAGAAATGTAAATATATGGCAGAGAAAAAAGGATTAAACTTTTTATAAATTCCCATTTTGGCCTTTTTAAATCTTTTATGTTCAGCTGTAAATTGACCATTAAGAATAATTTTTTTAATTTCGAATTTATTATCTTCCAAGTTCCAAGAAAGAATTTTCTGATTTAGTTTTTCCAATAACAATTTATAATCGGCACTTTTATCTTCAGGTATCCTTTGTTCTGTGACTTTATTATAGTCTGTACAAGTATTCTGTTCTCTGCCGTCGCTCTGTTCATTAGATACTTCTCTAAAACATTTAATGGTCGAAAGAATGTTTTCTGTCTTTCTAATATATGGTTTTACTGTATTTATGATGGATGTATGTTGTTTTATTTCGATTATATTTGTTTTTCTTTTCTTTAATGGAAGATGTAAATCTTCTTTAGATCGACAAAATATTAAATTTGGTCTTTTATTTTGTATTAATTCTTTTATTGAACTTGAACCCGTTTCACTTGTTTTATTAATAAAAAGAGAACAAAATAATACACAAATGGAATGAAACATAAAAAGGGTGCATAATATTCAAATGGCGTCCTATGTTTACGTATTCAAAACAACGATTTTGAACTTTACGTTATATATTTGTAATTCTGTTAATAATTAATTATTAAAACTTAACAGTTATTTAATCTAAATATAATTTAATTAATTTATGAAAAAAAGTGTCGCGTAAAAATAATAGAAGAGGGTTAACATTTCATACAATATGAACTAATAAATGGACAATAAAAATATGTTTTTAATTACATGATCAATTATACGTTATAATACGTACAACTTTCGCAATATATGAACAATCTTTACATCAAAATTTATCAGTTGTTTTTTTATATTCTTGTGTTATAGAAGAGGCTCTAGATTTATTATTCATATTTTCGAATGTTTAATTATGAAATTTGTGTAATTACGTATTTTTTTCCTCACTTCAGTTTTTTAAGAATAAAAGAAGTCTTTTTCGAGAAGTGTATATATAAGTGTCAATCTGGTAAAGATTTAAGAATATCATCAATAAAAATACTCTGTATAATATTCTTGAATAAGTAGTATTTCATTGGCAACATGCATTTTTAAATTGTGTAGAATTGCTTTTGTTAAATTTCTGCAGGCAACTAGATCAAAAAATCAGTTAACCCCCAAACATATTATTATTAAATCAATATGATAAATTTTTTTTTAAGTTATTGTTTTGTTTGTTTTCTTCAGTTAACCTCCACTGCCGCGCACTCTATCTGGTCACACCTCCTTGGTCACCTCGACCATGTTCCTGGCTCCAGATCCTTTTTCTACGAGTCCCTCCGGTTTTTAAGAAAGTTGCTTTCTTGTGTCTTATTTATAACTCTCATTTGGATGCAAGCTTCGGTACTGGTCGATGGGCCGATAACATTAACATCAATGCTGTTTAAATAAATATACAGGTTTAATTTAGAATACCGAAAATATTGATAAAAGATGTAAATTGACATTCCATTGTAACAATTATATAAATCCATTTGACAACAGATGTTTAAACCAATAATATATAAACATCTTGCAGTTGTGTAAAAAATGATTGACAATAATTCTGGTATTCAGTCTTTCGATTTTATGGAAAATTATACAGTGCACAATAATCTCGAATCACCCGTTTTTAATCATATTACTAAAATAACTATCTTTAAATTTACATAAAAGGCACAAATTATTACAATAATACAAATCATGCAACAAAGTCGGCAGATTTTTACTTTACTATATGTAAAATATACGATTAATATTACATTTAAGTGTTTAATACGAAATTGTGATATTTATGAAGGAAATCTTATTTTTTTGTAAAAATATTGATTACTTTGTTTCAAAAGGTGTCTTTTGTAATCTTTTTATTTTCAACCTACAGGTACGTTTGCTTTTATATTGGGTAACAATTCATTTTGATAACCTGCATTGTTGTTTTGTTCTCCGTTTCTGCTCATCTTAAAATTTCATTCTAATTGTAAAATTCGATATTTTCGAACAATTCTGCGCATGATAAAAAACATATGAAATATTTAAAAAGTTGATGTAGTCCTTTTCGCCGCCTCAAAATCAACATTTGGTTCTAAAAATTGGTAAATAATACAGATACTGAGGTTTACGACATTTTGATTGCTTACCTGATATGTGACCAGTGCCCGTTCAAGCTTCTGTTAATGTAAACGAAATGTTTAGTGTTTTAAATCGATATTTATATAACATGTATAATATTTTAATGTCTTTCTTATGATATTTAAGGTAAAATACTTGTGTCACAATATGCTATTTATCGCAAAGACCCACAGTTACTAAAATTTTTACACATTTGACAATTTAACTTCGATTTTAAGCAGCAAAATTGTAATTTTCTTCTGGTCTTTGTATTCATCATTGTTTTATTAAAAGTGACTAATTTATATTTTTTTCCTAATACTTTGTCTTTCAAATATTTTTATTTCTCAGATAATTATTTTACTATCTAGATATTCTAAATTAACTCTTTAAACACTTTTAAGATTATTAATATAGCAAAACATTTCTCTGCGCAATGTTAAATATTACACTTAAAAATCCATAATTTAAATTAAATTTTCTTTATTATTTTGACTAAAAATAGATAATCTATTAGCAAATTCTAAAGTTTTTATAATAACTCAGGCTTCTTTGGTTTTGGTGTCTATAAAAAGCTAGACACTTACATAAAACTTTTGATTTGGGTAAAATTGGAATGCGATGACGCAAGATGTTCTATTGATGTATGTTTAAAGTGCAATTAAAACACTGCAAAAATCCAAAATAAAAATTTTATATAAATTAATACTGGATAATAAAAATACTTTAAAAGCCCAATAAAACAGACAAATAGAAAATAAGATATTTAATTTCTTATTTTGAGATGAGAATTATTATCAAAGATCCTAATGGGATATATTTGATTAATGAATGTCATCTTATCAATTAGTTTTAAAAATAACCCAACTAAATATGGCAAAATAAGAGACAAATTATCAATGTGCCGTTCTAACTTTTTATAGACTGATATTATAACGGACCATGGAATTCCAATAAAATTATAAGTCCAATCTTTAACTGCTGTTAGTATCTTTATGGTAGATTTGTCACTTGTTTTACTTTTTAATTTTTCCACGGTGTTGTCTGCGTAAATTACTGTCACTTCAAGGTTGTTATCCTTGACATAAATTCTTAATTCTTTAACGCCAATAAGATTCATGTTATCAAGTAGTTTACTACTTGTTGTCTCAGTGGTCGGATTATCAAACATCTTCTCGATGAATGCGAAGAAAATTATTGAGGAAATTGCGAAATACATTTTTGTTTTGATCTATATTTTGTTTTTATATCCATTATGAAACAACAAACAACAAAGAGAAAAGCATACAAACAATACAAAGGGGGTTTTTAGTTATATGGTTGATTTATTGATTATAACTAATTTTTTTTCGATCTTTTTTAGCTTTTGTTTTAAGTATTTGAACATAGAATAAATATGTCAGAGTATTCATTTTATTGTAAAATTGCATTTTTGTAATTTTATATCATGATAAAAAACCTGATATTTTTTCAATTTATCAAAGATGATAAGATTTTATGTTAAACTGATATTTTTGACACTTATAAAGTTAAATCAATTTTTTAATATATTGATTATGTTTTTATATCATATGTGAGAGGAACACATAAAAAACAAAATTACCCCCGTTTTTTAATATTTTGACTAATATATTACAATGATAAATAAGAAATTAAATAATGTACAAGCAAACCTTTTTTATTTATTAAAGCTGTTCATGTAATTAATAATCGAATATTAGTGCAAAAAAATATAAAATATTTATTTTTAATTAAAAAGATGATAATATTTTTCTTAAAGCAAAAATAACCCTTCTTTGAAAACAAACATAGAGGGAAGCTTTAAAGTAGAGTTAGTGTTAGATGTTTTAAATTGTAACTCCTGAATTATATAAATGGAATTTTTTAAATCGTTACTCAAGTTTTATATCATAAAAAAATAACTATGACTGATGTATAATTCACCACCATTAAATAAAAAAAATTAATTTTATCCTCTAGTCCCGAAGCATAAAAGTCATGTCCGAAAAATGCGTAAAATATAAATAAAAAAAACTTATGAACGGATCGTTAATTTATATTTGGATTAGAATTGTCCGTTACAATGCTATGTCTAATGTATCAAAGGCTTTCAGTGTGTTTTCAACCTACCTAAAAAATTCTCAATTTTTAAAACGTTAATGCTCTTATTTTTTACAAAATTACTTATTTTTTTGACAAAAGAACGAAACTACAAGTCATTTTTTACATCGTAAATTCTTATATTGTATTATATAAAAAAGTTATTTATTTACGACAATAAGCTTCATTATCTTATAAGACACCCAATTTTAAAATGCACAAAAATTCCTTTTAGGTAGATTTGGTAAGTATATTTATAAATAGAGGTTTAATGCTCCACTTTTCACAGATAATGTTATTTAGCTTCTTACTAAAAAACGAGGTCTAATATAAAATTGATTGAAATAACACATATAAATAGCCAAGGTTATCTGAGTCGATGGTGTTTTGTGTTTTTTAAATATAAAAAAGAGATGTATTGATTATATATGTTTAAAGTGCGATTAAAACACTACAAAAGTCCAAATCAATTTTTTATAAAAATGGATACGAAATAAAATAACACTGCAGTGCTAGATTAAGAGGAAAAAAAGATATTTAATTTCTTATTTTGAGATGAGAATTGCTATTAGTAACTTTTTTATAATTTTCCCCATTCTTAATTGTCATTTTATCGATTATTTGTAACAATAAGCCTATTATAGATGGCAAGATAAAAGATATTAAATCAATGTGCCGTTTTAACTTTTTACAGACTGTTATTATAACGGACCATGGATTTCCCAAAGAATTATAAGTCCAATCTTTAACGGCTGTTGTTAATTTAATCGTCGGCTTAACACTTGTTTTACTTTTCAATTTTCTCACAGTTTCGTCTACGTACTTCGCTGTTACTTCGAGATTGTTATCCTTGACAGTCATTCTTAATTCTTTACCGCCAATAAGATTCATGTTATCAAGTAGTTCACTAATTGTTGTCTCGGGAATCGAAGTATCAAACATTTTCTCGATGAATGCGAAGAGAATTATAATAGAAATTGCGAAATACATTTTTGTTTTGATATAAAATTTTTTTATTCCCATTATGAAACAACAAACAATAAAGAATTAAGCATACAAACAATTAAAAGAGTCTTTTATTTTATAATTGATTACCACTAATTTTTTTTTGAAATATCTAGCCTATGTTTTTAAGTTTTTCACTAAAAAGTAATATTGAAAAAGCATTCTATTTTGTAATTAAATTATATTTTTGTAATTTTATATCATGATTGAAAAATCTGATATTTTTTTAATTCATCAAAAATGATAAGATTTTACGTTAAATTGATATTTGTGACATTTGTAACGTCTAATCAATAATTTGATCGTAGTCTTTTAATGTTTTTTAACTATTTGTGGGAAGGACAACATTATAAACAAAAAAGACTCATTTTGACTAATAAATTACAATGATAAATCATACATAGGTGATTTAATTTAAGTCTATGAAAAACAATGACACTCTTTTATTATAAAGTGACTTTTAATGTAGAAAATAAAGTAAAAAAACACCCTTGTCAAAAATACATATTATATTGAGAAAAATTAATTATTTTCGTTATATTGAAAGTACAAAATGTGGACTATTTTGAGGTTTAAATCATGTTAAAGTGTTGTCTAAGAGTAAAAAACTATTTTATAATTTTAACACCGAGGCACAATGAAAGTGATTTTATTATTTAGAAATCTAGTATACTGCGATTAGATAGAAGGAAGGCAATTGACGAAGCAGCAGTTCTAAACCATATACAAATTTACGATTTTATAAATTGCTTTGAATTATTAACATTTAAATCCAAAAATATCTATAAAACCGTCCTTAAGTTCAATAAATTATTAATTTGTGCCTGGAATATTTACCATAATGAATACTATATCTAGTCTTAAATTTATTATTTAATCTTGATATTTGAACATATACTTAATCTTATAAGGATTTAAACATTTTATAAAAAAAACTTCAGTTATATATACGTCATATGAGACTCATAAGAAGTACTTAATTTAAGATGAATATTTTTACTTCTGTAAATATTACATAAAAAATCATTAAAAAAAATACATGTCTAATTAGAGACACTCTCTCTTGAAGCCTTGCCTCAATCTCCTATCAAAGGTCAAAAAGATATCTTTAAGTGCTTTTCTTGAGGTTCCATGAGTTGGGTATGATGTTTTATTCATAAAGTTTTATACGCGTTATAAAAAGCACATAAAATGCTTTAATTATCGCTTTTTGGATATATAATCACGTATTCGTAACTATTTAATATGTTTGTTAAAGTTCAACACGCAATAATCAAGAGATATTAAAAAAAACTAATTTTTTTTGCAGCCTCTGGTCGCAAGTATGAAAATGTTTTTTGCTTAATATATAACTAGAAGTTTAAAATTTACATTTGTATTAATTTTAATCTAGTATTTATATTCTTTAAATTTTTTTAATGCGCAAAATAATAAAAAATATTTTGCATTTATGGCATAAATAGAGTCGTTTGAGAATAAAACAAAAATGAATCAAGTTTCAAACTAGCAATATGTTAGAATATCGATGAAAATCTACTAAAAACAACAATGAAATGTACGATACACAGATAATATTATAAATTGGACAATATAATATATACATAGCTATAAATTTACATATAAAAAAGACATTTGATATAATATTTCAATATAGTTCTATATTCTTCTACTTACCGAATATTGAGTCTAATTTTTGTATGTTTCGCCTGTTAACTGTTCAAATTTAACCTAGACAAATTTTTCTTGTGTTTCAGGTTATAGTGTCTTTATCGATGAAAAAAGATTTATAATGCTTTGAAAACTGAAAATAATTTTAATAAATTGAAGAGATTGTAGAAGTTACACAGACACAAGATTTATGATAACATAGCTAGATATTTTTAAATTACTAAATGTAGGTACTGTTAAAATTGCACGAGATTTTTTAGATACTATTTAATAATTAATTAGCAAAGTTCTCAGCCTTATTTTACCTACCTTGACACGATTTATTAAAAATATTCAAAATCAACCTACTTATATAAATATGATGGATATATTTTTTTTCAACGAGATACCAAGTTGTAAGCTACCTAAAAGATTAAAAATGAACCATGAGAGATTATAAATTCAATAGAAGGTGTATAATCATCATAAGTATGATTTTACCTTATTATTATTTTAAGTACACGCGAGTCTCTTCTGTATAAGTTGATAGTTCATAAAGATATTTATTGACAAGTCTCATACAAATTGAGTCTTATATTATCAAATATAATAATATAATAATAAAATGAAGTTTTTTATTTATTTCATTAGTTTATATTTTATCATCTTCTTTCTTAATTTCTCACTGTTCTCATTTGTATCTTCTTCTTCTTTTAAATATTTCTTCGTTATTTCTTTAATTTCGTCATCTTTTTTACTAAAAAAATACACCAAAATCCACGTAAATGATCCCGTAAATATTTTTATATTCTCGCTTATTATTTCTTTATATTTTTCTATTAAATATTTTTTATCAATATTGATCATTTCTTTACTTCTTAGTTGGTTGAATAAAGTCGGGTAATATTTCTTCTCCTGGTTGAAAATGTAGATAAGTGGTAGAATACTCACTTCATTTATGAATATTTCTTTATATTTCTCTGTATACAAGTCTATTATTGTTTCTATATTTGTATTTAGTTCTAATATTTTCAGTATGTAAATTACCCCGTACTCGTCATTGACCACATTCACGAAGTCGCTGCTTAAGATTCTTAAAATGTCTGCTGTTCTTTCTTTATTGAGGATTAGAAGCGCAGCTTCTAATCCTTTAAAAGATTTAATAAGAAGATTCATTTGTTTATTCCTCAAGAAGAGGCTGAAGATAAATTCGCCCTCGTCTTTATTCTTTTTTAAATATTCGTGGAGGATGTGGTGTGTCAGTTCGTATTTCCAGAGTCTTTTACTGGATAATTTCTTAATTATTTCTTTGTCTTCTTCTTGTAATATTTTATTTATCATTTCATTTCCCGTTTTTCTGTTACACATCTTGTAGATCTCATTCAGGACATACACCCCATTTCTGTTACTTATGAGACATTTCGCTTCTTCTATTAGTCTTCTACTAATAGCTACTAAGTTCTTCGTGGTGTCTTTGGCCAAGGTGACTGGGAATTGTTTAGAGTACTCGTGGCTGCTTATATTTGTAATATTCTCTAGTGTATGTTGTAATATGTCATATTTACTCTGATTACTTCCTTTATTATACATTATATTTATCTTATTGTAATTGCTTTTCTGTCTTATGAGATTTACGAAATTGTCTTTTATGTCTAGCCAAGCCAGTTCGATTTTCTGTTCTAAGTTCTTTTTATCGTAATCTGAATTCTTTAATAATATTTGTATATCTTCAAAGAAGTCTTCTTTCTTATCATTTCTAATCTTTTTATTAGTAGTATCTTCACTTAATTTAGTACAGCCATCTTTTTTGTCTTTTTTGTCTTTTTTGTCTTTTTTAACTTCTTTGATCTTTTTGATCTGATCTTCTTTTTGCTTAGTACAGTCATCTTTCTTATCATTTCTAATCTTTTTAATTTGATCTTCTTTTCGCTTAGTACTGTCTCCTTTTCGTTTATTAGTTCTCATTTCTCCTTTTATGCTAGTCATTTTGGGCTTAAATATTTCTATAAATAAGTAATTCATGCTGCAAAATAAAATTTCGCATAAATTACAATACGAGACATTGACAAATGAAGAGAAAAATGTCTTAAGAAAATCGTGTATAAAATATGTCACTAAGTATGATGACTGGGAGGAATTGTGTACATGTGAATATTTTAAGATATTTAAGTATTTCCAGAGTACAGAAATAACTGACAGTCTGATAGACTTAATGGAATATTTAGAAACATGTGAAGAAAATGAGAATAGAGATGATACAGTAGAAACATTAATAAAGGCTATAAGGAATAATATAAAAATACCGTATAATGAATATAATACAGGAATATTAACAAAGACATTAAGAGAATATCTGAAATATTACTTTGGATATTTTATAGAAGATGAAATATTAATTTTACTAATAAAAACATACATAAATGAAAGCGAGTATCAACAAATAGATCTTAACAATCATACAAAAGATATAACAAAAGAAGACATAATAAAAAGGATACCATTTATGATAAAACAAGAGTACAGGATATTTTTTATAAAACTGCGTAATATAAAAATGAAGAATCTTGGGAAATATATAATAAAAACCAGGAACAGAGAAATAAACTTAGACGAAGGATTACAAGACAGAATATTGGAAGAAATAATGAAAACAGAATATGACGAATTTGAAGCAAATTTATTTTAAAAATTATCATTTAAATTTATTTTTAAAATTTGATGCAAATTAATTTTAAAATTTTTTCGTTCGCGATGGGATTCGAACCCACAATCTTGGCTTTAGGAGAGCCACGCCTTACCATTGGGCCACGCGAACTTAAAAAAGTGAAATTTTGAAAAAATAAGTAGAGAAAATCTTAAATAAATTTGAAATATAAAATAAGGTAGAGAAATACCAAAATAAATTGAATTAAAATAATTTAAGAATTATAAGAAAACATATAATAGATCATAATAAAATATAATATAAAACACTATACTATAAAATAAAATAATATAAAACAATATACTATAAAATAAAATATTATTGATACATTAGTAATATATTTTTATTTCTGCTTAATATTCTTCATTTGATTCCTCGTTTACCTCTTTGGCTTTCTTGACTTCTTCATTATTATAAGGGAGCTGTCTCCTTAATTTATTATATTGTCTTGTAAAATCAGACTTTGTCTTAGTTTTGATTTGTTTGTACAATACCTGTCCGTCTGTTACTATCTCTGATAAATTAATCATATCTTCCTTGACTAAATCATATTCTACTACTAGATCTAAGGCTTCTTTAACTTTATCTTTCTTCAAGGAAGAGATAAAATTTGTAAATAATAAATTAGACTCGTAAAGTCTGAAGGACTCTAAGCCTGTTTGAATTTTCCTGAATGTGTGTAGACACAAATCTTTTAGATTTCTTTTATATTTCAAATATCTCGAATTTTGTCCTAACCACCCTGGGAAATCAATGCGCTTAGACAGGGTCTTGTTTCTTGTAGGCAAAGCTACAGTGAAAAATCCATGGAGTGGAGCGAGACTCCACTCTTGTGTACTGCCTCGTATTAATTTCTCGACTACGTCTCCATTAGAAATAGAATCTGCTGATTCTAAGAAATCTTTCATATTTCTAAAATTCATCTTCATATAATTCTCAGATATAAATAAAGGAACCAAGGAATAATCCTCAAAATATAAATTTGTCTTTTCATTTATAGATTTCTTATGGAAACATTCTTGCGCTATATCGAAAATATTCTTTAGAATAGTTTTCTTAGTTAAATCTAAGGCTTCTGTAAGCTTGATTTTATCATTAAGGCATATTCTCTGTATGGAATTTAGAATGTATCTTATGTCTCCATGACTTACTAAGACAATCTCATTCAGAATATTATCTCCTATGACCTTATTTTCTCTCTTTAAAATATCTTTTATTCTTGGTAAAATCTGCCTAGCATCAAGTCGCCTGAATTTCAAATCCAGACAATTATTCGCTAGGGTCCTGATTTTTAGATTATTTCTATCATTACAAATACAAACAAAGGGTATCTCACTATTCTTAATAAGTGTATTAAGCTCTAATAGGCCTCCTCTGTCACTCGTCATCCCGTCTACTTCGTCCATAAGAATAACTTTCTTCTGTAATTTCATATTCTTAGAAATTCCTTTAGTATTTGTCAACCCTTTAAGTTTTTTAAGTAGTAAATTTTTATTACGAACATCACTCGCATTGAATTCTATTAATTTCAGGCCTAGTTCTTTACATAAAACATGGACTGCTGTAGTTTTCCCTACTCCAGGAGATCCACTAAGAAGTGCCCCTTTGTAATTACTCTTTCCTTTTAAGAAATCTTCAAGACTAGACAAGACAGTCTGATTCCCCACTATCTCTGATCTCTTCTTGGGTCTGTATTTTTCAGACCACATTTCCTGGAATTTAGAAGGCTTCGTTGGTTTGTTCTCACCGAAGGTGTCGAACACGCTAGTCTCATCAAAATCAGAACTAATCTGATTTTCTTCTATTACCATTCCACCATAATGTTCATTAATATCTATTGACTTATCATAAGCCTTTTCTCCTTCTTCCAGATTTTTAGTAAATTCCTTTTCATAAATAATTTGTATACCCAGTTCTCTTGCTTTTTTCAATTTCAAAGGACCAGGATCTGCTCCTACAATTAAGAAGTCAGTTTTCCCACTTGGTGCGGTTGTAACTCTCCCACCTAAGAGGATGACTTTTGATTTTGCATATTCCCTGTCCATAGTCAATTCACCAGTGAATACAAATGTTTTTCCTTTGAAAAAGTTTTCCATAAGATAACGGTAAAAATATTTCGAAATATTTTTTTTTAAAATTATGCAAAATGAATTTTATTTATACTTTTTTTTCAGAAAATGATCATGGACCGTTCTATTTGTGCATAAATTGTTTTAAGTCAATAAATGAGAATTAAAATTTACAAATCAATGAAAATTTATTTTTTATAACTGTTACCAGAAGGAGAGCTGGTTATTGAAGAAGGCTCTTTATTAGAAGAAGAACTATATTTATTTGGCATATTTAGTCTATTTAAGATTTCTTAAATAGTTTTAGTTTCGGATCTGAAACCTAGATGGTTTCAGATCATTATCAACTGTTTCATCTTTCAGTTTTAGTCTGATTATTGGCGTGTGCAACACAGCCGGTAACAATAACTTACATAATTTCTGTTATTATTACATTTAACATATAACTTTTCTTCTTATTTCAAATATAATTTTTCGATTTAAAATAAATCTTTTCTATATCAAATATAACTTTTCATTTAGTTTTTATTTTTAAATTAGTTTTATTATTCACTTACAATATTACTTTCATCTTTTAAGATAGAAAATTAATATCATTTTTAACCCATTAAATGTTTTCTAACCGAAGTAAAGGAATTCACAATCATATTGGGAGTTTAGGAATAAATGAAACTATAGAAGTTGAAGATTCGACTTTTCCTTTAATTGGTCAAGATGATTCCAGATTGGCTTGTAGTATAATTGTCGATATTGTGCGTACCAATAAATTTGGCGGCAAATGTTTCATTTTAAGCGGGCCAAGTGGAAGTGGCAAGACAGCCTTGACAGTCGCCATGTCTAAAGAATTAGGCACTAAAATCCCATTTGTAAGTATTTCGGGACATGAAGTTTATTCGTCAGAAGTTAAGAAATCTGAAGTTTTAGAAAGTTTACTAAGAAAAGCTGTCTTGGTTAGAATGAAAGAATTTAAGAATGTTTATGAAGGAGAAGTCGTGTCTATAAGAGATTCTGTTTTAGATCTCAGATCTCTGAAAGGTACTAAAACTCTGAGATTGTCTAAAGATTTAGTAGACCAGATGAAGTTTCAAGATATAAAAGTCGGCGACGTGATACACGTAGACTCGTCTTCAGGAATATTAAAAAGAATGGGACGAGGCGAGTCTCATTTAAATGATTATGATTTAGAAGCAGAGAAATATGTCCCATTACCCAAAAATGAAATATATAAAAAAAAGGAGTTTGTCCATGAGACAACTTTACACAGTCTAGATATTTCAAATATAAACCCAACTGGCCAAGATGTCTTGTCTCTTGTCAACCAAGTAGTAAAATATAAGAAAAGTGAGATCACTTCAAAATTAAGGAAAGATGTTGACAATTTGATAGAATTATACGATACAGAAATCGTCTATGGCATTTTACTCATAGAAGAAGCTCATATGTTAGATTTAGAAAGTTTTACTTACCTAAGTAAAGCCATGGATTCTGAAAAATGTCCAGTAATAATTTTGACTACAAATATAACAGAAGGAGAAATTAGAGGAACTGCTCTTGGGCCCTTGGGAATCCCAAGAAACTTCTTGAAGAAATGTCTTGTTCTTCCTATACAGAAAAATGATAAAGAAGACGAAATATTAAAATGTAGAGTGGAAAAAGAAAATATTAAAATTGACGAACAAGGATTTAAAAAACTAGTGGAAATTTCTAGTAAATTTGGACTTGTTTATTCAATAAATTTATTAAAAATGATGAAGAATATAAAAAGGGAAGTAACACAAGAAGATGTCAATGAATTTAGTCTTATGTTCAAAAATAAATAAACTCTTTATATAATATTTTATTTATAAAATGCATTTCATGAGTGGATATTTGTTTAGTAAGTGCAATACTTATTTATAAAGTGCACTAGTTGAATTTCTCTCTTCATTCTTTACAGCCTTTTAAAAATATAAAAAAAATGTAAAAAACTTCAAAAACATTTTAAAAATGTTTTTTTTGTGTTTTTAATAAATTTAACATAGTTTAGAACTTTTTATTTCTTCAAAAATGTTTTTTTTACATTTTGGTTTTTTTTACATTTTGGTTTTTTTTACATTTTGGTTTTTTTTAAATCTTAAAATTTTTTTTTTTTAATAAGCCCATAAAATGATCTTGTGCTACAAATGCGGAATACCAACAGATCCATCTGAACACAATCTCTGCACCAGATGCACTACGATGTTCATCACTGTCTCCGAAAAACTAAAAAGATCTATAAATGTAGACTGGTGTAAAGGATGCGAAAGATACTTAAATAAACCAAGAACTTGGTCAAAATATGAATGGGGATCTAGAGATCTTCTCATTTATCTTATAAAATCAAATCCAAGTCCCAATCATTTTGATATTTTAGACTCAAATTTCAATTACACAGAAGAACATTCTAAAAGAATGAGTCTACAAGTAGTACTAGAATCTAATGGCATAAGAGAAGAATGTGAAATCAGATACACTATAAGAAACAAACAGTGTCCTGATTGTGAGAAAATAGAAGCTAAACAGCACTGGAAGGCTGTAGTACAAGTTAGACACAGAATGGAACACCCTAGAATTTTTATATTATTGGAACAATTAATTATAAAAAACAAAATGTATAGCGAAACTACGAATATAAAAATGAGAAAAGGCGGAATAGACTTTTATTTCACTGATAGAACATTTGCTTACAAATTAGTCAATTTTATAGAAAATGTTTTACCAGTAAAAATAATTTTATCTGAAAGATTAATTAGTAAAGATATTCAGAATTCTAAAAGTAATTACAAGTTTTCATTCTCAGTGGAAATCGCCCCACTGTGTGTTGACGATTTCGTAATTTTAGATCGAGAATTTTCTAATAGCCTTGGTATTGGAAATATGGCACTAGTAAAAAAAGTCAGTACACACATAATTTTATTAGATCCATTTCTTATTAAAGAAGTTAAAGTGAGCAGTAACTCGTTTTGGAGTAATAAAGACAAGTTTAAAGTCTTAATATCTTCTAAGAATTTAGTAAAGTTTAATTTATTAGAAATTGATCAAAAACCAATATTGAAAAATGAGTCATACATTTTGAACTCTGTGTCAGTTACAAAATTAGATGATACAAATATAATAGAAACAAAGTCTCATCTTGGTAAAATAACCAAGGAAGATGATATTGTACTAGGATATGATCTAAATTCATTTAATTCTTCAATAGAAGCCACAGATCTCCCAGATATTTTGATAGTAAGAAAAGAGCCCCGGCGAGATATCAAGTGGAAGAGTCCGGTGACGTCAGAAGAGTATTATTATTTCCTTGATGATGTTAAGAAAGATAAAGAGATAGTGAATAACTTATGTGAGATGGAAGAAGAAAACAAAGATCTTATAGAAGACTTAGAGAATTTAAAATCTTATTAAATTATAAAAAACATAATATCAATTTACCATATAAAATGCTTTATAATATAAATAAACTAAACATAAATTATTAAACAATTATGTCTAAAGTGCTCTATATAAAATTAATAAACAACAAAATTACAATTTCAATCTTTTTTTGCCCTAATGACAGATTTACAAAATAAACTTAAAAAAATCCAACAAGACAAATCAAAAGATCAAGACCAATTAGAATCAGAAGACTTAGAAGAAATGATCAAACTCACTCTATCTCAATCTTATAAAGACAGTTCCACTTACTACAAACCAAGCCAATTATCCCAAATAATTCCAGAATGTTATAAAATTATAAATTTTGATGATAAAAAATTTGATCTTTACAACGAGGAAACCCTTTTTTACATTTTTTATTCTTTTCCTAATGACGAAATACAAAAACAAGCTTTTCTTGGGCTTATAAAACGAGGATATGTTTATTCAAAATTTTATAGATGTTTCGTGCTTTTACAGGAGAAAGTCGAAGTTGATAATAGTAAACATGTATTGAGTATGTTTGATCCTTTTAATTGGTCGATGATTAAAAGAGAAGTGTTGTATGATGAGAAATTTGTATTATCTATAGAAACAAAATTGTAATAAATTTATAAAAAAAGTTAAATAAAACTCTTACAAAATATTAATATTATTTTTCAAGGAAATTTTTTATAAACTTTTTTTAAATGAAGATAAATTTTTATTACAATAAATACATTATAATTATAAATTATTAATACTTAATTTTTTAATGCTATAATTTCTTATATACTAAAAATGATAATAAAATTTTTTAAAAATGATATGAAAAATTTTCAATATAATATTAAAAATTTTCAAAAATAATATTAAAATTTTCAAAAATAATCATTTGAAAAATAGATTTTTTTTTTTATTTAAATCTTATAAGTGCTTGTTGTGTCGTCTCACATATCATTATTCCTTCTTCTGTACACATTTTCCCCGTTATTATCGCCTTACTTTCTTTTATATTAGTACATTCCAATATATAAAAAATTTTACCTCTTTTTGGTATTTCTGATCCTACAAAATATAAATTATGATCTACAGAAGATATTTTATACAATTCTTTACTAAATATATTCATATTTAATGATAGAAGAGCCGACTCTACTAGTAATAAATCTGATACTAAAGTCATAAAAAGATAAAATTCATGTTTTAAAATTTCTTTCTTTTTTATTTCTATACAAATTTGTCTTTTATTATCTATAAAATCACCTATTTGTATATCAAAAGACTTGTTTAATATTCCTAAATTTTCTACTAATAAATCGTACTGTGGATTCTCAGAATTTTTTAGATTTTTTATAATGTAGTCATTAATAGAAATATAAGAGGTATCTCTGAGGAAAAAGATCTTATTTAATTTTTTAATATTTTTATCTGGTAAGGTACAACATATTAGTGTCTGGATGATTATTATATTATTTTGTCTGCCTACAACATTTCTCATTTGTATTGTTTTACCATCTTTGAGACATTCAACTGTGTACTCCACGGGGAGACTCGGGTCGCCAGGATTGACAAACAATGAATGAACAATATTTGGGAAAGAATCCTCGTGGACAGTGTGGAGACACGCACACAGCGACTGGGCGGCCAACTGGCCGCCAAAAATGGGATATCCTGGGTAGGGAGACCAGAACTTTGTGCCTTCGTAAATATTCTCCTTGGTTTCTCTAATATTTAGGAAGTCCATAGAAAAGGGCTAATATTAAAACAATTTTATAAATTAAAACCGGGCAAGTAATATTTAGTACATTAATTATAAACGATATTTCACTATTTGTAATTATGTCAATTTTCTCAATATAGAAATGTTTACTCCGACAGCTTGTCAAAACATATTAAAAACTTTGAATAGATGTTTTATTATAAAGAAGACAGCACTGCGACTACAGAGAAATATCATGGGCAAGGATTGGCAACTTTAGAGACCTAAAGGTTGGAAATGTATATCAAGTATGAATTACTGACTTTGATTCAAACTAATTTATCTGTACGATATTTAATATGTTAATTTTTATCGAATACATGTTTCTTATGTATTTGTTCTTGTCTATTTTTAATATTTACTTTTTATTCAGTTTTTAAAAGAGTTAAACAGGAATAAATAGGTTTATTACTTTTTACGTGGTACAGAAGATAGATATTCTTAATGAAATATTGCAAATATTTCACTTGGTCAATATATTATTCAACGAATTATTTTTTATAAGCTTTAACAGTTTGTGTAAATTTGTCGCTTAAATAAATATCTCAACCATTATATTCTTTGTTTGTTTTGAAACTGTCAAACACACGTGGCGAATTTAAAGATTGTTTTTAACCTGTCATTTTATCACAAGGAATTTATAATTACACAAAGAAAATCTTTCAATTTATATTGCTTTACATTTTATATTAATATTACCTGTTAGTCTCGCGCACTATAAAAAACATTTAAACATTAAATAACAAAAACTTATTCGTTATCTTAAAAAAAGGGTTTATATTTAAAATTTCAAACGTTAATAAAAATGTCAAATGTTTTATTTGGATTTTCCATCCCCTCTTTCGGAAATGTTTTTAAATACTTTTTGTAGCCAATCAAATCTGTCCATTTGTAAGAATATGATTGGTCAGCATTTGATCGGCTACGACACCCCCTCAATCAGTCTTCGACGTGTCCTTCTTAATATGACTTATGTTAACTCTCAATTCGCCTGCTGAATTTTTCCTTTTTACCAGAAATGCGTCTTCACTTAAAATTTTGACAATAATATAACCAGGTGACCATTTAGCTTCTAACTTTCCACTTCCTGGGTAATCTCTGTAAACTAAAACATCTTCTCCTATTTTAAACTTTTGCTTTATATCTTTTTTCCCTTTAACGATGTATTTGCTGTATTTTTTAAAGTTTAAGTCCCTCTTCCGTAAAAGTTCTTGCTTCGTATAGGTCTTAGGGGTAACTCCTATTCTCTCATCTATGGCTGTTGTTATTTGCTGACCGTATTTTAGAATGTACGGCGATGTTCCTATTGATCGGTTAAACGATAGATTTACTGCCAATGTAGCTTCTTTGACAACTTTCCTCCAGCCAATTTCGCCATAGTTTGCTAATTTTCTAATTTTGTTCGTCAATGTTTGTATGACCCTCTCAACCGCGCCTGTAGTCTGGTGATGGTATGGCGAACAAAATTCCCATGATATATTATACTTTGAACCTAATGCTTGTACCACGCTGTTGTCAAACTCTAAGCCGTTGTCTGTCAAGATTCTTTCGGGTATCCCATGCTTACTAATGATTAATTCTTCGATCGCCTTATATATTTCACAGCTCTTTTTGCTTCGTAAGATCTTGGTTTCTATCCATTTAGAGTAGTGATCGATCGCTACAAATATGTATCCGCTTCCGCTGTTGTCCGAAAGTTTTCCAAGCAGATCAAATTCCCACAGCTGATTGGGTCTTTCTGAAAGTATTACTTTGTTCTTTGTCTTCACGCGTTGATATCCCGAACGAAGACATGTTTTGCAATTGCTTACGAATTTCGAAATGTCTTGGTGCATTGTTTTCCACTTATGTGCCTGTGAAATCATAAATTTCATGGTATTTGATGTCCCATGCCCTGATATTTTATGGTACTCCTCTAGTATGTCGTTGATATTATTATTCGATAACTGATGTAAATCAATGTTACATGTTTCACACTCTTGGTGAAATCTACTAAAGCCATCAGCAATGTTATGCTCTCCTTTTATATACTCCAATTCGAAGTCGTATTCCGCCAATTTGAGTGCCCATCTGAGAATCCTACTAGTTGGATCCTTCACTGTCCATAGATAGATTAAGGCTTTGTGGTCTGTTCTGAGCGTAAATTTGCTTCCCAAAAGGTAATGTCTAAAATGTTCTATTCCTTTAACCAAGCCAAGAAGTTCTTTATCGGTAACTGAATAATTCTTCTGACAATTATCTAGTCTTTTGCTAAAGGCGGCTATCATTTTTTCAGCTCCAGTTTTGTTCTTTTGCAGCAGCACTGCTCCTATTCCCGTTTCAGATGCGTCAGTAACCAGAATGAATGGAGCTTTAAAATTTGGCTGTGTACGTATTGTATTTTGGCTTAGTACTTTTTTAACGGTTTTAAACGTATCCAGCTGTTTGTCAGTAAGTTTAATTTTTTTACCAGATGTCTGTTTTTCGCCCTTAAGTACATCATACAAGGGTCCCGTAATTTCTGCCATCTTTGTCACAAAATCCCTGCAATAGTTGGCCATTCCTAGAAAACTCCTTAATTCCTTTATGGTGGTAGGAATTGGGTACGCTTGTATATCCTTAATGCGCGTTTCGTCTACCTTTATGATTCCGTTTCCAATGACGTTCCCCAAGATCTTTATTTCCGATCTAAAGAATTTACACTTTTTCTTATTAAGCGATAGATTTGCCGCTCTTATTTTTCCCAATACTATTCTCACATGTTTCTTATGTTCTTCCTTGTTCCTTGAATATATTATAATATCGTCTAAGTATGGGATCACAAAATTATGGTTTTCTTTTCTGAATATATTGTCCATTGCCCTTTGAAATGTTGCTGGGGCGTTACATAGTCCGAACGGCATACGATTAAATTCGTATAATTTCCCCCTATACGAAAATGCTGTCTTTTCCTTGTCTTCTTCTTGTAAAGGAATTTGATGGAATCCACTAGTCGCGTCCAGTATTGTAAAAATAGTTGCAGTTGATAGACTGTCAAAAATCTCGTCGATTCTAGGTGTCATGTATGCGTCCTTTACTGTTATGCTATTCAGACCTCTATAGTCTACGCACATTCTCCATGTTTTGTCAGGCTTCGGTACCATCAGTATTCTGCTACACCAGGGACTTCTGCTTTCCCTTAAAATTCCAAGTTCTAGGAGTTTGTTGATTTCTTCATTTACGGCTTCTTCTTGTGATACTGGTATTCTTCCGTTCCTTTGGCAAATTATCTTCGTACTGTTCGTCTGTATACGATGACTACCTGCAGTGCAGAGGTTATAGTCGCTTATTTCTGTTTTGAAGACGTCCTCGTACTCTTTCAAAATTTTGTTCTCTTCTAAATCACATGCGGAATTCGACATTTGGTTGATTCTATATTTTGGTGCATTTAGAATATCTAAAATCAGTTTTTTATTGTCGCATATTACATTTGCTCCTATTATAACATATTTTATGTCTTTGATTATTAAGGGTGAGAAGATCACACCTTTTCCATTGATTTCGATTATACAGTCTTTTAAATAGCCTTCTATTTTTAATATTTCATTTCCTATACCTTTTACTACGCCATTATATCTAATAATCTTATTACGTTCTTCTTGTGGAATATCATTGTAATTTATGACCGAAACATCGGCCCCAGTGTCTAGTAGTACTTTCGTATTTTTATTAAAGAGACGGCTTTCCACAAAAAATGGGTTAAAACTATTTTGTATATGATGTAAATAGAATTCAATTTCTTTATTGTCATGATCTTTCTCGTCACTTTCGTATTCTTCAACGGCATTTATATTTTTTCTCTTCAAGTTGTTTCTTTCTCTATTGAGTATTATGGTAAGTGCTTTGCAGTCTCTTGTGGAATGGTTACATTCCCCGTGGAGTGTGCACCGTTTATTAGTATGCCGCGGTAGTTTTTCATGGGTTATGTTTCTTTTAAATCCTTTTTCTTTGTAAAAATTAGTGTGGGGCCCTCTGCCCGCGTTGTCGTGTAGCTTAGTCCTAGCTAACATCTTATCGGGATATGGAATCCACGATATCTCCTCCGCCTTTTGTATAAATCCTTGCCACGTCTGGACTGTAGTTGCGGTCTGGTATAACAGAGCTTTTATCTCCATTGGTGATTTATTAATTACCATTTGGCACAAAGCGTCCAAATTTATAAGAGATCTCTCATATATTACAGTAGCTTCCTGTAGCATCTGCGAGTAATCTTCTCTCGTTTCCGGGACCATTATTGAGAGGAACCTGCTTAGTGTTATATCGTTGTTCTTATACGATCCAAATCTTTTCTTTATTAAATGAAGTATTTCCTCTAAGCTGACTGTCTCCATTTTCCCGCCTAATGTCTGGGAAGCCCATGATAATGCTTTCCCCCTGAGCTTGCTCACCAATGCCGTTTTGAATTGATCATTGGTCCATTTCGAAACTTCCCCTACCAACATTATGTCTCTCAGCCAGACATTTACATCCTCACCTGCTTCTCCTGTGAAGCATCCGACATTGTTTGTCGTTGTCGCCATGTCAAATGTTTTATTTGGATTTTCCATCCCCTCTTTCGGAAATGTTTTTAAATACTTTTTGTAGCCAATCAAATCTGTCCATTTGTAAGAATATGATTGGTCAGCATTTGATCGGCTACGACAAAAAATATTAGAGCCTTTATATTTTGTATGTATATTTCCTTAGAAGGCCAATGTTATCCATTTTTTTAGGTTATATTAATTATTAGTTTACACGTATTAAACCATTTTCTGTTGTTTGTTTACCCTCATCATGAATATTAATAATACGTCAATTATTTCTCTTACTCTACTCACAAGATTATTTTACACTGCACTCGCTTTAATTTCGCATTTAACTTTACCAAATTTCGACAAATCTTCTCAATACTTCCTGGAAAAATGGGATACATTCTTTTTTCATCATATAAAAAACCATGGATACACTGCTGAACATCATCTTGCTTTTTTCCCTTTACTACCACTCTTGGGCAAATATTTTAATCTTTTTTTACCCGACAAATTGGCAAATTATTGTATTAACTTATTTATTAATTGTATTAATTCAATATTGGTGTATAAAATATCAACACATTTTCTAGATCCAGAAATATCAGAATATTCTTTGTATTTCTTCCTGTTCAATCCCGTGTCAATTGTAATGTGTGCTTTTTATACAGAATCACTTTTCGCCTTACTTTTTCTACTATGTCTTTATTGTATAATTAATGAGAAATATTATATATCTGTACTAATGATATCTTTATCGTGTATCTGTAGATCAAATGGGATTATATTTGTATATTTAATATTACGAAAAAATTTTATACAAACAGTAATGTCTGTTATAACTATTTGTGTACCCATTTCTATATTCCAATTGTATTGTATTTCTAAAATTTTTAAAATCCAATATAAAAATTTTTTATTTTTAAAAAATGATTTATTAGACAATATCTTGATGTATAAAATACAACTCCGATTGTATATACCATACACGTATTTACAAAAGAAATATTGGAACCAGGGGTTCTTAAAATTTTATACATCGAATAATATTCCTAATTTGTTAATAGGACTGCCGTTTATAATTAGTTCGTTGTATATTGTTCATTGGGGATATAAAATTGAATCTAAAAATAGAGATTTATTTAAAAAATTATGCTTTATTTTGCAAGTACAGACCATTTTGTCGATATTTTGTTTACATTTAAATATGTATTTTAGGTTTGTGAGTTATAATCCTATTATTTATATGATGATGGGATATTTTTATAAATATGGGAAAAGTAGAATTATGAAGGTGTATATGAGGTTTTATTTGGCATTTGGTGTCGCTTATGCTACATTATTTGGAGCATTTTATCCTCCTGCTTAATTAAATAAAAATTTTTATGTAAAAAATTGAAATAGTATTATGGTATACGATCAGATAAAAAATATAACAGTCATTTAATACCTGATTAAATTTTTTTTAAAATTAGAATTATTATTACATTATAATTTTATAGTAATCTCTTAAATTCCTTTGTGCGTTCCTCGCAAAAGCATAGAAAAACTTTTACAGATATGACCATCTTAGCCGTGAATGTAGCTGCTTACCTTTTCCAATAGAAATCTCCGTAATAATAGCAGAATTGAGGCTTGTAACTATTATTACCTTATAAATCGATTGCGGGGAATTGTGTGAAACTGAATTTTGAATAAAAATGTATAAAAAAACATATGTTAAACTATATACTTGATTAAGAAACATATTTTCTCGCAATTAATAATATAAATTGAACAAACACTAGTTATAATTATCTACAAATTGTGTTTTATATGCAAATTTTTATTAATTTATCATTTTAATACTTGGAAGGTCAACACTATTAGCAATTTTTTCATCAATATAATTTTCATTAGGCCTCGTTCTTATCATTTGCAATTTACCATCTTTAAAAATATTTTCAATATTTTTCATTATATTTTTATATTCAAACAAATTATAAACAGTTTCAAATTCTTCGTTATCTTCATCAATCCTAATATCCACTATTTTATCCATAAACATTTCCAAAAAGTATGGTTCAATTATTTTCACATTAAAATTTATACACAATAAACTGTTATACAACATATAAGTTTTATCAGCAAGCGAATGTAATAAATTCATTATGATTTGTTTTTTACCAGTAAACCTTGCTCTCATATTTTTATATTTAAGTAAATTGAAATATATAATAAACCTCATGTTTCCCCTAGATATTTCGTGATCTTTAATTTTTAGAGGGAATTTTATGTCATTAATAAGTGATTTATAAATTATACGGGCTATTTTAATGTCTTCGGTGTAGTAATATTGGTTGAAAAATATTTCTGGATTTTTTTCGAAAAATATTTTGTGACAAGTATTGAATTCTTTATTGCGTTTTGATCGCTGTTTTGAAAGAAAAAAATCAGAGAATGTAATGTTTTCGGTTGTCGATGAAGTTAATATAAAAGTTATAAATAAAAATATAAACAACAAAACCATTTTAGGGGAAAAACTGATTTATTTTTTATTTTTAAATTACATAACAACTTTTAACATTACAAAATGAAGCAATAAACTATAAAAGTAAATTTAATTGTATAAAATTCATACACTATATAATAGAATTTTTAATATATGCTTAAACCATACAATACTCGTTTTATAATCATATAAAATTATAGATTCATAAAAATAGGTAGTATGTATATGTCAGTGTCAATTATTAGTGTACGACGCCATAGTTATATAAATGACGTGTTTTAGTAATCACGTTTTTTAAAATATGTAAAAATAAAGTTTAATGATGTTTTTACAGATACTATGAGATTGCACTATAATTAAAAATATTGAATAATTACCTTGTTTATTCTTAATTTTTATCTGTGATTTTAGTTAGTATGAAATATTGGCAATTATCACCTATAGGACGTATCTATTCGAACAAAAATATCTTATATTGTTTTATCCTCAAAAAAAAATGCATTATAAGTTAGTATTTTATTTTATGTTTCATTTGGTATTTAAATATAAAAGTGAGCGATAACATGCAACATTCTTAAAGTTTCAGCTTCATATGTTCTTATAATTATTATTTACCATTCTAAAAAATTTACTTATTAATATTACAGGCTTAGTTTTTTAAAGTATTTTCCAAAACCTTGCAATTTTTATTGTCTTAATTTAAATAGTCAACTTTGCTCAAGATGCTAAAAAACTTATTATATGTTTTTTCGCTAATAATAATTGCTATACATTATTTTTTATACTATAAATCAACAGTTATTTATCCAGTATTTCATATCGTCAGATAAAATAATATTTTGCACTATTATTAGTTTATCTTACATCTAATTATGTCTAAATTAGTCATGGAAAAATAGATTTGAAATGAGATCGCAGAAAAATACTAATATCTCAAACTTTTTGTATATAATTAAAGCTCAAAGGTGCTAAGTCCTACAAGTTTTTATATAATACTGCAATTTTTATATAAAAATGTATCTAAAATATCATTTTTATGATATAAAAATTTTTATACAACATTATATAATATAAATTTTTTTTTATAATTTTTTTATTAATATTTTGTCTTGTGTATTTTTACTTGTAAAAATACTGAGAATACTGCTAATAGTGCTACTAAGAATATTCCTTCCAGTTCTAGTTCTTTCATCCCGAAATTATTATTTGTCAATATCTCTACACTATTCAATAACACCATAGTCGAATACACTGCCGCCACTATTGTATTTATAAGTTGTTGTAATATCCTCACTGTATAAAATGTTACTCCTATTATTACTAGTATTATCCATACATATATAGATGTATTAAGATATTCTGTATATTTATCAGTCAAATGAAGAAGTGATATTCCTATACACAGAGATATTAGTATTTTAGTGAATGATAAAATGCAGTAAGTAAGGATAAATGCTGTTATTATAGATCTGATCCATGTGCTCATGATGTATGAGACGATAGAATTGTCTAAATATAGAGAGCCTATGTATCTTAGGCCGGTAAGGACTAAAGGGAAGATAGAGAGGAAAATGTTCTTCATACTGAAGAAGTAGACGAGGAGAGAGACAAGAAGAGATGAGAGAAGGAAGTTGTCGTTGAGTTCCATGACTTCGCGCTGAGTAGAGTAGAAGTCGTAGAGGAGTTCTGTGATTAGCATGATTTTGTTTGTAAACAAACAAAATTAGTTAAATGCAGTAAATATTTACAAATGTTTCACACACTAAAAAGTAATATTTTATAAGTAATAAGTATTATATATTGAAGATGTTATATTTCTTATTATATTTTATAGAATTATTCTTATTTTATTAAAGTTTAGTATATTTTTCTATATAAATGTTTTGCCCCAGTCCCTGCATTTTAATTTTTTTCATGTTTTTTATCCTCCTTTATTATATTTACCCCTAGTCATGAACATTACAAGTTTCAATAATGTAAATGAAGATATATTCCTTAAGGATATATTTGGGGACTCACTTTCTATTTATATTTATGAGGATACTAAGACTTATCAAATATTATTTAATAATAAATATTATGAGTTTATTATTGATAGAGACTATCCCTTGTCCAGACCCCAGTCTAGTGTAAGTTTACCAGATGATATATTTGGTAAATATAAGACTAATATGATTTATCCTCTTCTTTTTGAGTGTATCAAGAAAGAAGAGTTGAATCTTGGGGCTCATGTGGAGATGACGTCTTTTATTGAGTATGAGAATATTGAGAAGATCACCCAGGAGGAATTCCTAGAGTATCAAAATAGACACAAGAAGATACAAGCGAAAAAAGAAGGCAAGAGTGGTAAAGAATATTTTCTATAAAATGAAAATTATATATGAAATTACATTTGATTTATATATATATTTAATATTATATTTGTCTAGTACATATTAATTACAATAAATAAAACATATCCCATAATAAATAAACATATACCAAAATCAAATACAACTAAAGAAATCTTATAATGAAGTATATTATTAGGAATATTATTATTACATATATTATTTGACTCAGTCCTCCCCCTTCTTTCCTCCCTTGTATCTTCTTTATATTCTCACTAGTGTCTGTTATATTCTTATTTATCTTATTACTTACCCTGTCTAATACTGCCTGGTCAAATATTAAATCTTTATACAGTCTACTGGCCTTATCTTTCAGTATCTTACTACTCTTATAAATATCTTCTTCTATGTCTTCATTCTCATTATCTTTTATAATATCTCTGTATATTACAGTACTAGTCTCCTGGTATAAATTATCAAGTCTATTTAGTACTTCATCCTTAAGATCTCTGTCCTGGATATCCTCCGTGAGTATCCTCAGGGCGAGTTTATTACTCTCTATCCTCGTGTCTAAGTCTTCTACATCTGAGTGGAGATCTCTATTCTGGATGTAAGAGATAGTCTCATTTAGTAACTTAGAGAAGTATTCTGAGTCGAACATGGGTAGTAAAAAGCAAAAAAACAATAAAGATAGATTGTACTAACAAATTCTTATACAATTTAATAATATAATTACAATATAATTTAATCACTTTGCTTTTTAATGGAAGAAATCTTTAAGTTTAAAGGTCTTGTTCTTTGTCCAGGTCAATGTTGAACTAAATTTACATTTCTCTAATTCTTTACATATCTCGTCAAGGGAAATGTCTCTGTCTCTCTGTTCCCTGACTACTTTACTAAAATAGAAAGGGAACTCGTCCACTGTGTGGACTCCCAGTAGATTATTCTTCCCTTTACTCAGACTTGGTTCTTTAAACTGACTAGTAGTCAGAATAAAGACATCATTAGTATCTCGACTTATAATACTTTCTGCTTCACATGTATCAAGTACTAAGAAGATCTTACTTACTCTCTTTTTAAGTATCCTTATACTCCTCATTAATTCTTCTTTAGTGAGCCAGTCTTTATTAAAAACCTTCATGGCTCCCTCACATCCGTGTCCACAAATGTATATGAAGATATTGTCAGAATATTTCATATACTTCATTTCTGGAATATTCCCTTGGAGACCATTAAGGATATCATTCAGAGATGAATCACATGAGACAGTATACTTCAGTTGTACGTCTTTAAAGAGATTATACTTTAGAGTATCCTGATTATTAAGGAATATCTTCCCTGGGAAGATATTCCTCTTATCCTGGTAAATATCCCCCTGAAAATATGTAATAATATTATTATTATTAAGGAGACTGTGTATTAGACACAAGTCAGTCATGTGTCTATAATTCTGGAAACCTCTTGAAAGATTCACAAGAATTGAGAATGTCTCCATTTTGACGAACAAAATAAACAAGAAAATCATAGGCCAAAGAAGGGATGTTTTATTGTATATTTAGATAAACTAATATACAATATATTAATAATAGAATATATTATAATATTACAATATATAATAAAAATATAATATATTTAATTTATATTAATAGGTTTTATTCGGTAAATGTCACTACTCGTCTTTTTCGGTTCCTTATGGCTTTCTTAAGTACTGGGTCTGTGATCTCATAATCCAAATCATAAATCTTTATATGCTCCCTTTTATACAGTAAAAAGGAGAAATACTCTTTAATGTGGCCTATACAATCCCGGAAATATTTCCAGGGTGAGAATTTGTGTTTCATTATTTTCATGACTTTAATTTTTTTATATCCTGAGGATGAAATTGTTTAAGTTTTGTGTCATCAAATTGCACAAGTATTTTCTTAAGGAAAGGGAGCAGATTCTAGAACAAGTGAGAGTAGTGAAAGTATAATGATCAATAAATATTAAACTTATATATCAAATTTATATACACAATATTTTTATATGTCTAGTTTACATATCTCATATATGTCTAGTTTACATTTAATATATCTAACTAGACTATACAAATATATCAGATTTCTTATAATCTTATATTACATATCTTATAGATCATTATAAATAACATTATAATTACCATTATTAATCGACATTATAAATCTTTTACAAATCGACATTTTAAATCGACATTTTAAATCTTTTATAAATCTTCTATAATGTTCTCCTTTATGTTATTTATTGGTTATTGGCTTTTTATATATTTATTTCTTTATAAATTTAATTCATGACTACTACTATCTTCAGAAACATAAGAGCTCTCATCCAACTCACTAGCGTCCTTTCCATCTTGATAAACATTCCACTCCCTGTCATCTTATTCTTCAACTACCGTCTCTCAAAAATAGAACTAGAAAATCTCCAAATGAACTTTTTATCTCTTTCATT
Source organism: Vairimorpha necatrix (assembly GCF_036630325.1). NCBI lineage: Eukaryota > Fungi > Microsporidia > Nosematidae > Vairimorpha > Vairimorpha necatrix. Next base: position 84,415 of record NC_088827.1, on the reverse strand, counting down.
CTGCTACAAAGTAATCATAATCTTCAACATAACACTAGGAATGTTCGCCAGTTGTGGCACTAATAGTAAAATCAAAATGTACATGAGATTATATCTCTTCTGCGCTTTTATGTACATGATAGTACTAATCACATACATCTTGTATGTAAAGAACTACTACCAAGATAGGCTTATAACCACATTTGTAGAGAAAAGTACTGTCTCTTTGCAGCAGAGAGTACTAATGTCAAATATTTTATATTGTTCACCGAGTGAAAATTGTGAAGAAAATTTGAAGAGATTGTGTAGTAAATCAGTGAATGTGTTTTTATTGTTCAGTGGTGTGTCTTTTGTATTACATTTAATCAGTTTTGTACTGATAAAAATAGCAGTGAACATTAAAATCGAGAAAGAACCAGTAAAATTACCGAATTTTGTGAATGTAACTAAAGCGGGAATGGATACACAGAGTCTGAGGAGTAAGAGAGTTATGGAAATTGATAGTCCAGTGAACTACACGCAGTCACTAGTACTATAAAATATTAAAAAAATATTGAAATTTAAAAATATTTATTTATATTTAGGTAGGTTCGTCGTATATTTAAAAGTCAGCGCACAATACTGAAGTGTAAAACGATACTACAAATGTTTAGAAATATAAAATAATGTCTTAAATTGAAACATAATTAAAGTAACAAATAATAACTTAAAGAACAAATATTAACTTAAATAACAAATAATAACTTAAAACCCCATATAATAAGTTGAGGAACAAATAATAACTCAAAGAACAAATAATAACTTAAAAGACCATATAATAAGTTGAGGAACAAATAATAACTCAAAAATATATTATAAGTTGAGGAACAAATAATAATTTGTAGTCTTACACACCAATAATAAAATTAAGAATAGATAGTAACTTGCCCACTTATAAAAAATAGAATTAAATTTTAAACATTTAAATTTTGCCCACTTATAAAAAATAGAATCAAATATTTTCAGTCATTTTTTGCACATTTTTCTTACCTACCTATGAATAGGTAGGGTCAATTTCTCCCAATAAGTTTATGCGTATTTTTTTACCCCTCATGTCCTACGAAAATGATGAGAGGAAAATCCAAAATGACCGGAAATTCGATCAGAGAGGAAGAAAAGGATACAATGAATATCAAGACTCAAGACTACAAAAAAGAGAAAGAGAAGAAGGAGAGGAGACAAATAGAAGGAGATACACCAACCCAAGGCAATATGACCAATCTCGCCAATACGACCAGCCCCGTCAATATGACCAGCCTAGATTTTACTACGAGAGGTCAAGACAATATGATCAACCAAGGCAATATGGCGAGCATTTAAGGCCACGCTACATTAATCCAAGACAATATGATAATTCACGCAACTACGAGTATCGCCATTATGATAATCCAAGACAATATGATAATCCAAGGGGGTCTTTAAGGCCTATTTATAATGACCCAAGAATTAGATCAAGTGGACGACTTGTAAATGGGGAAAGAAGTCAAAGTAGGAGAACACAGAAGAAATCTAAAGAAGAATTAGATAAAGAACTTAGTGCATATATGTCTAGTAATAATTAAATGAATATTAATTTTATAATTTAAAAAGTAAAGAAAAATGTCAGGAAAATGTCTTGTAATTAAGATCATAGATTTACAATAGAAACACAATTTATATATAATGATATTATATATAATAATATTATGTATAATAATATTATATTATTAATTTTTATATATAGAAAATATTATATTATTTATTTTTATAATATGAATATTTCAATTATTTGTTGGTATTTTGTAATAAATTTATCATCTTCCTCAAATTTATTACTTCTAACTCACTGGGACTGTCAAATTCAAATATGATCTTCCTTTTTAAAAAATCTTCCATCCATTCATATTCCTCATTGAGTTCTAATTTATTCAAAAATCTAAATATTTTTATCGTATCTTCTTTATTGATCTTAATTTGTTGTATTTTATCAAAATTCTGAGATTTTATAAAATCTATCTTTGATTTGATACTTTTCAACTTAAGAGTTTCTGGACTATCAATTTCATTTTTAATATTCTCAAGTGTATTTTTGACATATTCATTTCTTTTTATAACATTCTCTTGGTAGACTGAGTTGTACTTCGAATGAGCTGACTTAATATTCTGTAAAAAATCAATAAAGAAAATTTTTAAATTATTTTTAAGATTTTGGTTGAAAGATTCAAGTTTGTGGAGCGGGACGAATGTGGGGGATTTGGATTTTGGCTGTGGAATTGGTTTGAGGGAATTTAGAGAAGAAATTATGTCTTGTAAGATGTAATTTATATTCATAAAATGAAGGGTCATAAAAAAACAATAGAGAATGTTGTACTAACTAATTTAGTAAAAATAAATTACATGCTTAAAAATTACTTGATGACAGACCAAGAACAAAATGTCCATGTAATAAAAAACACACATTTATATAGAAAAATGAATACTAATAAGTACAAATAAAATAATATTTTATTTCTATTTGATACCTTAAACATTGACTTGATCAAATAAAAAATTTCAGAAAAATTTATTGATCGTTTTTAATTTAAATAATTTAAAGTTTTAATTTATCTCATGGAATATCATCTTATAGAAGAAAATGATATAAAATTCGACTTCAAACTGGATAAAAAATCTGCTTTGGAAATTTATAAAAATATGCTTTCTCTTCGTATACTAGAAGAATACGCAGAAGCAAAATATAAAATAGGCAGTGTTAGAGGATTCTGTCATCTAGTAATAGGACAAGAAAATATTTATATGAGTCTACAAAAAATACTTAATAAAAATGATAAAGTAATCGGATCTTATAGGTGTCATGGTCTGGCTTATGTATGTGGTATAAGTGTAGAAGGAATTATTGGCGAATTACTTGGTAAAGAAATAGGAATTTGTAAAGGGAAAGGTGGATCAATGCATCTTTATAATAAACAATTTTATGGCGGACATGGGATAGTAGGAGCACAAGTGGCACTGGGAACAGGATTGGCTTACGCCTTACAATATAAAAAAATGGATAATGTGGCATTCGTCTTTTACGGGGACGGGGCGGCGAATCAAGGACAAGTCTGGGAATCTTTTAATATGGCGTCATTGTGGAAACTGCCTGTGGTTTATATTTGTGAAAATAATAAATATGGAATGTGGACACCAGAAAATGTGGTAACTTCTTATACAGAATATTATAAGAGAGGATATGATATTCCGGGCATACGAATCCGGGACACAGATATTTGTAAATTAATTAATGTACTAAAATATGCTAGAAAACATGCACTTGATAAAGGTCCAATAATTTTACAAATTGACACGTATAGAACATGTGGCCACTCTTGTGCAGACGTAGACGACTTCTATCGTAGTAAAGAAGAAAAAGAAGAGAGAATGAATAATGATTGTTTAAACAAATTTAAAGAAATATTGGGAGAGTATGTGAATAATGAAGAAATAGCAGATGTTGATCATGAAGTGATAAAAAATTTTGAGAAATGTGTAGAAAAAGTGGCATTTAGTGAAGAGCCTTGTGAGAGTGAATTGTATAAAGATGTATTGAATTAAATAAAAATTTTATACGCCCGAAAAAAAGAATGTCTATAGCATAGAAATATCTTTATTTAGTGTATAGAAAATGTATGTCTTAATTTCTATTGAAAAAATGTATTTCTTAATTTCTATTGAAAAAATGTATGCCATAATTTATAATTATAAAAAATATATTGAAATGTCCTACAATATTGTCTGGCTTTAATTTCTGTACTAATATTCAGGATGTATGACTAGAATTTCTTAATATTTTTCATTTATTTTATTGTTACTTTCAAATTATTAATTTGCTAATTTCAATATATAAGTTATTTCAAAATATGAAGACTTTTCCCAAACATTCATTTCCCGCCTGTTTTTCCCGCCACATGTTTTATAAAATATTTTCAGTTACAAAATTATGAAATTATTTCGACGGGTCTTTCATGACATTACAAATGTCAGTAAAAAAAATATAAAACTAACAATTCACAAGTCATCTCATAGAAAGAAGTTGATTAGATGGCTTTATGAAGTTATCAGAGACTTCAAATATTCCCAGTCGACCTTCGGTCTAACTATCTACATATTAGATTCTTACACACAACAAATGGGATTTGATATTAACAGCTATCAATTGATCGGAATTACTTCTTTATTTATTGCCGCGAAACTGGAGGAAAGAGCTACCAAACCACTGGAAGATTATTTAGTAGTTACAGATAATTTAGTATCTGCTGAAGAACTAATCAATATGGAGAGAATGATAATAGTAAATATTCAATTTGATATAAAAATACCACACTCATATTTGAAGTTATGGTATTTAAAAAGGATGACTAATCATTTTACAATGAAAGAGAGGCAAGAGATACTTTTCTCTGCTTTTGCTTGTATAATAGAAAAAAATGCGTCTATAAAGAATATTTATTGTGTGTATTTAGAAGGCATAAGAGAGGCTGAACGAATCATGTCTGGATCGGATATATCAAAAGATTTGGAATTTTATATAAAAAATAACCGGGTGATCAGACACATTGACTTTAAAAGTGTAACTAATAAATTAATTTAAAAATTAAAATATATTATAAAATCATGTTCATTTCTAATATATAAAACTTTTAGATTTGTTACAATCCTTTGGCCCAATGTTCTACAAAGAAAAACCAGAAGACGGGAAAAATTATAAAAAAATTAAAGTAGATGAAGAAATATTTTACAAATTAGAAACCACTGAAAAGAAAAAGAAAAGATATTCAGATCAACTAAAAGACCCTCTGTATGCACAACAAGACATGCATAGGAAATTGAAAATGATAAAAAAATTTAGAGAAAATAACGAAGATTTAGACGATTTAATAGAAAAATGGGAATCTTTGATTTCTGAATGTATCATAATCATGAACAGGGAATACGAAGTCTCTGTAAAAGAACTCTTCAAAATATTTAATCTTGAAGATTATGGATTTTTAATAGACGAATACGAATAAAAATGTAAAATTTAATTATAAATTGGAGCGTCCTCCTCCTCCTCTTCAGAATAACATCTTTCTTTATAATCAACATCTACTGCCTCTTCATCATCCAAAAATATCTCAGGGCGACTCTCAAATAATTCCAAGCCCTTTGGGCCAGAAGACAGGGCTTGTAACTTCTTTTGATGTTCAAGTTCCTCCTTAAGTTTCTTTTCTTTCCATTCTATAAATCTTTCTTCAGTCAAAGGTGTCAAATTGTCGCCTAGAGATTGTCTACTTAATTCAAGATATTCTTCAAGTGACAATTCTGCTGTAGTATCTCCTTTTAGATCAATGAGCTTATGTATGTCATTACACTTGGGAAAAGGACATTTCCAATTATTATTAAATTCATTATTATTAATTGCATCTAGTAAAAATCGGCATACGTGTTTCGTCTTTGTCTTGTCAACTTCAGTATTTTTACTCTCTATTTTCTTTATATTTTCATGAGCAAATCTACAATTTTCTCCGTCATTGCACACTTTATTCAAATAATTCACACACTGGACAGTTTTTGGGTCGACTCCAACTGGAATCTTTTGTACTACCGGCCGAACTTCTTTTTTAACTTTAGATTGTTTTAATTCCGAATCTTTAATACGTAATGCTTCTATTTGTTTCTCTAGTGCAGATTTTTGTTTTTTATTTTTTAGTCCAAACATTTTCTCTTCTATTTCTTTAATTTGTGCTTTAATGTCTTTGGTAGTCTGAACTTGTTTTTTAGCCATAGGGCTATTAAAATTGGATTTTTATTTTGTAAAGTAAATTTTGGAATTTTTTACTTCTGCAAAATGACCCTTCTTTTTCTTCCCTTCCTACTCCTACAAAAATACCGTTATTAATATATTTTATAAAATTAATTACACCGGCTAATTGATTTTTTTGTAAAATTTTTAAGTCGTTGTAAATTACTTTACATTCGTGTAATATTCCATTTTCGCATCCTATTAAAATGACATCTTTAATTATTTCCATACAACTAACAGGACTGTCAAGTACAAATTTATTAATAACTTTATCTTTTTCAGTATCATATAAAAATAAACCAGTGTCTGTACCAAGTAAAATCATTTTCTTATTGTAAAAAGATATGCAATTTATAAAACCAATGTTAGTTGTCTTTATTTTAGATGTTTTCAGATCTGTGACTACAAGTTTATTGTCACTTGAAATCATTTTATCTTTTGTATTACAAACATCTAAAATCTTATTAGTAGAACCATAAAAATATCTTAGTGGTTTAAAATCCAAGCTTGAATAAAATACTTTACCATCTTTACATCCTATGAGAAATTTGTCTTCTTCTTCTAATTTTTTAATGTACGAAATTTCATATTTGACATTTGTCTGATGGATTTTACTAGAATTATATTTAAAGATCATATTATTACTGATACATAAAAGTGTAGTCCCATCATTAACAAGTCTATTAATATTGTTCTTAAAAGATAGAAATTTTTTAGATTTTAAATTCATGTCAGTTACCGTTAATTTATTACTTTTAGTACAAACATATAATTGATTATTGAAAAGTGAAATATCTAAGGGAGATCTGTGCAACTTAATTTTCTTTTGAATTATGAGACTCATGGGTAAAAAAATGTAAATTTAGAAATATTGGAAAAATGACTATTAATTAAAATAATAACGATATTTTATCAATTAAAAAAAAAGTATTTTGTAATGTAAAAATATTTAACCTTTATTAAATGGATTTTGAAATTAATATCAGTTGAAAAAAATTAAATTAGTTTTTTTGTAATAAATAATTCCCCAGCTATCTTTCGATCACGACTAATCAGAATACAATGAAAAATAAAAAGTCTAAATGTCGGAATATAAAGATCAATCTAAGAATCGTATAATGTGTTACAACTCATGACTAAAACATATACAAAGTGCTCCTTTTTAACTTAATAAATATATCAACTTCAATTACAAAAATCAAAACGACATGTCAAATTACAGTCCCTTATATATACCCGAATTATCCAATCTATTAACAAATATATTTCCGAGGATAAAGTGTCTATGGCGCTTTATAGGTACTTTTCTATTCTATTAACCTATAGATTGATTTGTCCATTCATATAATTAATGAAATATCAAATTATTTTTCAAATCATGACATATTCTACCGACAGTACGATTGTAAAAGATATATTTTCGTGTATAACCCTGACTTTATTTGAGGAATTAAACTATTTATTGTACGTTCTCTATTTACATTAATAGTTTGGGACTTCATTTTTATGACTTACCAATTTTCGAATTTCCAACTTTGTAAGATCGACGATAATACATTCAAATTGTTTTTTAATGATGATTACTTACTTTGTTGTAATCACAACATTGCTTTTTTACGTGACCAAACGACGAAAAAACAATATTAAAAAGGTGTGTATTTATAAATGTATATTTCCTTCGCTATTATTAGCGATCATTTATATGTTATATTAAATGACAACTTTTCCTATGTAAATATAATAAACTTTTAATAACCAACCTTTGTATTTGTTTAACATAGGGAGGTTCTAAGTAAAATTCCTTTTACTTGATTCTAAAATTATTCAATATTGTCAGTCATAAGTTAGTATGCATAATCTTTGGGATGATCTCGCAATCGGATATATTTTATTACTGATTTAATTGAAAATTTGAACAACGATATGTTTTGTGTTATATTTCCAAATTGCTTAGCTATTACTTTTTGTGTAACTCTGCTTATCTTCCATTATTTGTATTTTCTGATTGATAATTTTTATTACAGTGTTATAGCTATAGTTGAACACATTTGACTTATGAAATTTTTTTGTTTATTTGTAAATAATCATAAATAATGTTTGGTAACTCTGTCATAAAACCATATCTTTCAAATCTGAACAATTCTAAAAATAACTTGTATGATTATATAATTTAACATGGTGATATTTCATCTATGTTTTTTATTAATTTATTTTGATGTCTAGGTAAAAAAAACTTTAGTGTAAAATTTGACTAACCAACATACCAACAACGATTTAAATATATTTGGCAATTTAGATGTAAGGAGATTACATTATAATTTAAAAAACGTTTATTATCTAAAACTTTTTAATTAATTTTAAATATAATGCAAAAATATTTTGTAAATATTTAATAAAAAAAGATCTCTTGCAAAAAATATCTACAGTCAATGTAATGTAAACAAATAATTATATATTATTTAGACTTACAAATAATTTTTTGTGTACCCTTTAAATGATATTAATATTAAATATTTTTTGTTGTATTCAAAATGATGATAAACAATATGGAAATCACAACTATGATATAAAAAAACACAACAGCATTGTAAAAAAATGTTTTGAGCATTCAGAATCGAAAACTTCAGACTGTTTAATTCAAAATAAATCCAACTTGCCTTCATATGATGAACTTAAAAAGTTTATTTCAATTAAAAAACAAAATAAAAATATAAACAATGAAGATCAAGATATGGGGATTGATAAGTATGATTATTATAATTTAAAAGAAGAAATGAGCATATATTTAAATCCTCAAGATTTAAACAAACATATCGACGTTGAATCAATAGAATTAGACAAAAATTTTTACAGTGATATGGATTTAGAGCCACAAAGCAGTCTGAAACAAACAGAAAAAACTCAAGAGTTAGAATACAACGAGAAAATTTTTTCTATTGATAAAATAAAAAAACAGTGTGTTGAATTCAAAAAACAAATTGAAGATTTTGTAAAAAAAATAAATTCTATGCCAACCTTAACAAATAGAAACACAAATTTTCAATTTGGAAAAAACAATGTAAAAAACAATAAAATACAAAACTACAATTCGACAATATATACATTTACACGAGATAACATCAAAATAATCAAGAATAGAATCCCTCAACTTTATATAGAAATAAAGAGACTAAGTCTTCCACAGGATATTAACAATGTACTATTGGAATGTGTAGAAATTTTTAAAGCTTTTATAATTTTAATTTGTAAAAGAGAAAATTATGTTCAAGTCAAAAATTGTTCAGTAATAAATAAAAGGCAAATAAATAATTACAACATAGAAATACTCTCTATATTTGATTCTGTGCCAATATTTGATTTTTTTGAATCAATTGAGGAAGAATTTAAATCCTATAAGTATGATATTTTTTACAAGTTGGAAAAAATACAAAATATTATATCAATTATAAATAAGAATCTATATTGTATTTTCAGAAAATCTAAAAATTGTATAAAAGTTTATAAAAAAATAAATCAAGAACTAGAGAAGAAAATATTAAACTGAAAAAATTTCATTAACAACAGTAAATGCATAAAAGAATGGTATGATTGCTTTCAAATATAAATTTAAGGGTTTCCAAGAATGATTTATTACAAGATAAAGGTTGAGCGACAAAATTAGTAAAAACATGGTTATATACATATTTTTTGTTTATATTTTGACGTCTGGAAGATATACCTGATTTATGAGCATAAAGCTTACCAAGTTGATTGTATTAAGTTTCTTTTCGAAAAAAAAAACTAAAATGGAAAATATTACAATGAAACAATTCAAAACTATAAATTTTTGAATAAAACAATCACATGACAAAATCTGAACATGTTTGCACTATCTATATGTTTTCCTAAGAAATATACAAATTGTAACTGTTATACAGTGGTAAGTAAATTTAATTTTAGACGATATTAGAGTGCACTAAATTGGAGAAATTGTCTAATATAATATTTTCCTAAATTTGAATCAATAGTAGTCAGACGTCTTTTATCTAGACTTTATGCGATTAATAATATTAAACATATTTCACTTTGGCACTATCATTACATAAAACTATAAACTTGGATTGTCTGGTATGAGTTGGGACTAATTTTTTAAGGATATATTGAAGTTTTATAGAATACTATATCTATGTAATTGCTAAATACGAATAATATAAAAGATAAGAAATTCCAAGAATATTTTTAAGTTTTTATTGAAAAAAATAATGAAAGAAGAAAATAACGTCATTATGATTTTAATAAAATGATATTTACATGAATGCGAAATCTAAACTAAAATTTAGATAACACACGGCCTATCCTCAAGAAATTTATGCAAATATTTCAGAGACACTCAAGATAACATAAATTCGGTTTGAATAAAGTAGAGGTTGTGAGTTAAAAATGTGGTTTTGACTGAAATATTATGGTGTTTTTTTAATATAACTTGATTCATATTGTAAATCTGCTCTTTCCCTAGAAATCTAATATTTCAACATTTTTTGTTAGCAAAAGAAGATAACGAATTTAATATATTATTTTTACATAGAGACATTTAAGCTGAAAATGAATCATAGGGATTAAATAAAACAGAAAAACACTTTATCATCAAACCAGAAGACATATAGGAAAGCATAGTTAATTATATTTAAAGCAAATTTTAAATCTTTGATTCTGAATATAGATCATATAGATATTTTTTTTACATTAAACAAAAGCATTTTCATTTTAGCTTTATGAATAACAAATTGGCCCAAGTGGTTTATTTTATTTTAATTATTATTAAATGTACATTAAATATTCGATGTGATTTATAGCAGATATAATTACTTTTACCGAGCCATTCTACATTTTTAAAATATAACGCGGTACATGACCGTTTGGAACACGCCTTGAAAATTTCAAAAAAAAAGGGAAAAATAAAAAAATTATAAAAAAAGAGCTGTAACGATTCATTTTAAATAATAAAAGAAGACGTTTGTACGTAATTTTGAGATTTTATAAGCCAAGAGGAATTGTAAAAGGTACTCATAGTGTTTGTCTCGGTTTATTCCATGTCTAGATCGAATATTTCTTTTAGAAATGAGCCAAAACAAACTAAATTATTTATTATTGTGTCTCCGAATCGCAAGATTTTATATAATTGATAGAGTGATTCACAGACCTGTGTTCCATCCCTTTGCTTGTCTAATGTAGCTTATATTCTACTTATTGATAGTGGACCTAATAAAAATAGGTTGTACATTATCTTCTATAACTTAAGGAAATATCAGTATATCTACTAGTTACAAACCCGAGCAAGGCACACGCTGATTCAGCATCAAATGTTTCCAAAATAAACTTTTCTTTGTTTTTCATATATAGATTAATTTTATCACTAAAAAGCTCATTTTCCTCAACAAACATTGTTTTTGCCAATTTTTATAGGGTCCTTATAATTTTCAAAGCGGGTTCATTTTCCCAAAACGGGTTCAAAACACTCATGTACATAAAACGAGAACTGTTTTATTCAACCAAAATCCGACAACGTACTTAAATATTTTGATACACATTCACAACATCATATTTCATGTTTACTGAGCATTTAAGGTTTACAAAATGCATATATAACTATTTTTTTACTTAAATATAATTATTAGTTGACTCCTTAATTTTTTGATACGGCAAATCAACCTAAGCTATTGGAGCGACACAAATTCAAAAATTAATATATACATGTATACAGCATGTTAATAGTGAAATTCTTCAGATTTTCTTATTTTTTGTTTCTAATAAATAGAAATAATTGATTTTATACATATCATGACTGTTATAAAAAACGCATACATTCGAATTGTATTATAAATTTTGTGCACCACAGTATCTTAAAAAAAGCTTAAATAAATATAAAGCTTTACTGGGCCATGAAAATTATATATGTATCTTATATTGTGCTCAAAGTTGTGTTTTAACATTTTTTAGGCAATAAGCTTAAGCGCTATTTTTGATGCTATAATGCAAAAAATTTCTAATTTCAAATATCCATGCAACGATGTAATTTTTTTATAAAACAAACCAATGTACTTAATCAAATATTAGTCATTGTTATTCGTATGATTTCTGCCCATGCAATTTTCAATATCTCAAACCCTGCATTATTTGCAATACGATGTTTGCATAAGCTTAGATCTTATTTGTACTATGTTTTATACATTTTTATTATAAAAATCTCTAAAACAAAAGTAAATTATGGTAGAAATTAATGTCTTGGAATTTTATGGGCTGTTAAAAAGCCTCTAGAATCAACTAATGCAGCTTCTATCTTCTTTCGTTCCTTTCACCTATAACAGTTCTGATGTAGCCTACGTACTTTAGTAAATGCCCATCGTCAAGCTTTTCAGTGTAATTTTGAGAGCCCTAGTTGTATATGCCTCAAAATGGTCTTCTAGCTTATGATCATTTCAGCAAAACAAATTTAATAATAGATTTTGTAAGCCATTTTTAAGCTTTTATGCCATAAAAAATCATTATTTGAAGTTTTATGACAAAATTTAGGGCGCAAACTCGATCAACTTTAATCTTTGTTTAAGTTATTTTATCGAATTATTTGCAATATGTCATTCAATCTGTTATCGATGGTTATTCCTATTTGAAAATTTGCCAATTTTTTATATTAAATAATGTCTTTCACTGAACAAATAAAATATCTTAAAATTATAGAAATGCATTTAAAAAAATAAAAAGTCTCGAAAGAAATTTTTTACGAGATGATTGAACGTTATCAAAAATTGTTCGGTAACATCATTTAGTTATTAAATTTCGACTTAAAAAAAAGAAAATTTAATACAAAAAAAAAAATCTATTCTATATTTATGAATATGTATTACATAAACGCAATTTTAAAATAGTTATGTTTTTTATGATTATTATATATGTTTTGTTTTTAGCTTAAAATAACGTTTATAAACGTAATATTGTGTCAACAAATTAAAAGTAAACTGAATATGCTGGAATTTAAATTTTTACAAATAGAACAATATAATCAATATATTCTCAAGCACAAATACTGTTTTTTGGAATCAAGACAAATGTTCTTAAACTAGCATCTCATATTTCTTTCTAAAGAGTAAATTTCTTTGTAATTTGGAAATTTTCCAAGTGTGTCAAATTTTATATGCTCTTCACATAATGTAAGTGTAATTTTACGTTAAATTTTTGTATTAAAGGTTTTCTTAGCACTTATTATCATCGTATAGAGAGTTCCTAGTTATTTACTCTGCCCCGAAAAAAATTAAAAATTAATTACTCAAACAATATGGTTATATTAAAAAAAATTAAAAATCAAAAGCTGAATTCATTTGTAATTATTATGATTTTTTAAAATAAATTTGCTTATTCCCGTATTAAATTCTTAAATGTTGAATCTAGGATTTATCATCTATACAATTTAATGTCTATTTTAATATAAATCTGATAGTTTCATAGACTTATAAATTAATGTTCGAATTTTTTTTAAAAATCTAAATTTGCCCATAAAATGATATTGATTTATTGTTTAATTAATTGTTCGGAATATTTTGCCATAACGGATGAAGACGTTAAAGATATCATTTTACTCAATAGTATAGTACATGAAGATAAGCTAATAAATAATCATGAATTTTTGGGATTGCAGGAAAAATACGTTCTTATGACGAGGAGTGAAGAAGAAAATCTCGAAAAACTATCACCAAACAAAGAAAATTTTATAAGTTTTGATGAAAATACACACAAATCGTATCATATTTTGCAAAACTTAGATTTTAAATATTCAAATCCAGCGCCTATTGGTACAACATCTGAAACTTATGGGGCCAGCTCAAGAACAGTTCATTATCTCGAAGATAAAGGTAATGAAAACGGGAAAGATTTACAAAAGAGGAACATAAACAAATTATGTTCTACTTCTAAACCTGAAACATCCTTGGGGTCTTGTCATCTGAAAGCAAATCTAAAATACACTGAAGAAGATTTGTCTAAAGCAAATAAGACAGACGATTTTAATAATAATACGCCACCAGTAAAAAACGTATCTTCGCATATCAAAACACATAAGGTAAAAAAACAAAAACCAAGCAAAGTTCCACTACTAACTATATTATCAAGAAAATGCCATAGGCAATTAAAGCGTAATAAACAAAAACTAGATATCGTAAATAATTTGAATGCTAGTGTTATCGTCAATCTACCAAAATTTAACAACAAAACCAAAGAAGAATATGAAAAAAACAGATTATTTGTAAAAAAAATGTTTGTTCACCTAAATCATAGCGTTAAAAGACACTTTTCGAAAATATTTAAAGCAATCGAAGAGGAAGAACTTCCAAGTAGTTTTAAAATCAATTTTATAAAAATCAGAGATTTTTTCACTTATATTATTGCGGGGTTGGAAGAAAGAGGAAAAAAAAATTTAGCTTATAATATGCATGCTCATATGATAATTAAAAAAAATAAATTTTGGATTGAGATACTGACATTGTTTGCAAAGACTTCATTTATATCTATACTTAATTTATTAAATAATGAACTTACCAATTTTTATGATGATGTTGAAGATATTGTCTATCATTTTGGCGAAATAACAAAAAAGTTTACAGTCATTGATAGAAGAAGAGACAAATATATAAAATCCTTTAAAAATATGAATAAGTGTTTAAGCGATTTGTTAAAATTTAATGCCTGAAACATACAATGCTTTGGTTGTTAAACAATTAAAAGTTTGCCGGTAAATTAATTTATGCCTTTTTTAGAATTTAGATATAATCTTATATAGTGTAAATGCAATTTGTTTTTTATTTCCTGATGTTATCCATAATTTTTTCTCCTTTTAGTACTTGTTGTAAAAAAAACCTAGAAGTTGCAATAGAACAATTAATTGATGATATACTCAAATTAAGTGTGTATATTCGAGCCATATATATATATACAGATAGAAAACCGTCGTGTCGTCAGTTTAAAATTTCAATTTTTCATAATTGAAATAAATTTGAAAACGTGGAAAAGTGTTTAAATTTATTACAAAGCACCTATGTTCTCGCATAAAATATAAAAAAGCGAAGTAAGGCATTACAAAGATAAAATAAATTTATTTAGTTATATATTAATTGCAATGGAAGAGAAAACGAAACGGAATTGTCTTTAATGTGGTTATTAAAGACCATTAAGAAAAAAAGAAAGTATAAGTTAAAACCATTAAAATTAAGCAAAATATCAAAAAAACTCAGTTAGAAAATTTAAAACTCAATATAAATCAATCATAAAAAATTAAAAAAATTTGTTATTGCGAAACTAAAAGTCGGAAATACGAACCAAGAAGGATTCTTTTTTTTTTGTTAAAAAGTAATTGCATTTTATAATAAGTTCATTATTGAAAAGATATAACGGCTATCGATACCAGCTTAAGTAATTAGAAAAAGATATATTGAACATTAATCAAATAGGCGTACCAGATTAGTATCAGAAAGGCATATATTAAAGAAGCAGATGTTTCGTAGGGCAGTTGAAGATAAAACATAAGAAACATTTAGGGTAGAAAGAGGTGATAACAGTAGGTTTACTGGGGTTATATTGCTTATAGTATAGCAAGATCGATTAAAACGATATTTATTCAATGCAATTTATCAAAGATGAATGTGATGGGGAACTATTCAAAAATCACCGCAAAAATTGCGATAATAAGAATTATGTGGTCATGAGAAATAACGAGTATGATTCTATGGACAATATTGCCATGCACAACGTATACAAAGGATATAAAGTTTGGTTATTAATAGTATATGTGATTTATTTGTAAAATTTCTACCACTCATTATATAAAAGAGACAGTATATAAAATTTAAGAGGGAATTATATGAAACTCAAAAATAATAAGACAAAGTAAGTTGAAAAGAGGTTAAGTTACTGCGTGGTACTTTATTTTAAAAGTAATATACAACGTGCTTTAAAATTACTTGAAATCAGAAAAGACTATTCGCTAGTAATCATTCATTTTTTAATTTTATACAACGGCGAAAGTTACAGTAAATTTCGTCAAATGACATAAAAAAACATAATGTCTCTACGGCGTTAACAAAAGAATTATATTAATAAAAATCCTTTAACAATTAAAACAAGTATTTTAATTATAATTATACTATTCTATGAACTTGAATAATTATAACTCAGAGAATTCAACTCGACGAGAATATTAAAAGTAAGTAGATTTTGTTATGGATTTGAACTCTAGGCTAAATCAATAATTATTTTCGAAAATAATAATTATATATAATTTTTAAATAAAAGGGGATTTAGAGTCTAAAGTATAAAAATAAATGATTTACGAGAAAGAAGAAAAAAAATACAATGATTGGATTTAGAGATACTTTTTGATGTACAGATACGTAAACACGTATATATAAGGAATTGTTTAATAAGACGAATAGGATAAACAGACTACATTACAAATACCTCTAGAAAGAATTCCTTGATAGAGCTCAAACATGGTAATTTGATAATTAGACGCCTTTTATTTATTAAATTAATATGCTATAAAACTTAAAATATCGATTAATCCAACAGATTATTAAATTAAAAAATATTTTACTAAATACTCAAATAACATATTAGTTTTAAGACAAAAAGCGTACAGCTACGATAAAAATGAATTTGGGTAGAGCAAATATAGGAAACTTAAACTAAAATATGCCATAGGCGCAGTCGAAAACATGGTGTATATTTATATTTTACTAATGCATAGATAATATATGGTATTCAATTTTGCAATAATCTTTTAGCAACCAGACGAATATACTTTGGTTGATAGTTTAAACTAAGTTTATATTGCAGAACACCGACACATAAGAAAATAAATAATAACATCAGTCAATAAGAGATCGATATAACATGTAAAGTAGTAACCACAAAAACGATTTGAGTAGTTGGTTTAAAGCAATTTTTTTCTTCTGTTGATAAACTAAAGAGATCTTGAAATTTTTATTTTAATTGGATTCACTCTTTGGCGCATATATGGGAAAATATATTAAAAAAATAATATTATGCAGAGCCCTAAAAACATACAATAAATTATTTTAAGGCCACATAAGTGTAAAAAATTATATTTAAAAGCTTATTTGGAGGAGAAATTGCTTATATCAAATTAATATGAATTTATTACTTTGTAGAAATATATTGGACTGTTTTTATTATTTACATTGGAAGTCTCGAATGATAGATACAAGATATGAAACAAGCGTGAAATTTCTTTCGTTAAAAAAATAATTTAATATACAAAAAAAATTGTGACAAATAATAGAGAAGCACTTCAAAATGAAGGAACGAAATTTTACGGATAAATTTTAAAAACTTTCCATATAAGTCGTAGTAGAGTATTCGAAGGTAGTAGAAAAAATAAGAAGATTGACAAGAATCTATAAAAAAGGAGCAAAAATTTCGAATGTATTCGGAATATAGATACAGTTCTCAGGTAATAAAAAATTTAGAAGTTGTATTAGGCGAAAAATAGGCTTGAATTGAAATTAATACAGCACAATCCGTTTTCCAAAATTTTTAATAGTATGTATAGACAGCGTTTAAATCCTTCTATAAAAAATTAAAAAAACGAGGTAAAACATTGAGGTATAAAAAAAAATATTTTAAGATGTATAAAAAACTTAACACTTCAAACAATGAAATCTAAGTTGTTGATAAAAATATTTAGAATAGACATTTGTTTAAATATCAGTATATATCTCTTTCATTGCATTTCTTTTAAGCTATGGGGATAGCTCATATATTTTATGATTGATATTGTATTCATAATAAGATGCAACATTAATCGATCTAAAAAGGCGATTTGTTTGACGGTAAAACATATAACAACCCAGAACAGATAGATATAATATTAAATTAAAAAGTGAACATAAAATGTTGAAATTTTTTAAAAATTTTTCAATTCTATAACAACCAAAAGGTAGGCAATAAACATGGTACATGACCGTTTTGACCTCGAATTGAAAATTAAAAAAAAAGTAATAATAATAAAAAATTATAAAAAAGAGACTTGTTCTATTACTTTAAATAATTGGAAAATATGATTTATAGTTCGACTTTTCGGCATTTTACAAGACCAGAGCAACTGTTTAAGGCACTCATAGAGTTCGCCCTAGTTTATCTTATGTTAAGATCGAATATTTCTCTTGGAAAGAAACCAAAATCTCTCAATTTGAGTGATATTGTATCTCAGGATCAATAAATTTGATGAAATTGACAGCTTCTCTTACAGTCCTGTGCTCTATTCCTGTAATTTTTCTAATGTGGCATCAGAGGCTCTCCACGGATCTGTGATCAAATAGAACTAAGTAATATATTATCTTGTATTGCATTAAGAAGAATAGTTGCATTTCTACTAGGCACAGGACAAGTAAGGCACATGCTTGTTTTGCATAATGCAATTTCTCTAAATTTACTTTAACTTATTTCCATAGTCAAAAAAACTCATCTGTTTACACTAATTTCGTCATTTTTTATTCTAGGGGTACTTTCAAATTGTCAATGCAGGTTTCAAACGGTCATGTACTCTAAATTCTATTTCACAAGAAATTAAATTTTTTTTATAAACTATAAAAATTAAAATATCAACTAAATACGAGCGTTCTATTTTAAAAATGCAATAAGCTTACGTAAACATTGTTATAATATGTCATTTGAATAATATTGTCGTTTTAACAATGACTTGTGATGGTTTAGTAACTATATCGCCTATTTTGTGCATATTATAGTCAGAAATAAAAGGTTTTATTACAGATAAATTTATCATTGTTTTTTTTTGTTTTGATATATTAAAATATATTTATTGAAGCTATTATTGGGTTTATTTTCTTCATTTACCTCCACCGCAGAGCACTCTTTCTGTTATACCCCCTTCTTTGCACCTTTACTATGTTCTTGGTTCCAGATTTTCCCTCGGCGAGTCCGTGCTACTATTTATAAAAGATGCTCTCTAGTATATTCTTTATAATTCTCATTTGGATTTAAGCTTCGGTATTATTCGGTAGGCCGATGGCATTAACATAATTGCTGTGGTATTTTGTCACAATTTCGTTCCTGTTCATGACGTATAGTATTATTTGAACTTTGGATTTGTACATTAGGCTCGAATCATTTTCTAAGATATCGTTCTTTCCGTAAATTATCCTGGGAAGTTATTCCTATTTCGATGAGGGTAATTTTTATTATATTTGTCCAGTGCAAGTATATCAGACTTATTAAATTGTATTCTTACATCTGTGTTGATTCTGGTGTCATGTACTGATATATATATACTTGTATTAATCTTTGAAGGTTGTATATGCTACACGTTAGGAAATGCTAAGAATTTAAATGTACTAGGTAAATAATAAAGCCAAAAATATATTTTTGTAATTTTTCATTTTGCATCTTATTTAATAATACTATATGTTAATAGGGGAAACCTTTATCTACTTGTAGTAAGTTGTAAGAGCTAAATAATGCCGTAATGGCCGGATATATGCAAAAAAAAACATATTATGTACAAATATTTATATCAATAATTACTCTAACCTTCTCTATTTACGTTTTTGGGGTTATTATTTGTTTTTTGATACAGAAAACAATTAGGAACTTTTTGATTTGCAAAACTTTATATTTTTTTTTGAATAAAAAAACAAATACACTAATGACAAGTTTTTTTTTCCTTTTTCTTCCTTCATGAGTCACTTTTACTTCAAATAATTTGATGTATCAACCCTTGATAACTCGTTGTTTTGCATTGGACATGTTTGACCATTTATTTTTTTTATTAGACTATAAAGAATCATCTTTAAAATATAAAATTTTTTTGAATTTCCAAAAAATATTAAAATAATGGGTTTAATTAAAATAATATTAAACGTGACTATGGTGCCACTCATTCGCTTAAAAGTGTTAAATACACATTTAATTCCAACAATTGGTGTTATTTCATTGACATAATGTTTTTATTCATAGCTCTAATTGTTTTCCTATCTAGAAATGCTAAAGAATAAATATTTGTTTCAAGTTTTATGTTCTTTTTGTGCTTATGTAGCATTCTATTTTTCAATTATGTTTTCATACGAAATGAATTAATTGGTATTTTTTACTTCTACAAAGGAAATTTACTATATAGAAAATAAAAGGTATAAATCTGTATAAAAGCTACATATGAATGCTCTAAAATTACAAATATGATTTTAAACACGTCTAATCTGCAAAGGGTTGGACATTAACACTTATATATTGCAAATTAATAATGCTAATACATTACCAAATATCTGAACTTTAAAATAATATGACTTGCATATATAAGATTAAACAAAAGAATTTATTAAATTAAAAAATATATAGTTGCTCACATTATTACATTATAAGTCTTATTTAAGTTAACAATATTTAAAAAAAAACTAATCTTATAATTTATTTTGATTTTTTAGCATTTTTATCAAAATATTATGTAAATTTTTTCCAAATTCCCTGTTAAAAAATTCCAATATGGAAACTTCTTGTATTAGATTTATAATATCATGCAATATTTTTTCTTGGTTTTTTCTTAAAAAATTGAGGTTCTTTACTTCACTTTTAAATAATTCTACTGTAATTTTCATTAAAGAAATTTTGCTTTTTTTCTTAATGTTTTTTTTAATATTAATTTTTATTTCTTTAATTAAATTTTCTTTTAACTCTTCTTTATATTCATTTATTATTTGTTCGTTAATGCCTTTATTTATTATTTTTGATAAAAAAGTGTTCTCAATTAGCCTTATCCCGTCACTTATTAACTCGTTTGCAAATTCATTTATTATGTCTTTATTAAATAATGCAACAGTGTCACTATTTAGCGCTTCCTTTTTTCTTTTTTTTAATTCATTTTCTAATGAATTTTTTTTTAGTATCTGCAAAATCTTGTTGAATTCTGCTTCTTTATTTTTCCTTTCCACTTCAAGTTTTATATCTTCTTGAGTATTTTCTATCAATTTTTTTCTTACAACTTTATTACATTTCTCTACTTTATTTTTATTAAGTCCAAAACTTTCAATAACTTCATAGATTACAATTTTAGCGTAATGTTTCTTGTCGAAATAATCAATAAAATTTGTATTTAGACCAGTGAACAATGATAACGTTTTGCAAATATAGGTCAAAACTTTTTTTTTATACGTCTTAAAGTGTACTATATGAACACTTACCATTTCCTCCAGTATTCCAATCAAATTAAAATTATCTTTTTTATCAATCATTTCGAAATCATTTTTACTATTTTTCAATCTAATAAGATTTCCAATGAGTTCTAAGTTTTTGCAGAATACATCATTCTCTAAATTATTTCTGACAATATATTTTTCAGTTTCAAGTAGTAAACATATTTTTACCACAAAAAATTCATTATAATAAAATGTATGTATTTTAGATAATATCTTATTTACAACTTCTGTTTTTCTTATATTATTATGTTTTTCATTCGATATTACGACTTTTAGTTCAGGTTCATCTATAATGTTATAATATAGGAGATTATGCGCCAATATAATTTTTATAGCAGAGATTGGTCTATTTAGCAAGATCTCCAATATAAAGTTTACAAAATTCTCTATCTTTAATAATCGATAAAATATTCCTATCGCTTTTTTGATATTTTCATCATTTATTCTGGAAGCAATTTCTATAAATTTTCTAAATTCCATAAGACATTGCTCGTCAATGAAAAAAAATTCTTGTACATCGTCTCGAATAGAATAAATATATATTTTAGAGTTTTGGGAAAAAACAACTGCATCGGTTTCTATTTCCATTTTAAAAATTATATCTTCATGGATTATTTCTATGCCATTAGGTATACAATTTATCGGTACTACAATAAAAGGTGTATCAAACAAATATTCATATGATAAATTGTATCTTTCAAGTAGTTTAATAAGTATTTTCTCGTCATATTTATTTTCAAGATTCATTTTTATATCATTCTCATAATCAATTTCCTCAATATAAAATTGAAATAAGAAAGATTTATTTTCTATGTCAATACGAAATAAAAAATAATTTGGTACGTAATCGTAGTATTTTATAGCGTGCTCAACATTAACCTTATTTTCACTTATTTCCTTGATAATGTCCTCAAAATACCCAGATTCTATACAAATATTTTCATAATATATTTCTCTGCCTTTTTTGTTTATTTTTCTTTGACTATTTATTTTTTTAATGGTTTCTATAACATTTTCCATAGTAATAGTACCATCAAGACTGATAGAATCACCTAGTTGGTACTCACTGTAAAACAATACAAATTCTTTATTATATGGAAAACTTATGAAGCTTTGGATTTTTTCTTCTAACTCTGTTATAATTTGATTTAAAGATTTATTTCCACAATTAATAATAAAATCTATTTCATAATTGTTTTTTATATCAAAGCATAGTGTAACTTCTATAAAAGCATCACTATTATCTCCATAAAAATCTTGATCCTTAGATATGCTTATTGTCATGTAACGTTTAGAATGATCGAACAACAAATAGTCTCGATCTTCTATTTTTTTCATAATACAATTTTTTATATTTTCAAATAAATATTGACTAGATTGCAAAAAAACAATAAACGAATAAAATATCAAGAAATTCATAACGGTCAAATAATATAGGTTTTTATAATAAACTTAATTAAACTTAAATAAGGAATACTTTATTTTTTATAAAAAAATTTTACAATTGTTTTTGTTACTTGTAATCGCAAATAAAAACAGTTGTGATTTTAAAAATGTCATATTTTAATATAATAATATTTTCTAAGTTTTTTACTAACGTTATACGAGTTATTTATAATTTTATGCTTGAAATGATACTAAAAATTCTCTGAACATTTTAAAAGTTTTATTACGTACATAAAGAAAATAAATAATATATTTAATAAATCAAACGAAACAATTCAATAATTTTATTTATTAAATATTTTAAAATTCATTTATTCAATAATTGAGTTGATGTAATGATTCTGTTTCCACAAAAGGGCTATTTTATTTAAAAGAGTACAGTACAGGTGTATACTTATATTTAGTCCTTCTTAAAAGTACAATTTATATTGACAGGTCCAATGAAAGAGTAATAAAGTAATTGACTGCTGACAGTAGCAATTACGAGCTATATAGTAATAGAGATTTGACAAGACACTTTCTGCAACTGTTTCTCATATTTAAAATATCTCCAGCGCGCACCAGCAATTTAATAAACAAATACTCCTCTGATAGGATAAACTAGGGAACTAGAGCAAGTGGAGATCTAAAGGAGGTATAACACAAAAAAAAAATGTTAAATATGGCATGCAGATATGCATTTTAGATAGTTTCAACGTATATTTTAATTAATTTAAATTAATTACAATATATGTTTTTTTATTAAGTATATTAATGATTTATTATATAATTTTAAAGTCTAAAAGCAATATGTATTACACTACGATACATGAAATAATGCATTGAGATATTTTTAGTCGAATAAAAAATAAAATATAAAGCTTTCTAAAATTTTCCAACCTTCTTGTAAAAAAAACAATATAAACTTTTAATTTCGGTTTGTATTTTTTTATCTCAGAAACTCTTTCTGACTTTTTTAATTGGGCTTTATTGTAAAAATTAATGATATATTTTCAATTATTGATAAAAAACTTCACATTCTTTGTATGTATCTCTTCATTGGAAATTTGATCGCATTCCTTACTATTAAACTGTATAAATCATAGTTGAGAATAATCTCTGGTACGTGGCATTGCGAAAATATAATTATTTTGGATGATACAACATATAGTCCTGTAGTCGCAATTTTTTTTGTATTTCATATAAATAGTTTAACGAAGTTAGTAATATTGTCCCTATCGGATTCTCTAATTTTCATAAACTATTATGATTATATAATTATTGTCAAGACTATCTAAAAAATACCGTTGAAAGAAAAATATTATCGTCTTAGAAACACCATTGATATTCTAATGTAAATTTTGATGAGTATAAAATAATTCTAAATGTCTTCTTTCATTACTTGTAGTTCAACATGAAGCAAAATTACGCCGATAGAAACAAATGAAATGTCGGATTATGATTTCCATACTATCAACGTTACTTTAATGAAGAATTATCTTTTTTTATAATATTTTGTGTATGATTTTCTATAAAAGTTTTATAAGAGAAAATATATGCATATATTTGTACCATAAATTGTGAAGTTCTATAAAACTTATAAATGTCTAATAATAATTTTTCAGACGCTTGAAGAAAACTCTTAACAAAAGCTTTTTTTTGAAAAAAAAAGAAAATGTGAGGATCTTGTAAAATTCTTACGATAGCATTCTTAGATTCTCTTTTATTTTTTTTCAATAACTAACATTACTAATATCTGTTTTAAAATATTCAAAGACAATTAGAAATTGTAAAAATTGTTTGATAAAATTTGATTAAAGATTTTGAAATAGTTACACGTGTTATGATTTTTCCAAAATATTTTTTTAATCTGAAACTTCTTTGAAAAACATGAGAAGTAGTTAGATTTAAAATTTTACAAATATTTAAAAAAAATTTATAGGTTATTAGCATTCTCAATGTCTATATTTTTTTATCTATTGAATTGTAAACACAATATTGGGTTTTCTATTATATTATGCATACTTGAACCTTCTGTTTATCTTATCAGATGACCTACATTGTCTTATAAGCATTTGTTCTATTTAAAGCTATGAACATTGTCATAACGCTATATATATAGTCGATATTGATTAATCCCCGCAATCTGCGAAGACCAAATATGTAGCTTCCTAACATTATATTTTTATCTGATAGAGTACCGCCAGTTTAATATCGTGATTTTGTAAACTATTCATAATCATATGAATATGTTTTTTATATTAGAGTATCAATATTTTTCATTAAATAAATGAAAATTTTGAAAACTCTAATTGTTTTTATTTACTGCAGTATTGAAAGTATCTAGCTTCACAATCAATCCTAATTATGCAAATAATGATATAAAAAGTTCATATTTTTGCTTAACAACAGCGAATTAATGGATAAGAAATTTCTAGAGCGATCAAATAGCTGCACCTTTTGATAAAAAAAAGTCCGTTACAGTTGATTTATATAATTCTGGTATGATAATACGCCGACTGAAAAATGTTTATATGTGATGAAAACTTCTAATGTTCCTGATAAAATTATTAATATTGTAATCAATGGGAAACAATATTTAAAAGCATTTGATATTGTGTTTGATACTATACTGTCTCATAAGGATATTATTGAAATTATATCAATTACAACCAAAATGGATAATAATCAGAACGTAACTGACTTAAGCTATTATTTTAAAATATAAATATAAACAAACTAGTCAACAAAAGTAAGTTAATCCTAATGGTCATATTTTTTTAGTTTTAGCATATCATAGATAAGATTTGATTTTTTCACGTTTTTATTCTACTTTTGACAATTTTAGAAGAAATTAAAAGACTAAAAAAGCTTGTTTGCGGATTTTTTTTTTGTTGTTATTAAAAAAGAATCTTGTCCAAAGCATGTTACGCAATTATTTACAGAAGAAATGTATTTAACAGTTAAGATTAAAATTTACAAGAAATTTCTTTCGCAGGAAGTCGAGCATAATGTACTAAATAAATTGTTTTTTTCCACATAAATCATTTAATGTAAACAATAAAATTTAAAATGGCTGTAAAATACAAAAATATAAGAAAATATGAACAGTTATTTAAATTAAGTCTACAGCATATGACATTTAAACAACAGTCTTTTTTTAAATATTCTAGTATGTCATTTTGGTGTGTCAATATCTGATTTTTTTCTATGTTACTATTTTTTATGAACTAAGCCTAATAAATTTTCTTAATGCAAAATCTCAAAGTTACATTGGTAAAAAAACCAATTGTTTTTTCTGTATCTGATCTAAAAACATTCCCCTTAGCATATGAAGTGATATTATCGTAGTGAATAATTTTTTTACAAGTAAGAGGCTGAAGAAACTTTCCTATACGATCAAAGAGACTCTCAGCTGTGATAATCTCTGTACCATACTGTAAAACTTTTACTTCCAAAACTTACAATATTGTACTTGCTAGCAATGAAAACTGCCGCAGGGGTTTTAACAATGATCGTGTCAATATTTTACCATTTTTTTTCTAATCTAAAATAAAATTACTACAAAAAATATTTATAAGCAGGATCAATGGAACATAAAAGTAGATTTTCTCTGTATGAAATAAAATCTTTACATTTACTTGCGTTAGATCCACCTTTTCCATTATATAACTATTACGAATGTTATGGCTTTGCATTAATTTTTTTTATTGCATAAGTAATGATTGGCGTGTTATAAAATTGTGATCATGCATGTGTTCACTAAATCTACTAGATAAATCTCATAATTATACCTTAAGAAATTACCCTTAACGTGAATTTGTATTTTTGATACGTTAAGTTAATTTAATTTATCGTGTTACATATTTTTTTATGCTAGAGAAATTTTAACATAAAGTAAATTTCATGCACCGTTTGCCAAGAATTAATAATCAATTCAATGAATATAGATAAATTTTTTTTTACTATGAATATCTTATACAATAGTATTATAAGATATGTGAGTCTGATGCGAAAAAATGAATTTTATAATAAAACACAGTGCACTGATTAAACCCATGAGCTCATATTTTTATGTCAAATATACAATAGAAAAAATCTATATTTTTTATACAAGCTTTTAACCCCCAAATAAAGTAATATTGTGAACGTTTAAAAGTATTCTAAATGTCTGTTAGTATAATTCAATTAATAATTGAATATTTAATATTACCAAAACATTTTTTACATTTATTTCTTAGTTCTCTAAAATATAAAAATTTCTATAAACAAATATTAACTCTACAATAATAAGATACAAATCTTAAATAAACTCCAACAAAAATATTATATAAGTGCTTAACATAATTGGGGTTTAATATTATTACTGATTATAACATCCCCCCTCCAGACGGTTAGTCTCCTTCAACATACTTTAATCCCCTACACCTTTAAGATCATAATGCCTTTTTTTCACCAACCTTCCATTCTCTAATCTCACTATATATGAATCCCCTGGACATAGCTCAATCACTCTTCCCATGTCTAAAAATCGACCCTTACTATACTTACTACATCCCTTTAAATTCTCATTCTTGGCAACCCTAACTATCTGGTTCCTTTTGAACTTTTCTCTAAACCAACTTTTGAACTGTTGCGCATACTTTCCCTCTGGACTATTCTCCATACTAACATTTCCTGTATTATCGGTTAAAGCTTCTACTGGCGTGCACTTAATACCAGCATGAAAACTTAAATTATATTTCTCAATAGCTTCATAAACCTTGTTCTCGAATTTCTCTTTTTGGCTCTTTAAAATACTATCTCTTACAGTTCTAATAACTCTTTCTACTCTTCCATTACTTCTGTGCGACTCAACGCTGACCTTTCTATGACTAATATCCAAATTTCTACATAGCTCGGTAACTTTTTCGTTGCAAAACTCTTTACCATTATCCGTAATGATTTCCTTTGGTTTTCTACCCTGTTTACACAAATCCTTGATAAATTCGGCAATTCCAGATGCGTGCTTGCTCTTCAATACTCTGCCCCATAATCTCCTTGTAAAGTAATCAACTGCCAAAACAATAAACGCTTTCTCATCCCTAAATTCTATTAAATCTAAGCCAACCTTCTCTAAATATCTTGTCGTGTTCACTAAATCAGTACCGCCACTCGTTTTTCTATTAAAAATCTGACAAGTCTCGCAATTCTTAAGGACCTTTTCGATCTGATCCTTAATTCCTGGCCAATAATACTGTTTCCTCAACTCATAATATACCGTTGTTCTGCTTCTGTGGCTCAAATTGACATGACAATCCATTATTAATCTCTCTCTGTCTTGTTCCAAAGGCATCTCGCCTTCTCTACCACTATCAAATACCCAGTATTCTTTACCTTCTTTAATTTTTACATGCTTATTTCTTTTCCCTTCTTTTTGTCTATCACGGCGTATTTCATTTCTCTTTTTCTTTGCATCTTTTTCTTTTGTATATACCCTACTTAGCGCATCGGCTACGACCATATTTTCTGGAGTTCTATATTCTATCACGAAATCAAATTCCTGAATCTTCTCGACCCATCTATTAATTCTAGCATTCTTAAAGTCGGGCTTGTTTCTTATTTCGCCCAACGCTTTATGATCAGTTTCTATTCTAAATTTCCTACCTCTTAATTCATATTCAAACTTTTTAACGCCCCAAAAAAACTGCGTACATTTCTTTTTCTGATATACCATAATTAACTTCCGTAACGGTAAACTTCTTAGACGCCCACTGTACTGGCACCCATTCTCCTTGATTATTTTTCTGTAACAGTACTGCGCCCATGCCTACATTACTAGCGTCAGTCCTCAACAAAAATTCTTTATCATAGTCTGCTATTCGCAGCTTTCCTTGGCCTTTCAATACTTCTTTTAATTTATTAAACTCGTTTTTCATATCATCCGTCCACTTCCAATTATCATTCTTCCCTTTTAAACTATCTGTCAACCTAACTGTCAATCCAGCGTAATTCTTAATAAAATCTCTGAACCAACCCGTCATTCCTAAAAATCTTCTTACATCTGACACGCATGTTGGTATCGGAAACTCTAGGGCTTCATTTTTCTTTATCTCTGACGGTATTATATCTTCTCCATTTAAAGTGACTCCCAATAATTTAACTTCACGTTGACAAAACTGAACTTTATTTGCATTCAGCTTCATATTGTTTTCCTTCAGTCTATTTAATACCCTTTTCACTAATTGCTCGTGTTCTCCTATCGTTCGGCTGTACAACACAATATCGTCCATATACACCTCTACTCCTTTGCCTTTCATATCTCTAAAAATCCTATCCATAATTCTCTGCAATATCTGCGGGCTATTCTTATATCCCATAACCATAGAGTTCCATTCATAAACCTTGCCATTAAAATCAAACGCCGTCTTATGTTTATCCTCCTCCTCTATCTCAATACTATAGAAGGCCTCTTTTAAGTCGAAAACCGTCATGTATTTTGCACCTTGTGTAGCTCTTACAACATCTCTTATGTTAGACAATCTATACTCGTCCTTTTCTACAATATCGTTCAATGCCATCAAATTACTAACCAGTCTTATCTCACCATTTGGCTTTCTGATTGACCTTATAGGATTCCTCCAACTTGAATTTGACTCTCTTATCACTTTCCTTTTTAATAAATCTTCTAGATGTAGCTCTGTATCTTTTATCAACGCCTGCGGAACCATTTGTCCCTTTTTAAATACCTTCTTACCCGCTTCAGTATTAATTTTACATTTTTCCAGTTTACAATATTCTATCTCCTCTTTTCCTAACTTAAAAACCTCTCCAAAACTCTTAGCATACTTATCTAAATTTAATCTGATTCTCTTACTCTCCTCTTTAACGGCATATTCTTTTTGATTTTTCTCAAATTTGACTCTAAGTCCTCTTTTTGATCTTCTAAAATCTCGCTCCTGACTTGACTCTGATTCACTACATACTTCCATTTTGCAACTGTTATCCTTGTTATTCTTTTTATAATAATTATCTCTATTAATCTTCAGTCTGCATTCAAACACCCTATGCCCTTGTCTATCACAATAGAAGCATCTCGGTAATTTCGATTTTTGTCTTGGTTGTTCTCTACTAATTTCTTCATTTATAGTCCTAGAAATAATTTTTCTCATTTCCTCATATATCTTTTCTTCCTCCTCTACTTCCTTAATCCTTAACAATAGCTTCTTCCTTATTCCTTCAATATTTTCTTCTTTTTTGATATTTCTCACAATAAAATCTTTTAAATCCATCGAAGCCAACTTGAACAGCTCACTCTTCCATTTCTCTCTCTCCACATCTCTCAAATCCAATTCATACAATATACGCTCTAACTCCTGTAACATCTTTCTGACCACTTGGCCACAGTCCTCTCTTGTGAACTCTTCTTTAGGTATCGCCCCCATATAAGTGCTTAACATAATTGGGGTTTAATATTATTACTGATTATAACATATTATATATTACGATAACATAGAAAATTATTTAATCGAGTGCAAATAGCACCAAGTTAAAATAACATTTAAATTTACTGCTACTCTTTTTGTGTATAAATATGAAATAATCATGCATAGTTAATGGACATAAAAATGATTATTAAACACATATTTCTAGCTTTGAATTTTCTAATAACTAAAATTTTCCTTCTCATTTGCAAAAATGTAGGTCCTGGATTTTATTGAATCTAGATCTTAGGATCGCTTTAAAGGTACTCATAAGACTTTGTATATTGTATTTATTTATAATAGCATATGATAAATGACTCAGCTGATATATCTGCATACTATGATCTATTTCGCTTGATTTTTTAGTATGTTTGCAAAACTGCTCTATTACCAGAGAGATATTCTTAACATTAATACTGATATATTCAGAGGTTATGGACATTTACCGCCTTGTGAGTCATCTTCTAGAAATTGTTATTTTATTTATTATAAATTCTTAGATTAGTTCGACGATCCAAAGTATATATCGGATAATGAAGTTTTATATTTAAAAACAGAATATGTTTAAATCTAAGTCGCGTTTTGAGATATTATTTCACACCTTTTAACTATATTTCACATAATGATCATGAAAAATCTGAATATTACTCGTGCCATCGCCTATTTGTAAACGTTTATTAAAATGAGTTGAAACAAACATTACATTTTCCTTACGAAAAAAGCACTGTTTTTATATGTATAACATTTTAAATTAACTATCTCTGTTGTTGATTACGTATGATCATGTTTTTACTTGTAAAAATTCCTCACTTTTAACAAAAATTTATGGCATAGAATGAGTGATTGAATTATTTTGAAAAAATAAAAAGACTATAACATAACGTTAACGTAAGGCAAGTTTATTCATCACTAAATATACAAAAGGTAATAAACCTAGCAAAATATTCAAAAAACATGCCTTGGGAATTTATCATAAAAAATTACATGTAAGACTACTTTGTAATTTTCGATATTGTACATGGTACAAATAAGCTGATTTGTCGACGATTTGCTGACTTCAAGGAATTTTCTAAAGATTTTTCATGTATAACTTATTCTATTAGTTTTTTTTTGAAAGCCAATGCGATAAAAAATCTTTATAACTCTATGGTAAGATGTGTTTTTTGTGTTAATCGTTTCGTATGTAATTTCATAAACAAATCGACTAGAAGTTGGCTTGAAATTATATAAAGAGCCAAAGTTAGATAGTAATAACAGTTTTTACACTACACAAGAAACCTATCATGAAAATAGAAAAATGGCGTAGAGTGGGATGAAATAGAAGAAATTGGGACTTAATGGGACATTACTACCATTGATGTGAATTGCACCTTTGCAATATAATTAGTTTTTTTTTATTAAAGGGAAAAAAATAATTTCTAAATATTTTCTTTTACTTTTAATATGATCAAAATTCCCCATTAATTTTGTTTTAAAAAAATTAAAAGGTTATTTATCCTCTTTTATATATACAGGTAGAAAAAATAAAGTCTTTATGAACATGAAAGTATAAAAGAAAATATAGAATCTAGTTCGTAAATTACTAAAAAGTCAACTATTATTTATAGAACCAAATATATATTTATATGGTTGTAATTAAATAAAGTGATATTAGGTCAAAATGACATGACTGGAATTTTTATGTGGAATATTGTACCCGACCCAATACTATTGTGTTTATTTGCTTCTTAAGTTATACTTTATTATGTTATGTATAACAATTGCTCAATCTCATAAAAGTCCATAAATAATTGATAGGATTCGCTCTCAAGAGATTTTTTGTATACATATGAATTACTATTTTGAAAAAAAATCTACTATACTCTAAAAATACAATATTAACTGTCGTAGCCGATCTTATACTGACTAATCATCTTCTTACAAATGGACAGATTTGATTGGCTACAAAAAGTATTTAGAAACAATTCCTTAGAGGAGATGGAAAACAAGAATTAAGTTATTGACAATAACCATTTGTGTTTACGTGTATCTCTTAATCTATAAATTTAAAAAATTCGAATTGTACAATAAAAAAAAATAAATCACTTATCAGTATAATACACAAGCAGATGTTTAACGTCAATTATACATTATTAATTAAAATTATATTGTTTTAATTCAATTACGGCCATATCTACTGTAAAGCACCGGAACTCGTCAGCTCTCCGAAGTTAAGCCAGTAAGAGCCTTGTGAGTACTGAGATGGGAGGCCGCTCGGAAAAGCAGGGTGCTGTAATTTTAAAAAATTATTGCTTTTAGTTACATTGGAAAAGAAGAAGTGACTAGAGCTGTAATCGCACTAGTTAATATGGCGACTGTTAAAGAAGTGGTGTCGGCAAAGGGGACTGAAGCCGAAAAAGTGAAGTTGGAAAATATTAATAATTCCACAGAAACCAAAGTCTTGGAATTTGCTAATCATGAGCGATAACGGGGAAAGATGTGCTATGAAATCCTAAGCTTAATGATAAATTAACTCAATAAATCTTTTATAGTAGTTACATTCTATCTGTTTCCAGTGCGTAATTTTCGTTTCTAGTTTGTATCAAAAAATAATTCTTTTCGTTGATTACCCTCCTATTTTCAATATCTTTATTCAACCCTTAACAACAACAATATTTTGTACAATCATTAAAGAATAATTCTATGAGCTTTGCTTCCTATCAGATAGACAAAGCACATTTAATGATGTAGTTATATTGTATTATACTCGATTTTGTTTTATTGAGAGATATAAAAATATAGATAATTAATCGAATGTGTGTTGTTGTATACTTTATTTAAAAAAAAAACATCAGATGATCAGAATCTAATCATTTCTCTATATATACACCTATTTTATAATCCAGTGATCCTAAGTATATCGTTAATATAAAGCTGAGGATACAACCAGACGTATTTGGTAAAGTTTAAGTTGTTAAAAACGTGTGTGCAGCGATCAACAAGTCAACTAGTCAAGAGTTAGGTTACAAAACAGGATGACCACTAATTTGGAGCTACGCAGTATTTATGATACCACAGAAACCATAAGCTAAATTGAGGGGGTTATGAGAGCAACCCCGAAATTCGTCCTAATATCTCAAGAATAAAAAAGGTATCCTGAGAATTCACCGAATAGCAATTGACCTAAATCAATTCAATGAAAAATCAAAATATTAATTTCTCTTAGGAATATCCATTATATATATTTAATTTAAATTTGATTATGTATGGATTAAATATATATTGCATAGTATAGCAGTTGAATATTATTAGAATGGATATCCCTAAAAAATCATATTATAAGTTTTCGATTAATTGCTTATGGTGAGTTGCTTACGATGAATTCACAAAAACCAATAATAAACATACTCTTTCAATTTGATTTAGCTAATACATGTTCTATTATAGACAAGAGAATAATTGCTATGGTAATTTAGTTACAATATAATTAGCACAGTACGCATAAAATCAATGAAATTGAGTAAAATCAAATAGGAAGGTACATGACCGTTTGGAACCCGCTTTGAAAAATTCAAAAAAGGGAAAAATAAAAAAAAGTTATAAAAAAAGGACTTGATGATTTATTTTAAATAATGACAGAAGACAATTTATCCGTTATTTTTTGGGAATTTGGAAAGCCCAGTGGAACTGTAAAAGGTGCTCATAGTGTTCTTCCTTGTTTATTTCTAGATCGAATATCTCTTATAGATATGAGCCCAAACCAACTAAATTATATGGCGGATGGTGACTCGGAATCGCTAGAGGTTACAGCATTTATGGAGTGATTCTTAGTACTGTGCTCCATCCCTTTGCTTAGCTAATGTGGCATCATATGCTACCCATCGATTAGCGATCATAATAGAAAGAGGTTATACATTTTCTTGTATTACCTCAAGGAAAAAGCAGTATTTCTACTAGTTACAGAAACGAGCAAGGCGCACGCCGATTCAGCATCAAATGTTTCCAAAATAAACCTTTTATTATATTCCATGTATAAATCAATTCATCATTAAAAACCTCATCTGCCTCAACAAACATTGTTTTTGCCAATTTTGCCATTTTTTTTAAAAAGGGGAGTTTCTTTAAAATTTCAAACCGGGTTCATTTCCCCAATGCGGGGTTATTTTCCTAAAGCGGGTTCCAAACGGTCATGTACCAATAGGAATTTACTGTCATGTGAAAAAATTACATTTTGTAAATAATAAATGTTTCTGTAGATATATATCATGAAATTCACTATGGTTTTATAGATTGTGATTGGGCATAATAAAAATAATTACCACAAAAGGTCATAAGCGTGAGACCAACATAGACAATAACAGTACAATTGTTCAGGGCACGCAAACTTATAAAATTTATTTGAAAATGTAGAGATCAGACGGAATTTATAAATTAGGGAAACATTATAAACTTATAGAATTTAAATACGTAAAGCATTTTTATAATTTTTCAATATTTTCTATATTAACAAATTTTTTATGGATCGAATTCTGTGAAAAATATTCAAAACATATTATAAAAAAGTCTACAATTGTATATTTTATTATAAAAGGCTTTTATCGAAAATACAACTGAAGCAAATATCTAGAAAATATTTTTTTTTTTAAATGTATGATTATAGTTAATTATATTGTTCATAAACAATTACCTTATCAACATAGAACAACTAAAGTCTGCATGTATTCTAAAACTTTATTTTTTTGGTATTTTTTTTAAATAAATATGAAATCGATGTATGTACATATTGATATCTCAAATTCCCCTTTTTAAGTTATTAAGTAATCCAAAATACTACAGACAGCTTAAAACAAACATTTATTATGAATTCTAGTTGAAGCTTAGGCATCGAATGAGTTCAGATAGATATAAAAATTTCAACAAGTACACTGTCTTTATGTAAAAAATATGCTTGCCTTTGTAAAACAATAAATGTACTTATATTTATATAAATAGAGAACTAATATTTCCTATGATGAGTTTTTAATGCAAGAATCCAAAAACAAAAATAAAAATTTAGAGCTCATAAATTCTTATGCTAATTATTATTTTTAAAAAATATATATATTTAATTTATGTAAAAAAAATAATAATTATAGAACATAAACAACAAACAATTTATTTTTTTAAAATAATCTAGTTTCAACGGTGCGACAGAAACCTCGTCGTTCAAGCATCTACAATGGAAGTTTCTGTAATTCTTTCTATTGCTTTTACCTAAATTTCTGTTAATCTATTAAAATTCTTTTATTCTGGGGTAGGAACATTCTCTCCGATTTTTAGCATCATGATCTCTTCATGTTCTGTTTACGTAGAACCTGAAACTTTCTGAGGTTATATAACGAGAAATTACTAACAATATTTTATAGAAAAGAGTATTTGTCAAATACAATAAAAATAAATAATACTAGAGCTATAAACATACTATAAAAGCATAACTTTATATCTCGACATGATTTTAAATTTTTTTTCTTACAGTTTATATACGTTTATAAAGTTTTTGTGTGTTATATACTAGAATTTTTTACCTTGATCTAAAAATGTAATTGATCTGCAAAAATATTTTAAAATAAGTTTAAAACAGTATATAGTGCGAGTCATATATACAACCAAAATTTTAAAAAACTCGGGACTAGACGATAACAGATCATATTCTTCGTTAGATATTAATATTTTAGATTTCTATATTAAAAGTTTTATTAAAATGGTATATGGGTTAATAAGAATGAAAAAATACAATAAAATATATATCACAAGACAAATATATTAAGATTAATTACGTACTTTGAAATTTTAGTCTAAAATTATTATCAATTGAAATATAAATTATAGTTTTACCACTTTCTCATCAGGATATAACATTTATATCTATATATTAATAAAAAACGGATATATAATCTTTCAAATTAACCTATAAATGACAATATAAACCATGGCGTTGGAATGACCTTTAATTTAGTATAATGTAATTTTATATAAATGAGGATAGTTTACTCTATACTAATATCTAAAAAAATATGAAGTTTGACTTTGTCGAAAATAAGCATCTGCAATACGAAAAGTTAAATAACAATGCTATGAAAAGCTATATGGGGTATTATATGTGTTTTGATGCTTATTTACTAATTAATAAATGGCTATATATGCGAATTTTTAAAGATAAGTAGTAATATATGAAATGTAGTAGATACATTTGAAACTGTGATTAGTATAGGTAGAAAGGGGTTTACCTCTCACAAAAAATAAATCTACAGTTGACAATATAATCTAAATAAAAGAGAAGTTGTAATGTTTTTAGATTTTCAAATATTAATTCAAATGTGCTTTTATATGATTATATTATCAGGGATAATATCAAAGTGTGGAAGAGTTTGTGTTCACACATTATAATTAATACATCAATTATAGTTAAGACGTATTGTATTAAAATCATTTATGAAAAAATATATGAGGCAAGTAATAAATTACAAAAACACAAAAGAGAAATTTTAATTTTTACTGCTAATATGTTAAAGGGCTTTTCTTTTAATGCCCTTTTCTTATTAAGATTTAAGAAATTAGGGACATGTTTGTAGTAAGCAATTACATTTGTAATATTTTTACATCATAGAATTTTATACAACAAATCTTGTCATATGAGTTTGCATAAATCATATTGAAAAAAAAAACAAAGATCAAATATCCAAAAAACCTTTTAAATCTATTATTTATATTAAACTAGCACTATTTTTTAAGGTATACATTATAATAAGCAAAAATTAAAATGAACAATGAAAATAACACTTTTAAATCCAGATAAAAACAAAACAAAAAATAATTTCAAAAGCATGGAACATTTTTACAAAATTCTTAAAGATAAAGACTTAGTAAAAAAATTTACATAAGCAGGAATTGTAATGCAACTTTCATTATTTGCAATTGTCCTAAGTGATGCTATGATGTTCTAGCTAAATATTTTTAACAAATTACATATTTATTATGATTATATATATTTTTTCAAATATTATTAACAAATCAAAATCTGCAATAAAAACGATTTTGTCGTTTATTGTCGTATGAGAAAGTTTACGATATATAGAATATTTTAATTACGCAAAACAAATATAATGAAACGAACATTACAGAACAACAAAAAATAATATCAGATATAATAGAGTCTCTTTATAAAGATGATAATTTTTGCTAGCCGATAGTTTACTCCTAGAAACAAACTTATGTAAACAATAAATCTTTTAAAAATTAATATTGTTGGGTATATAAATTTTTAATTGAAATTATTGTTTGGTTTGTTTTATTCAGTTTGCCCACACTGCCGCGCACTATTTCTGGCCACCCCCTTCTTCAAGCTCTATTATGTTCTTGATTCCGGATTTACCTCGGAAAGTTTCTATTCATGGTGAAAGATGATGCTCTTTAGTGTATTCATTATAATTAATTTTGATGTAACTTCAGTATTATTCCAAAGGCCAATGGCATTAACATAATTGCTGTGATTTGTTGTCTCGATTCCGTCCCATGTCATTACTTATGGTTTTTTTAAACTTTGAATTTATGCATTAGGGCCAATTCATTTGAAAAATATTGTACATTCTAAAATTTTCATGTTATACTTTGTGTAAATTTTCCAGGGAAGTTATTAGTATTTCGTTAGTGTTATTTTTTTATTTTTCTTGTCCAGCACATGTATATGAGGCTTATTAAATTTTTTTATTTCAGTAAAATTCCTTTTGTCTACCCAAATTCCTGCGTTATTATTAGTTATTTTTTCTTGCACTTTGTTCAAGTATAAATAAAAAAATTCAGTCCGTACTCTAAGCATAGTTGGAGGTAAATGGTTCTAATTCGTCATTATGTCATATAGTACAATCGAATGATGGCCTACGATCGCAAAATCTTGCTAGATGATCTACTGTCTTTATTTTTTTTTCTTTGCACTGTCTACAAAATATTGCTAAGCATAAATGATATTCTTTATAGGCCATATGCTAGAATTTTTGTCTAAATATAATCGGGTTTATTATGAGTAACTAGGGGCATTAATATTGATGAAAAACATAGAATATGTTTAAATATTTAATTTACTCCGTTTAGTAAGATTGCAAATGTATATAATTTACTCTTTTATGAAATGAAAATTTAGTTATAGATAAAATTTGTAATGTGGTGATTATATACAAACTTTAGGTTTATAAATATCTTGAAATACTTTTTATAAAAACACAAAAAAAACAATATAAAATCCTTTTAAATTTGGTCTTGCAAAAGAAACTATTATGAAAAACAATAAAATTAAATAATAAATTAATAGAAAAAAAAATAAAAAATACAATACAATAGAAAAGGAAAAATTTTAAAAGGATACGTAATTAAAGCAAAAAAAGAAAAGTTAAACATGTTTTTCGATAAATTTGGCAAATAATTTTACATAATAGTCATGATGAAAACGAAAAAGGGAAAATCAAATTTAAAATTAAAAATTTGTTTACATGAATAAAAGAATGTTTAATAAACAAATAAAAAATATTTTAATAGATAGTTCATACTCAGATTAAAACTATACTTCAGTATTTTTTAAAAAATCGTCATGAATGTTTTATATATCGATAATAAATTTACTCAAAAGTAAAATTGTCGATGGGGAAAAAAAGTCAAAATATGAAAGGTTTTGGAATTTTTAAAATAAAGGTTTAATAAAATAAAAATTTCAGAATTTAAAAATATCGTGAAATTATTTCAGATATATTAGATTCATTAAGAAAAGAATAAAAAGATTAATTTGAAATTTTTTATTAGATGCGAATATAAATATGGGTACAATTAAGAACCGATTTAGTAATATAAATGGGCTGTAAATAAAGCGCCAAATGTTTAGTTCTTATTCTATGAGCTAGTTTTAGCAGTTTTCTTTTTTGTTTCGTTGAAAACTAGAAAATAATTATTAGAAAAATTAATGACAATAAAATTCCTTAGATTTTATTTTGTTCTATACAAAATAAATAGAGTGTGGGGCTGTTTTTTCATTACTTATATTGCCTTTCTTAAAAAAGACTAATTTTTTTTGTTTCACGTTTATTTTCAAAATTCATTTTTCGAAGTATTTTAGAAGAAAGCAAAATTATGTATCACAAGCAATATTATAATTAGAGCCATGAAATAAACTAATGAGAAATATATCGAGATGAGATTTATTCATAACCCCGTATTTACTTTTCTTAACAAAAGCAAAAATCCAAAGAATAAGATTGATAATTAATAAAAGTACAAAGTGATGAAATATTTCTCACAACTATTAGAGTTGACGTGTTAAAATCTTGAAATTATTTTTTTGAAATAACAAATTCTAATTTGAATTTTTTTTAGTATTATTATGCGGTGTTTTATCTAATATACTCTGTCTAATCTTTATTACTAAAAACAACCTAAATTTTGCTGCTTGCATGAATTGCATTTTTTAATCAAATAAATTATCATAGTGTATTGAAATATTTTGTTTCTGTCAATTGCCTTTTCTTTTTAATAGTATCTTTAAAAATGTTTCTAGATAATATAGTAGCCAACCAAATCTATCCATTTGTATTATATGGGTGATCACATTATTTAGCTGCCGAGGACTCATTATTTTTCACTTTTCTTTTCTTCGTGATACATGTTTAGATCCTTAATATTGAAATAAAAAACGAAAACCCTTAATACATAATGGAATTTTGCCTCAACAAATTTCGGAAAGCCAGACCTTTTTAGAAATGACAAACACACTTTTTTTTTAAAAAATAATTCTTAGTTTGTTAAGACAACATTATACAAGTGACATGCATAAAAACATCATATAAGCTTCTATATACTACTTTACAAAGATCTTAATATATAATTTTTCTTTGTTTTAAATTCTAAACTAACTATTATGATCTTATTTTCGTTATAATATAAAATTATATTAAATGTTGAAATTTAAAATTAAGTGTGCGTATAACATGTATTGACATTTTTTAAATTAAGTTTTTTTTATAACCCCACTTCCAAAATATAATTAGAAAAGTTTTTTAAAATTTATTGGACATTCATAAAAAATTATAAAAGAACTACCGTATGCTTTCCATGTGGTAAACGATATTTAAACATTATGTTTATTATACCTAATCTTTATCTTTTTGTATTTTTGTTTTTGTTTTAAATAATAAAAGAGGCTTAGGGTCTATTCCTGGTATTTATTTTGTAAAAGGGAGATCCTTAAAAAATTATAGAGAAAAAAAGAAATTAAAATTTTAACTTTAATGTAAAAGAATCAAAAGTTTTAAGTGCGCCTTTATAGGACTTATAATTATGAATTTTTATTTTACTCTTCTCGGTTTATATTCTTCTATCTATCCGGCATTGAACAACCCGGTATCTCATCCCTCCCTTGAATATCAGATTTTAAAAAAGACTACTTCATTCTTGTAAATTAGTGTAATTCCATCAGCATTGGCAAATCCTTTTTCATGCTTCACGATTTTATGTTCTTTACCATTCCAGCAAAAGCGTATGAGTAAGATCTGAGCCCAACAGTTATAAAACAGACCTGGAGAGTTTGTTTTTAGCAAACAGTCAAAAAAAATTTCTTTTTTACAATAGGTAAAACTTTAAATAGAAGCTTTTTAGTTTTTTTTCAACTCACCAATTATCCAAGTAGATTTAATGAGCGAATCATACATTTCTGAAGGAGATATTATAAATTTCTTTGATTATAACACTCTATCCACTTGTATAGGGCGATCAGGGCCTAATTTCCTTCATGTTGTTTCATTGTCTTCAGATATTACTCCTATTATTGTACTTTTTAGATTCAATAGTTTTTAATTCACTATAAAATTTCTATCTGTATTATATTCATAATTTTTTTTCTTGCCACGAAGACATTATAATTATGTAGTCGCATATGTCTACTTTGAGTTGGTTTTTTTAGACCTCCAAAACTGTTTTATTTTTATACACACCAAGTTAAACATCTTTGTCGGAAATTGTTACAATACGTAACATCGTGTATAAAACCATACTCTCAGAACATTTCAGACATATTGCTTTCTTCAAGAAATCCATGGCTGCTTTATTAGTAGAAAAAATATCTGATCTTGAATTTCTTAGTTCTCCTTAGTTTCTCATTTTAGGGTTGTAATTCCCAAATTTAGATCTATTTTTGCAAACCTTCAACTTTTTTACGTTCAACTCCAAGGAATGAGCTCTAGCTTCGACTTCAAATTACCCTGGGGTATCTCTGCGCGGAAAAACGCAAAAAGTTACTCAAATTCTAACAGATAGATTATTTAATAAGAATACTGATGCTAAACAATAGCTGACTGTCTCATCCATTGGATAAAGGTCTATGAAAGTTATGAAAAAAAATCAGTACTAACATGGTCCAATAAAGAAAACAAGGCATTTTTACTCTTAGTTATTCATGTAACTGTATATATTTTAATTAAAATGAGCTTTTTGCTAATCACTTGACGCATGCAGTCGTGTAGAATAAAACAATAATTCTGAACATTGGAGAAATTGCTTCTAAATACAAATATATTATAGAATAAAAAACATATTAGTAAACATTATTTATTGCAAAAAAATATTTTTTACATTTTTTTATAATGTTTTCTATGAATTCTAATGTTTATGTACTAAAAAATATTTTTTTAAAATACATTATGTACAAAAGAATTCTTATACTGATAATCGTACAATTTTTTAAGCAATATCAAGAAACCACTTCATATGAAGATAATTTTTGTAAATGACACAAAAAAACTAGAGAACGATAGTAAAACCAATAATATTAAGAATATGTAGAACGTTTACGCGTTTGGACATTTGTTTAATGATTTATATTTCAGATTCTATGGATAAAATCTCATATAAGCAATATCAACCCATGTAGTTATAACGTATATAGATGATTAATAAATATAAGCTCTTTCCGAATAATTTATTTATTCTTTTATAAATATGTTGTACAATATAGTTAACCATTCCTTTATTTTAATTTGACCCGTACGGTATTATGATCATATTTTAACGAATTTAAAAAAAATGCCTTTTTTGATTATTAATTTTAAAATCGATGTTTGAACTTGGTTCATACTTGTTTTCATAAATTTACTTTTAATGATATTTCTCTTTACTACCACTGCATCCGTAGATTTTGTTTTTATCCATCCATACACGTAATAAAAAGTTTTTAAAAGCATTTCGATATTTTTTCAAATATTAACGTAATTTTGTATCGTAAATACGAACAATTGCTATTATAAAGATACATAATATACTTTTAATAATTCTTTTCCGTTAAATTCATATGAAAAATAAATAATAAATTATAAGATGTATTTGTCTCAATTATATTGTATTGGACCTAAAAACCCTGCATTGCTTATGAAATTGGCTCTTTAAAACTTTTAATATCTTGGGATATTTACGCTTAAGATATATTTTACTAGCTTTATCATCAAGACGCCACTATCTTTCGAATTTGCATTTTGTACGTTTATCACACTTAGTCACATATTCTATCAGCATCTTCTCAATTTCATCATTTGCTCTTTCGCATTAGACAGGCTTCAAGATCTTTTTATATCATATGGACATATGAATACTTCGAGAAAGGATTGTATCACATGTGCATTGCTATTTATACATGTTTTTAATGTCAACAAATGTAAAAGCAAATATTTTGTTCGGATTTATGTGTTATGCTTAATTATTTTAAAAGAAATTCATTTGCGTTTAATAAAAATTTGCATCTTCATTCTCTGTTGTTATTATTAAAAATTTTATATTCGTAGCCTTCAATTTATAAAAATGTTATATAAAGTAATTCCTAAAATAAAAAAAAATTTAAAAAGAGATACGTGGAGTATACTATAAATCAAAAAAGACATTATAATGATTTTACAAAAAGAGACCATTGATAAATTTAACACCAAGATTATAATGTTAAAATTATAAAAGTTATAACAAAAATCGCTTACAAATCGCCAAACAAGAATACCTCTAAATAAAGTAATATCCAACAATATCCGTAATTTCTATGTTGAAGATAACTAATTGCTGTATGAACGATATCCTGCATCTTATAAAACATTTTAGAAAATAAAATAAAAATATTTAATTGATTATTTAAAGGTCTCTAAAGCTTTAGTAAATGATTTTTGCATTTTCATTCCTTCAGTCTTGTTCAATAATTCTAGAATTATTGTTTCATCTAACATCATTTTAACATTTTCAAAAATTTTTCTTAATTTTACCTTTTCTACGTGACATGTTTTTATTTCACTTTCAAATAAATTATTAAAAGCTTTAGGTAATTCAATCGGGGCCTGTTTTCTTAATCTAACTTCTATATTCTTTCTCAAAATTTGTAAAAAATCATCTTCCAATTCATTTTTATATTCATTTATAGATTCTTCTTGTATTTCATTTTTTTTTATGTATTCATTAAATATTTTTTCGATAATTATTTTCCCTTTTTTTATTTGCTCATTTTCATAATATGTACCAATTTCTTCGTCGAAAATATCTTTAAGTTCTTCTTCCAGGGGATTTAATTTAATTATGTTTAAATCATTATCTAATGATGAATTTTTTAACATTTCTCTTATTTTTTTTGTTTCTTGCTCTTTTAACTTTCTCTTTTTTTCATATTCTTCATCTTCATCTGTATTTTTTTGTAGATTATTTTCTATAATATTGGCCTTTTCCTCTATCTCATTTTCATCAAGTTGAAAGTTTTCACAAATTTTCTTTCTTCTAAAATCTTCCTTGGTATCTTTGTATACAAAACTAGAACTAACCAATCCTGTAAATATTGACGTTATTTTCCAGACATTTTTCAAAACTTCGTTTTTATATTTTATAATATTGTGGATATGGTAATTTTCTACTTCCTTTATGATTTTTACGATATTAATACATCTGCTATTTCTATCTGAACGAGATATCTTTTCATTATTTTTCTCTTGTATATATTCATTTATATCTATTAATGATTCCCAAATAATTTCGTTGTTTATGTTTTTTTTATTAATAAATTCTTCTGCTTCAAAAAGTAGGCAAATTTTTATTAAATAACATTCGGAAAGTTGGTTCCCTGACAATTCATAGGATAAGTTTTTTAACATTTTGTTTTTAACATCTTCTTCATTGTTTGATCTAAATATTATCTCACCTGTTGTGTAATCCAATTCATCTTCATCTACGATGTAAATATGTTTAATAATAAAATTAAATATTATTTTTAATGCAGATCTTTCTTTGTTCATTATTCTCAAAATAAGAAATTCAACTTTGTTGTAATTTTTTAGTAATCTGTAAAAAAATTCAACACATTCATAATCTTTTGTATTCGCTATAAAATTAATCTTTTCCAATATTTTCTTAATTTCATTAAAAAAAATATTGTTTATAAATTTTTTTTCACCATCGTCCTTGTTTGATTCATTTTTTAAATATACAGAATTTTTTCTATATCCATCAAAGAAGTTTATAAAGTCTGGGTGTATCTCTATTTTGAATTTTTTAGGCATTATCTTTTCGATTTTGTTTGGTGTAATTTCTAATATTCCAATCTCACCATTTGCCTCAATATGATATAAATCCTTGACGTTGAAAATTTCAAATAAATTCTTAAGTATTTTTGCATCGTAATGACACATATTCCCTATATTTATTTTAACCATAGTATTAAGTTCTTTATTGTCAAGTTCGTTCATATCGAATTCAAACAAATAACAGATTTTATTTATTTTAACGCATAATTCGAGATAGTAACTATTATCGTCTTCGTTTCTGCGGTAACTCAGCGTGGGTTCTGGGTTTTGCACCTTAGATAAGTTTTTTGAATTGAACTTATGCTTCTTCTCG
Organism: Vairimorpha necatrix; assembly: GCF_036630325.1. Taxonomy (NCBI): domain Eukaryota; kingdom Fungi; phylum Microsporidia; family Nosematidae; genus Vairimorpha; species Vairimorpha necatrix. The sequence goes on along the minus strand of NC_088827.1, from coordinate 39,557 downwards.
AGAATATTGTGCAATAAACAACCCCGAACGCATATATTTTCATAGTAAATTTCGGCTCCTTTCTGTTTTATTCTTCTTTCATCATTTATTTGATTTAACTTTTCTATAATTTTTTTTACAATTCCGTTACTTTCTCTATATTCATATTGTGAGTATGACAATACAATAGAGTCAATGTTTTTAGTAGATGCAATCTTCTTTATAAATTGTTCTATTTCTTCAATGATATTTGTTGGAATGAAAACATGGGTTTATTTATTATAAAATATTTAAGAAACAACATGTCAAATATATCAAAACACAGACACAATATATTTGACATATGTGGCACTTCCTACACTACCCCTCCTTTAAAAGCTTTACATGATTTCGGCTTGCCGTAACTGTTTTTCCACTGTCCAATAAAACTTTAAATGAATGAAATTTTTGTTCTACTACCACTCCTTTTTCTTCCCATTTAGGTTCAAGTTTTCCTCTTATAGGGAGAATTAAATAGTACCAGACCCTATCTCCAACCTTTATGGTTTCCTTACTCTCACCATTTTTCTTTCCACCCGTGTTATACTCAAGTCTGTAGGCTTCTAAATTTTTAATGGCCTGTTCCTGATATTCTTTCTTTTCTTTTGATGTCTTAATCCCTTCCTGTAAGTCCAATTTATTAAGCACCATTCCTGTAATAAGTTCTACTGGGGCGCAGCCTATAGCCCTATGGTAAGACTGCATATAGGCCTTGACCAATTTAGGAACGCATTTTGCCCAATCAAATTTCCCAAATTCCGTAATTTTCCTTAACTTTGAACCCATTGTTCTATTAAATCTCTCCACAAGCCCCGTGGTCGTAGGTTTGTAGGGGGAACCATATTTCCAGATAAAGTTCTTAACCTTTGCATATTCATCACAAATTTTATTTTTGAACTCTTTGCCATTATCAGTTAGAATGGCCTTCGGTACACCATGCTTCCTGACTATATGTTTATCAATCAAATGAACAACCGTATTCATATCCTTTGTATAAACCGGCACTACCTCTGCGATTTTTGAGAAATGGTCTATCATTGTTAATAAAAACTTGTATCCTTGCTCACTCTCTTTCAGAGGGCCTACCATGTCTAACTCCCAGATTTCTCCTAATTTATTTGCTACCACTGGTACAATATCTTTAAATTTTCTCTGAGGTTTTTCCTTTTGACAAACTTCACAGTTGTCTACATAGTCTTCTATATCTTTGTTCATATGCTTCCAGGTGTATTTTTGACCAATATTGTACTTCATGTTTTGTTTTGATCCGTGGCCCAATAAATCATGATAAAACTTTAACAATACCGATGTTCTCTCTTTTTTTATAACTTTCTTTTGTACTAAATGAATTTCCAAAACATTCTCTCCCTCCTTTTTAAATTCTCTGCTCAGGTGATCTGTATGGTTTGATGGTCCTGTTATATATTCAATATCAAAGTCATATTCTTGTAAAATCAATGACCATCTAGCCAGCCTAGCTTTGACGTTTCTAGACTTAAATAAATATTTCAGAGCTTGATGATCAGTTTTTAATGTAAACTTACCTAATAATAAGTATTCTCTGAAATGTTGAATGGATTTTATTACCGCCAATAGTTCTTGTTCCGTCGTGGAGTAATTCTTTTCCGTCTTTGAGTGCAGGGAGCTGTAATAAGAAACAATCTTTTCTTTTCCTCCAATTACTTGGGCCAAAGTGGCGCCACATCCCTCGTTTGATGCATCTGTTGTCAAAATGAACTTATCTTTCAAGTTTGGGATAGTCAACAAGGCCGTTCTCTTCATGGCCTGTTTTACCTCTTCAATATCCTTACGATATTTAGCGTTTTGTTCTACATTTTTCCAAAAGTTCTCAGCGTCCTCATTCTTGAGCCTGATTATATCAAATAATGGGCTAATTATCTTGTGACTGTTTTTTATAAATTTTGCACAGTAATTATACAACCCCAACAATGATTGTAGCTTTTTCTTATTTTTAGGGATTGGTAGCTTCTGAATACTCCTCACTCTCTCTTCATCTACCCTTATTCCTTCCTTTGATATTACATGACCTAAAATTCTTAACTCGGTCTTCTTAAATTCGCATTTCTCCTGATTAAGTTTCAATCCTACCGATTTGAGCTTTTCCAATACCATTTGAACATCTCTCCTATGGTCTTCTTCAGTTTTACTATAAATTAGTATATCATCCATATATACTACAACAAACTTAAACAAAAATTCCCTTAATATATCATTCATCACCCGCTGAAATGTAGCTGGTCCGTTAACAAGCCCAAATGGCATTTTAGTAAATTAGAATAACCCTTCTCTACAGGCAAAAGCTGTCTTCTCAATATCACAAGGCGCCATATCTATTTGGTGATAGCCAGATTCAGCGTCTAATTTGGTAAAGTAAGTAGCACCTTCTAATGCGTTTATGAATTCTTCTACACGGGGCATTGGATATGCATCCCTAATCGTCACGTCATTCAGTCTTCTATAATCCACGCATAGCCTATGGTCTCCATTCTTTTTTGGAACAATAATTATTGGGCTTCTCCATGAACTTTCACTAGGTCTTATTATTCCTAAGCTAAGATATTCTTTTATTATTTTCGATGCTATGTCCTCTTTTGCAGCACCCAACTTGTATAACTGTGATAATATTGGGTTATCATCCTTCGTGATGATTTTATGGTATCCTATGGCTTTACCCTTTGCCATTTGTCCAGATTCAATTTCCATTCTATTATCCCCAAATCTTAAACTAATTCTGTATTTATCGAGTAGCCCATGTCCTATGATGCATGGGATTGTGATATCTCTTGTTATAATGAATTTATCCTCAAATATCATCCCATCAATTTTAATTTTAACTACCGTTTCACCAATAATTTTTATCCTCGAACCATTTGCTGCTCTAAGCTGTTGTTTCGAAATATTAACAACAGTTTTATTCGGTAACAGTTCTGGTCTAATAAGATTTAAATCGGCTCCTGTATCAATCAGTACTTTGAATTTTCCTCCTGAATTGCTTAATGACGCAGCTTTAAGTGTTGTTCTAATGTCCTTAGACTTCGACACGGAATAGTTAAAAATAAACTTATAAGAATCATTTTCCTCATTTTGTTCCTCCTTCTCTGTGGCCTTTTCTACAGCTCTAACATTCTTATGGAAGCTATTGAATTTGCATTGTGAAACTATATGGCCCCTTTTCCCGCAAATAAAACACTTAATTTTTCCATTTTTTTCTGTTTTCTCATTATTGTTCCACCAGACCTTTTCTTTTATCGCATCTACCTCCCTAGATTCTCCTCGAGCCACTTCTGTATATCTTTGGACATTCGCTGACTTCATATTACTCAGAGCTCTGTAAATGTACCTCCACGATAAGGTATCTTTATTATTTACTAGCACCAAATTTGCCAAATCCTTGGGTAGTCCTTTTAACGCAAAGGCAATTAATATACTCTCCGGGACATTACCTTTGCGTGCTAGTCCCGCCATCTTATCCAAATAATTTAAAATCGAGCCTCCATGGTATACTAACGCCGAAAGTTTATCAATGCATATTTTTAACTGCATTTTACTAAAAAATCTTTCTTTAAATAATTCAATTAGCTTATCAAATCTAAGTCCTACTGGCAGTGAATTAATCCAGTCTCTCGCTTCATCCTTTAGAGACATTTTGAACAGGAGCATCAGTTTCCCCTCGCTGTACTCCAGCAACCTCCCCACCTCTAAAATGTCCTCCACGAACTGCTGTGGGTCATCATCCTCTTCATTTCTAAATATCAACTCTTTCTTGTCGTTCTCGCCAAATTGTTGGAATGAAAACATGGGTTTATTTATTATAAAATATTTAAGAAACAACATGTCAAATATATCAAAACACAGACACAATATATTTGACATATGTGGCACTTCCTACAATATTATAAGTGGATTTGTTAGCATAATCAATATATATATATATCCCAAAATTCGTTAGAAATAGTTTCATTCAAAATATTATTCACAATCAAACAACCTATGGTCTTATTATATTCGCTACAAGATATTCTTATTGAAGTATATTTCTTATTTGGGTTAAAAACTGTATACTTTCTATTCTCAATTTGCTTTAGAATAATTTCATTTATTTTGTTATAAATATTTATATTTGATTTTACAAACCAAATTACAACAAAAAATTTGATTATATTCATTAGGGGGAAAAATAAAATTAGTATTTATATTGTTTAAAAAATTTAAAAAAATTCTAATTTGAAAGAAATCGTAGAATTAACTGAAAATAAATTATCGAAGTTTTTTACTTAACATTTCAAAAATCTCATTTGGGTTGTACAAATCTTAATGGCTGTCAATAATTTTTCTAATTTTTTTGCAGAAATTTTAAAAAGAACAATATAGAAAGTATCTCGGCCAAAGTGCACTTAAGCCAATAACTATTATAGACTTATAAGAAAAATTGAAAGGATGTTCATTTAATCAAGAAATCAGTGTAAATATTATTATCAAAATTTTTTGTACGTGTTCTCAAAGCGGAGGTTAGGGGCATGATTTTAGTGTTTTACTTAATTTGTAGTCCGTATCAAATATCATTTAATAAATATAAAGATGATATTTGACAGGGGTTTCTACAGAAATACAAATAAATAATCATAATTTTTAATGAGAAAAGTTCAATAGTCAAATGTAATAACTATGAATATTTATTATAGTTTGCTATTCTAATACTTTTTTATGCTATATTTATGTTATTTAAGCTTTTCGAAGTCCTGGATCGAAAAGATTTTTTTATTATCTTTCTTGTATAGTACTATAAAAATCTCAACAAAAGTTGCTTAAGAATCTAATCAGATATGCAAAAAATATAGTCTGAGATTTCAGCTATTTCTTGTTCATAGTTGTGTTTTTTTAATAGTTTTAAGTGTTTCCACATAAGAAATTTATTAAATATATAAATGATCTTAAAGCTAAAACTACATAATCGTTAAAGCAAATGCTTATTTTAAAATTGTGTTATTTTTATTTGTAAACACTTCCGTATCAATCTTAACATGAAAAGTTTTATCAATATCTAGTAATTGTTACTGGACATCCATTGTATGTTAAAAATAGTGTTATTTGTGTAGTGGAAATGGTTACAATACATGTAACATGTCATAAATATCTTTTAAACATCTTATGTGGTCAATCAACATCTCAATCGGCCTGTCAATTTGTTCAAATAAGAAACATTTAAAGGAATCTTGTCACAATATGTTTATATTTTGACGCATTGTCTATAGTAAAATTATAAAAAGTCTCAAATTTAAAATAACATATCAAAAAAAGTTTTCTTAGGACAAAAAAAACATTATATAAGTATACAAGCCATAAAAAATACTCATATTAGCAGTTATTTAAATACTTATCACATAAATAGTAAAGTTTCTGTTATACAGAACAATATGTAAGGGCTTTTGTCGTTATGGTCTCTTTGATTTTATTAAAAACTTTTTTACAACGAGTTAATGGTATCTCATCTTAGCAATATTAAATTTTGTCTTGTTAAAGTTAAAAATTTATATATTTTTTCACTAAAGAAATATGTGAATGTTATATATTTTATCTATGACAAAAATCATCTTCACCTGCATTCCTATTATAATTACGTTCTTTATTACAGATTTTTTATGATCTCGAATGTGGTTCATTTAAGTATAAACAAAATTATTATATTTTAATATTAGTATTTTTTATGATAGATATATGTAAAATATACTAACATCCAATAATACACACCAATAGCCAATTAATTGTTATTATTAATTTTTCATCTAAAATAAACTTAATATGACAAATGCATGCTATGTAAAATTAAAAAAAATGGTCTATATACATAAAAAAATGTCATTACAAAAATGTCATAACTCTTATCAAAAATTATGCCTAGTAGACTGTAGTTCGTGTGTTCATGCATTCGTCTCATCAGTGTTACAATAGATATAAACATAATCCAAGATTGTTATCGAATATCTTTATAACAATGATATTGTATATCATAGAAAAATTTTAACTCGCCAAAGATAGAATATAGCAAAAATTTATTTTTTATTCGTAAATTTATAAAAAACAAAAAGTAATATTACATTACAATTATTTCTCTTCTGTTTAAACGACATTTGAATTAAAAAAAAACAATAATATTACTTATTCTGTCATTTTTTTAAGAATAACTTGAAAAAACTGTTATTGTTTATGATTTGTTAAAAGTATTGTAATTTTAGTCGATATTATAAAATAATATTATAGCACTAACGTGAAACTTACATTTGTGTCATTTAACGTTATATGAATTTGTGTACAAATATTTTTATTAGGAGGTTCTAAAAACATTTTTATATTATAGATATCGTGTAAATTAAAACTAATTGATCTTAGTGATTTAGTGTTATATGTTTATGATCTTAATTCACTAGATTTTTTTTTAAAATTTATAATATATATTTTATAAAGAAAGTTTTAAAACCGTTTTAGTGGTATTTATATATTATACAACTTGTTTCAATCTGTTTTTAATTTCAACATTACTTTTTGTTCATCGAAAACGTCAACGAACTTTTATATAAATTTTTGCTTCAATCCTACTTGTAAAACTTTCTCTTGTTGATATGAAAGATTTAAAAAATTCAATATTGTACTACTTAAAATTCAAAATCCTATGTCAGGATAACTGACTCTGATCGCATAAAATTAAATTAAAACAAGTCGCGTCTTTATGATGTATTTTGAGACTAAGATTTTATCTTTAAGAGTAAATTCTAACAATCATATTAGACTTTTAATCCATATAAATCAAAAGTATGGTATATGCTTAAAGTTGACTACAAATTTATATTATTAATTTATAAAATTTCATAACGAAGCAGAAAAAAAAAATTAGCAAATACATGGGATTAATGACTATAATAATACAATACTTAAGCTCTAACGGAGACCACACTATTTTAACATTTACTGCTCGCTAAACAATGGATACGAATTTTTTTAATAATCTTGACTTTATTACAAATTGTAAATTTCTAACTAATACATTGTATTCGAATATATTTGTTATATAAACAATACACAACTAATGATTTTTATTGAGTTATTATTTTTTTTAAAAAAGCAAATGTTTATTGAATTTGATCTTTTTTTAATAGAATTATTAGTTCATATTATGGAATTTATTTCTGGACAGATTCTTGATCAAACTTTGCATATTAAATGTTCTATCTAAACTTTTATTGAAATCCTGATGAAATTAAATTTTGCCTTGATTTTTAATTATGTAAGCTTTAAGAAGTACTCATTGCCTTTAAATCTACCATATATTTGGGTCGAACTTATACAATTATTTTTTACATTCTAATTTCATCAATTAAACTAGTTGAGGATACCGCTAGATCAACAAGACTTATCTTTTAAGTCATAAACTAAACCATACTTTTTTGATATTTTCAATGCAATGATTGTTAAAAAATAGCACTACAGATGATTTTCGATCTTAAATACATATCTCGGGGCTCAATTTTACCATATCATTACTTAGTAATAAAACCCCTCTGTCTTTATGGATTAGTGGTTTAGCATCTAATATAATTTTTAGACAATTTATATCAACTATATAATTATGTCCACGCTTATCAATATATAAACAATGTTTTACATAATAAAATAATATGTTGAATAAGAACCATAAGAATTGATTTTGTTGAATGTTCTTTAATAAAAACATAAATAAGCTAATTTTTTTGATAAAAACGCAAACAAACCAATCTATATTTTTAAACTACACTATAATATGACGTCTAATGTAAATTTGAATCATACCTTAAAGTACTCGTAATATTATTTGAGAGAAACAAGCTTGAAGAGTTCACATTCCTATATATACATCAATCTAGTTACAAATTATAATTTAGACAAAGATTTAAATTGTTTGTTTTGAACATGATGTGCATTCTAATAATGTAAAATTTTTTCCTAAAATAAATTCTAAAAACATGCTACGATTAAACCAACACTGATACAAAATGTTTAATAATTAAGAAACTATATTTTTTCTTTAATTTACTGCGAAAGTTTTATAAAACATACAAGATTTACTAAAGTTTCATTTAAAACAAAATTTAAAATATTTTACAAATAGAACTAATAAGTTTTTTTTAATGATTCAAAAAAAAAGAATTTGTTACTTTGAGATATAAAAAATTTATTTATACTTATAATTTTTTTTGCATAATATGTTTGTCAGTTTATTATAGAAATAAAAAATCGTGCATATACTTTTATTCTAATTCATAGAATCGTCAGATTCTGAATTTATGGAGGATAAATCCAATTCTTCGTATTGTTTAATTAGATCTTCGAAATTTAGCTCTTCGTCTGAGTTACCCAAATTAAATTGATTTTCTTCCAGATCTTTTTTTGAAATATCTTCAATTTTTGATATAACTTTTTCTGTTTTCAATTTTTTGTTTTGCGAACATGATAGTTCATCAAAAGAAATATCAACATTTTCTTTGTTTAAATAACAAGTTTTCTCAGATCTCAATAGAGGGTTTATACATCGATTATCAACATCTATTTCTTTTTTATTACTGAGTCTATTATATATAGTTGACCATTGTATATAATATATTTCCATAGATCTATGAAAGTCAAGTTTAAGTTTACCACTAGTTGAAATCGAGTCTACAACTTGTAAATCGTTTGTTTTTATTAAATTAATAGAACAGGCCTGTTCTAAATCGTGTTGAATTGTTGTCATCAAAATAACTTTACTTCTTATAAATAAATCAATTAACTTAATATCTTCATTTTTTAGCATTTCATGACAATTTAAAATTTGTCTAAGAATCATAGTTTGATCAGAAGTAACACGTTTAAAATAATGTGTTTCTAAAGTTTTTTGCCTTTTTGATGTTTCATTATATTTAACAATTGCACTATTATCATTATCAAAACATACAGGCTCTTTTATTATGTAGACTATTGGTATTTTGCTGTCGGTTAGGCCTATATAAATATCTACATATTTATCTCCAAAAGGAAGAACATATACAATTTCTGCACAAAAAACCACTAAATTTTGTAAAAAATAACTATACATGAGCATGCCAATAAATTTCTTATAAATATTGTTGTACGCAAAACTGTCATTAGAAAACATGGGTTTATTTATTTACTGAATTTTTAGTCCAAATGACAACTGCCAAGTAACTCAAGCCGAATGTCATCTGATAAAAAATTTTAAGATAATTTATATGTTATACTTTAAAACAGTTGAATATAAATACTAGCAAATAAATTAAGAACTATTTTCTTACTATAAACATTCAAAATCATGGGAGAAGTTTTTTTAGCACATAAGGCATCAATTATATGCTACTGTATGTTATTTTTTAGTTCTGAATTTTAAATTTTAATTAAATGTTTATGAATATCAATTTTACTGTCAAAATAAATAATTTTTTGTGCAATATTGAAAGTGAATTTTAGTCAAATTTGACTTCTATAAAATAACAAATAATTAAAAGCTCGTTAATTTTATATTTTTCTTGTTAATACTTACATAGTCTTGTTTTATTCTGATAATTCGATTAGACATTAAATGTAGAGACTAGTAATAAGAAAACATCAGATACAATAAAATAAATTACTATCACGCTAGAAATTACGAAAAAATTCAATGCAATACATTATGTATTTGACAAAGATGTGAAAAAATTGTTTGATCACGTGAGTTGTTTATAATTTTATGCAATATTGATGCCATGTTACGTATTTGCTTATTCTACTATCAAAAAAAATTATATAAACAAAATTATTAATTTTAAATCTGTAAATCCGCAAATATTACAAAATAATATTGTTTAAATATCTGATGATAATGTAAAATGACCCATTAACTTAACAAATAAACAACATTGTAGCTAAATAAATTGTTGAAGAGCAGTAATAAGTAAATTAAATATACTGTTTCGATTTAATTGAATATATATATTTCGAGCTTTAAAATTACCTTAACTTTTTAAATTTATAATCCGTTATTTCTTTTAATAATATCATTAATATTACATAAGTTTTTTTCGTAATAGCTTTCCAAGTAAGTGTTTATGTAAAATTTAATCCGTTTATATATGATACGATTAAAAAGTAGGTTTATAGATCAGAAACGCTATATATATATATATATTTTATATAGACAAAAATCATGTAAATATCATACCTAGCACATTAATTTATATGAATTTTTCTATAAGTCATTGTATATATTCTAGATGTTATATTATTACTATTTGAGGATTATTTTTCAAAGAAAAAGTTTTGTTTTTGTATCAAAACTCAAAATAATTTTACTTAAATAAAAGTTCGCAATAAATGCAACATAAAAGTCATTTTTAATCTACTAGTTTTATTTAATTCATCATAATGTTAAATTTTAAAATAAAGCTGCATTCCTTAACTCACATAATCCATAACTACCAAAAAAAAATGATATTATAGGTTTCAGATTACAAACTTATGTTTGAATTTTTTTATGCAAGTAAGAGGTAGGAGAAACTTTAAAAGGATTTAGAGAGATTTAAAAAGTGATCCTTATCACACTGGTACTGTGAAGTTTACATACTAAAATCCTCCACATAAAACTTGCCGGAGCAGCAAACTTTGCCGTATCCAGTAGGCTTTGGCTCCAAGAAAACACATTCATTTATACCTCAAATCGCGTCACGAGTGACTTCACTTCGGATATACAAAACGGGAGGTGCCCTTAGCACAGTGGTAGAATGCTATGCTTCCATTGAGCAATGGCTGGGTTCGATTCCTAGGGGCACCAAAATTGTAACTACTTTCTATGATGCAGTTGGAACAACTCAGATGATGAAAATGTCCACGATAATCATTAAGTTGATTCAATGAAACTTGTGTGTGTCCAGACACAAGATAATTAGCATCTAGTGTATAACGCACCTCAAAGCCCAAAAGCAGTATCACCCTTTGGTAACTTAATGATACATAAAAGTATCAAATAGGTACGGCCTAGTTGGAGCCCATAGCTGGTGCACTCTAGAGTGGGATCCTAGAGCTAACCAAGAGACTAGACGATGTAGGGCAATAGAAGGTCTCGTGGACCATATCCTACATGATTCTGTAACACGGTGGCCGAAACTAGTGGGAGACTGATTGTCAACGCAGCCCAATAAAAACGGCGGGCTGGGGATGTGGTCGTATAAGGAGCCGTGTGCAATACAGATGATTGTAGGGACCTTTGAGTCAGTACGATAATGTCTCTCCTCGGGTTATAGATAACTATGCTTGTAAAATATATTTGCTTTGAGGTATAAATGGAAAGTGTTCTCCTGGAGTTAAAGTCCAATGGTACGACGGAGCTTGCTGCACCGGCAAGTTGTATGGAGGGAGTTTTAGTGAGTAAGAATCTCACAGTACCAGTTGAATGAGGATCATAACCAAATCCCATTGGTCTTTATGTAAGGTTTCTCCCCACCTCTTACTTGCAAGAAAAAAAAATTCAGCACGGAAGGTTGAGAATATATATTTTATAAATAATACCCTTTACGTACAATTATCTTAAACAATAAGCGTTAAATTATGTTATTTTTTTTTTGTTTAAATAGTTTTCTATAAATATCACATTAACACACAACTATTTCCATATTATTATTACAACATTAATTAATAATTCGCCTTCTTGTGCATTTTATCTATTTAAAATTTGAATTAGAAACTATAATGTAATCTACAAAAACCCTATTATATATTATATTATATTTATTTGATTAAAATTTGGTAATATTATATAAAACCCATTATAATTGTATAAATTATATATAAAACAAGAAAATCTATAATAAAAGAAACATTTCATTTTTTATAAATTTAATTACAACACAAAACAAAAATAAATTGTTACTCAGAAAAGAAATTGATATATTTAATTTAAATAACAAGAAAAATATTAGAAATGTAAAATTAAGATTTATATAGTTTAATTAGATAAAATTGATTGTCTTTTTGTGACAATTCGATCATATTTAACAAACCTTATCTAAAGTTCAATTAAAATTCTAATCTATACATTTATCTCCCTCTTATATAACCGAACCATTTTTTTGAACTATGATGACTGACACATCCTAGGCTTTTCAAAATCCTATAAAATATATATCTGTATTCACGGCTTTAAGCACCCTGATCCAGGTTCAGAAAATACTAGATCCAAAATATTGTATCTTAATATTCATAAAATCGCAAATTCAATAGCGTTAAGCCATACATGTAAGTGGTATTTTTTAGAAAAAAACTAGTTCAAATATGAAAATAAAAGCTGCAATTCTTTAATAAATTATAGATATTTATATATTAATGTTAATTGAAAATTTGTAATGGACTAACAATAATGAATATTGCATAGTGAACATGAACAGTATATTAAAAATATATGAATTCAAGACTCATTTTAAGATAGATCAATAAAATATCTGATTAAAATATAGAGTAATGTAGAAAACAAAGAAGTGCTTTAATTTAATTTATAGTATGTGTAATATACATTTTATTGATAATTTCTAATATTCGTTAAGAAGGCGTTTAAGAAAAAAAAAAGATACTTACGTAGGCAATGTTTGGAGGGTTGGTTGTATGTTTAGATAGGTAAATGAATGCTAAAGATAAATATTTAAGATATCTACTTTTTATTAGATAATTTAATGTATCCAGCAAAACTTAATATAAAATGTAATATAAATACCATAAAATTCTTTTTACAAATTAATTTTCTTATCAATAAAATTTCTAAAAATATAAAGTGATAATACAATTTACATTTATATACATCTTACCTTCTTTTTTCGTTGCTGTGCATATACAAAGAATCAAAATATAAAAAATCTCAAAAATTGGCTATCTATTATAATAAAATTTATTTGTTAAGAATTTGAATTTTCAAAATGACGAATTATTGTATAGATACATTTTATAGAAAGTAAAAAAATTATGTACTAAAAATCATTGTGTTTACCGGAATAATAAAACTATACATTAATTTGAAAATATAATAATACATTACTTTACGACTATAAAACTCATAAAAATAATAATTTGATCCGATATGTCAATATAATTTACATTTATATATTAATAGATTAAATATTTTACATATGTTATATCTGTTTGTCTTTTAAATCGTATACTGAGAGTTCCTAACAAATCTTACATTTGAATCCATAAGATTCTATTTTCTTTGAGTATCGCCTTACCGAACCAATTCTTATTAAAGTTTTATTATCGAAGGATAGTATTGTAGAACTTTTTGTAATTCTTTTATAACTCTGCTTTGTATAGATGACTTACTACAAAATTTACCTTGGTCCTATTTCCTAGATACTCAAAATATACGTTATTTTGTTATAATTCAAATAGTTTTCTGTAGGAATTAGATTTAAACTCTACGATAGACATATCTAACATTTAATTATATTGCAACGAATGATATAATATCATTATTAATGAATACAATCATATGATGAAAAGTATTTTTTAATTATTATGCATTTAACACTAAATCTTACTTTTAGAAATGTTAATAATTATAGTTTTGATCCGATTATAAACGATACTTTAAATAAGAAATTGTTTATAATATAAGTACGTATTTCAGGACAAATTTTATTTGGAATTTTTTTAAAACTCAAATGAGAATGCATTTAGAAAGAAATACGGCTAATTTAGTTTAGTAGGTGGTAGACAGGGTAGGTTAGGTATTTTTTATCTAGAAAAAGACCAATTCTTAACTTAAGAAACAATTAAAGTCTGCAAAACAAAGCAATGCAAAGTATTTATTATTCATTTATATTTTTGTATATTTAGATCATCTATTATGGTTTGTTAGGCTCTTTAAGTTTTTAAATGACCGATGTATGAAGAAGTTGTGCCAAGGAATTAACCATAATTTATAATAGTGTAAATATAGAAATTCAACCTTGAATTATAATTATAAAACAATAATATACTATATACACTATGAAGCTAAATTATTAAAAAAGCTTCAACATAACGTATTTTAACAACAAACAGAAACATACATTATCTGAATATTGGTTAATATATTCAAATCATTGGGGTACACAGAACTTATACTCTTATTAAAAAATCAATTGAAAAATGTATATGTATATATAAGAAGGATAATGAACTTGAAAGAAGAAGAAAATTATTTTTACTTCTAAACAAAAAAAAATAACATGTATAGTATATGTAAAAAGAGTTAAGAATTATTGGTTTTCGTGATGATATTTTTAAGAGAAAAATAATTTTAAATAATTTTTATTGTTAAGTAACTATAGCTTAATAAACATATAAGAAGGAAATAACAATGTCGTAAAATTAAGAACATCTAAGACTACATAAATACATATTATTGGTATATAAGGGAACTTTGTGTGCCTTTTTTTGTTTTTGAGCCATTTAAAAGATTTGTTATTTTTTCATCTCCTTCCTGTATACATATATAAGAAGACAAATCTCGAAAAATATGAAAAAATTAAGTACATCTCAGACTACATATAAATTCATATAATTGTTATATAAGTTTCTTTTAGTTGACTTTTTATGTTTTTGTGCCATTTAAAGAATTTGTTAATTTTTCATCTCTTTCTTATATATATATATAGATACAATAAGAAAACAAATCTCGAAAAATATGAATCAATTAAGAACTGCTGAAAATTCATATAAATTCACATTATTGTTATATAAGTAAAATTTGTGTGTCTTTATTTGTTTTTAAAGCATTTATGTAATTTGTTAATTTTTCATCTCCTTCTTGTGTCATATATAATAAGACAAATCTTGAAAAATATGAAAAAAAAGAACAGATGAAAATGCATATAAATACAAATATTTGTTATATAAGTGACACTTGAGTATCTTTTTTTGTTTTTAAAGCTTTTATGAAATTTGTTAATTTTTCCATCTCATTCTAGTGTACATATATAAAAAGACAAATCTTGAAAAATATGAAAAAGTTAAGAACAGCTGAAAATGCATATAAATACACGTTATTGTTATACAAGTGCTTTTTAAGTATCTTTTTTTGTGTTTAAAGCATTTATGAAATTTGCCATTTTTCCATCTCCTTCTTGTATATATATATAAGAAGACAAATCTTGCAAAATTTGAAAAAAATAAGAACAGCTGAAAATGCATATAATTGTACGGTCTTATGTGATAACAAGAAATGTGTATATATATGCGTACTTATTAGATTATATGATTTATTTTTTCTTTAAGTAAATCAAAGTATGTCTTTATTATGATTATTTTAGAACAGAATGATTCTAAAAGTTTCTAGTGTAACCGTCGGCGTTCCACGATTCTACATTCTAACATAAGAATAAAACTAATAAATGTATACTAATTGGTAAAAATTTTTTTTATAATGATTAAATATTTTAAAAACTCCCAGAAACAATCTATATTTTAATTGCAATTACATCTAAATATATATACAAGTCTTTAAGTATCAGCAATATTTCTAATTTTTTTGGCTAATGGAAAGTCTCTGTGTATATATGTCATGAGAGAGATAATGAACACGAAAAAGGGAGAAATTGACATCTCATAAAAACTAGTAAAAATAAAATATGTATATATGTAAATAGATTGCAAAGTTTTTTTTTATTCTAATAAAAATGTTTGTACATACATGATTTAAATTTTTTTAAAGGGTATCTATCTCCATATATATATAAGTACAAAATAAAATTTTATAATCAAAAAAAATATACATAAATATTAGTGCAGTGAAATTAATTGTATTGAAATAATAGAATATTCTATATGGTAACAAATATTATATAAGTATTTTTGTGTAATTAAAACATTCAATTATATAATTATTGCCGGTATCAACACATAGAATAAATAGATTTTAAATTAAACAAATCAGAAAATAATTTGTGTATAAATCAATAACAATGATTTTTCTAATTTAAAGATGAATTCTTATTATTGGAATACATCGAGGTACATTAGAAAGAATATAATCGTGGATAAAAAACAACCAATACCCCATTGGAAAACAATACTGTATAAAAATACAACACTTTAATATAATATAAAACGAAATTTAAACATCATGAAGATTTTATATTTTATTTATTTAATACGAGAGAGCGATTATATAAATGTATCGAGAATAAACACAATTTCTATTAAGAATTATAGCAAAATCTCATAAGTACGTGTATATGAATTTAACATTGAAATTATCTAAAAATTATAATTTTTATACAAAAATGTAGATATTATCGTAGCCAATCAAATACTGATCAATCATATTCTTACAAATTGGCAGATTTAATTGGCTACAAAAAGTATTTAGAAAAATTTCCAAAAGAAGGCATGGAAAATAAGAAGAAAGAAATTGACATATTTCAAATAAATAACATCTTACAAAATCAAGATACTTATTTTATTTATTATATATAATTTTTTGCATAATTTAATGAGAATTTCTAAGAAAATAAGCTTGAATAAGAATTGTCATATTTACAAAAATTATGTTATGTCTAAATAACATCCAGATGATCACGCTAAAAAGCATTTCTCTGGACTAATGAAGGAGATAATACGAAGCTGATGTGGAAAGGACTATGAAGATAAGAAGCAACCTACAAGCAGGAGGCGCTAACGCGGAACCTATCCTTGTTAAACTATAAATATAAATTACAATAAGCATACCCTAATTAGATTCATTTATTTTTATGTCGAAATATAACTATATTCCAACGATATCTTATGGTATCATTCATAGAATTTCGCGACCCTATATAGGATATTATAAAATTAGTTATAACAACTTGATCTTAAGATATCTCATGATTTTACGAGATCAAAATTACTTTAATAAAGGAAAAGTTAGAAAAACTTACTTTTGATATATGATAATATTGGCAAACAAGTTCAGGAGATGATTAGACCAGCTTCAATTAAAACGAAATATATATATATATATATATATATCTGATTGTTATGTTAGTATCTTTCTATTAGAGAAAATATTTTATATCTGATCGTATAATATATACTCATTAAATCAGTAGTAGATCAAAAAAAGTAAAAAGGACTCAACATTTTGAACTAATATTTTTTGTATATCTTTTATATAGAAACCTCATTAATAACTATTTCTTATATATATATATATATACATATATATATATATATAATACTTTTTTGTTTAATAATTTGTTTTCGATATTTCTAAAATTTTATCCTTATACATCTGTTTTAAATTAAAAGCAAATTGAGAAATAGGTATAATTATAAATATTTCCTAATTAAAAATATTCATTGTTAATCGTATAGTGTTATAACACTAAATATGATAACGTTTTGAATTTTCACATTTATTTATATCAGTATATAGAAGGAACACAAATAATTTTAAGCAGTCTGAAAGTTTTCATAAATTATCTATTTTAATTTTTATAATCATAAATAAAAAACTATAATCATCAAAATATTCTTGTTTACACATATCACACAATTCATCAGACTGATGCTCTATGAATAATATTAGTAAGTAAAATTATTTAAATAGTCGAAATGTCTAAAATTGCACCTTTAGTCTAAGTAAAACTGTTTCTAAATAGCCTAATATTTAAAATTTTGATCTTAATTTTAATATCCCTTTTAATAATTGAATCATTTATTCAGATAATGGTAAACTTATATCTATAGAAGTTTTCGCATAAATTCATCTAAATGATTATGTAATAATCATACTTATGTTTGATTGGCAATAATTAGGTATAAATGCGATCATTAAAATCATTATTTTCTACGGACTAGAAATATTGAACCGGAGAAACCTTATGTCTATCAATCAATAGATTATATGACTAAATTTGGGTAAAGCACATGTAGCGGAAGAGCTTTTTTAAAATTATAGTAAAAAGCTGCAATTACAATTCTTGTGACAGCCCGTGTTTTTTCACTGTTAATGTAATTTTTTTTTATTTATGCTCATGGTCTTATTTATCAGCTAATGATTATTATACAATTTAATACTTCGGAAATTTGAGTATACATCTGTATTCCAACTTTTCAACTTCTCGCGACACGTGGGATGCGCAAGCGCTATAAGGTCTTGTCCATTGAAGTTGGTATAACTAAAATTACTCAAATTTCTGAAGTATATAATTCGTATAATAATCATTTGCTGATGAAGAAGAATATAACATAAAATATAAAAATTATTACACTAGCAGGAAAAAATTGACTGTCTTGGATTAGATATTGTATAATACTCTATTTATAGTAGTATTAATTTCACAAAAACTTCATTGTCATTCCAAACTTATCTTATCTCTTTTATGCACCAATCCAATCTTTGATTTCTCATTGCCCATAAACAAAAAAAGTTTATTTAATATTTTAGGAGGGAAATTTAAAATAAACAAAGTATAGAAAAGAGCGTAGATTTTGAATTTAAAGGATTTTATAGCAAAAATAAAACAAATTTTTATTATAAATTAATTAAAATTATGCAATCAAAAACTAAACAAAAATGTTAATTACTCTTTATTCAATGATCTTTATTTGAAATTTATTATTAATTTTTCTTTGTCTACAGAGTAACAACTCAATTAAAAAGATGACCAGATAATATTTTTTGAAATTTAATACGGCCTTTAAATTTTTTAAATTCTCTTGACATTTTTGAAGAAATTCAAAATTTAATTAAATTTTTACTAAAAATCAATCGTAATGTCAAAATTAAATATTTTTTCCATAATAATAGTTACAGTTGTAAAATTTAAAAAGTTTAGGAATTCATTATTTCTAAACTATATTATTATTGTGTAAATATATATTAATATTTTAAAATCTTATTTGCATTCTGGGCTAATTTTCACTTTATCCCCCCCCCCCTTACCAATATAAATACAGAATTTTTTATTTTTAGCCCTGTTTTTCAAAAGTCGAAGCGTCCAGAGCGGAAAGGAACAGAGAAAAATTTACATAAGTAAAAAAAAGGTCTTAGAAATATCTAATTTGAACATAGTTTATGAAAAATATATTATTTAAACCAATTTAATAATGATTTCTAATAAACTATGAGTTAAATAGAAGTATAAATTTGTAAAAATATGTTTTAACCTATTGCTTTCTTTTGTCATTACATTTAATTTTTGCTAAAGATAAACATGTTTATACACAGTTTATGTTGTTTAAAACAGATTCTAGGTTTGGTTATTCTTAGTTTGGTAGTATATTTATTAGTCTTGTTTTTTAGGTTTTTATTGGTTTTTCTAGACAAACAAAGTAAAAATAATGTTATATTTATGCTCTTTTAAAAATTATTGATTCGTTTAGAATGTCAATTTATTAATATATGTTATATTTTAGCTCCAAAAGTAAAATATTACATGTTTGGAAAATTCTTTAATTCTTGAAAAATATTCATTTATAACAGCAAATGAACCTTATAAATATTGTTTATATAGAGATCTTCGTTGTTATACATTGCAATGTACAATAAAGATAAATCTTGATCAATAATTGGAAGAAGGAAATTTTTAAAAAATTGAAAAAAAACGAAAAAACAATTGTTTTATTTTTGGTAAATATGCTATTTTATTACAACTTTATTTTTTTGACTTTTGCTCCTTCACATTTTTTCCGCTTCGAATTTCGAAAAAAAGGGATATTTTTTAAAAATTCTTAATTTATATTGGTAAGGGGGGGGGATAAAGTGAAAATGCTCCGCATTCTGCAGAAATCTAAACATTTCTGGAAGCATACATCCCGTCTAATGTGATGAAGAAAACTCCAGAGTGCATCTCTTTGGAACGACGAACAAGATACGATAAAGATTATGCAGAAGAAGTGTTAGAGCTGTAAGAGCACTAGCGAATATGGCGACTGTTGAACAAGCGATGTCGGTATAGGAGAATGAAGCTAAAAATTTGGAGTTGAAAAACATAAATTATTCCACAGAAACCAAAGTCTATGAAGAGCCGAATCTAGTGAGCGATACCGAGGGAAATTGTGCTAATCTAACTTTAAACATAAATTAACCTAATAAATCTTTTATATGTTGTCAACACTAAACACAAACATTGGCGTACTTACGAATGTAGTAACATCCATGCAAGCTTCGTTTGATTGTGTGACCCAACTTGACATGCCTTTCATGACGGTTGACAAAATTTTGACATCTGTCCATGTGTTGTAGTAATGTACATCACAGTATCTAAGAAAAACAAAATCTCAATAAAGAATATTAGTTAAATCACATAAATATGTTTTTATAATTTTGTATTCGAAATTATTAAAAGAATGTAGTTCATATATAGTTGTAGCAGATCAAATACATATTAAACATATTCTTACAAATGACAGTTTTGATTTGTTGAAAAAATTATTTAAAAACATTTGTTTTAGAGGGTATGGAAAATAAGAATAACAAAATTGCCAGATATAATAGAGAAATTGAAATAGATCCCAGCACATCATAAAATTTGCGATCACATATGAAAGTATTTTGTATATAATATAGGATATATACTCGTTTTTGCAGTGTAAAATGTATATTATTTTTTTAGTATAACATGTATATATATTAGAAAGGTATATTTGGATCAAGATAATCTTATATAATTTTATTTTATATAAGAAAGCATAAAACTAACATTGTAAATTGTTCTATTATTTGATTCATTTAATTTAATGATCTTTCAATATGACTAATATGAAATGTTTCTTTATGCATAGAAAGAAATCAAAAATTAATGGAAGTTGAAAATATAATTGGTTTTCTTAAAGGATAACAAAATTTTAAATAAGTGTGCTTGGTAGAATAATTGCACCTTGATTTGTGATATCGAAGGTCCAAGGTTCGATTCCCGATGGCAATAAAATTAAAATTTATATTCGCTGTGTAGAAATAGATGCTGTTGGACATACAGACGTCACTAAAATAAAATTGGCAAATTGATAGACCTCAAATAATATGAAAAATATCTCTTGTTTTGAATTAATTATTAATTTCTAAAATATATTAACAATTCGAATTTTAATACATTTAATTTGTTCTTTCGTGTTTCAAAATACCATGGCTGTATAATCTATAGGGATCTAAAAGCCAATTATCGCACTCTTGATGTAGAAATTTATGAAGTTTGTTTTTATACAAACAAGATATAGTATAAGATTGAGATCTGTTCAATTATTTCATTAAAGACAAAGAAGTTTAATAAGTTTGCTTTTAGTGTTCTGTGTGAGAGAAAGACACATCTAAGATATAGATGATTTTTTTATATAATATCGACACTAGATTGAAACGATAAATCTACACTGAGTTTTTAAAATCTTCATTTTAATATATTTATTGATTTAATGAGCGATTAGAGGCTTGTATAAAAAAAAATTAATACCAAATCAAATCCCAATGGTTACGTCGGAGATAGTGCAGCGCAAGTATTCGGTAATAGTTAAGAGTTAGAAATTCCCTATATCAATTGGATAATTAACTCTCTTTCTTTTGAGTTCATGTATAATATTTCATCTTCCCTTCTACTCGCCAAGAATATGAAATTTTAAAGTAAATATAGGCTAAAAGTCAAAATTTTGTTTTTTGAACTTCCAAATTTTTAATATTCCAAGGATGACAAGTATATATATTCAAACATCAAGAATAAGAATAAAATCATGAAAAAATAAATTATCTAAAATTACATAATTTTGATTTTCTTTTTTCATTGATGACAAGTATATATACACATTTTTAAAAAATAAGAAGCTGATAAAAATCATGAAAAAATTTTTGTAAAAATGTCATAATTTTAGAGTTTTGAAATTTTCATTTTATAAATGAGGAAAATTATATATACATATATATATATACAATAAGACAGAAAAAAAAATCATGAAAAAATAATTAGTCTTAATGAAATAATTTCTAATTTAAGAGATTTAAATTTTAGATTTTCCAAACTTGACAATATATATACAAATGTAATAAGATGAAGAAGAAAATCATGATAAATAACTGAGGAAAATATTTACCCCAAAATAATTCATCACAAAAGAATTTAGCTATATCACGAAGGCTTTAAAGTAATTATTCTTGACATTTTAAACGACCAATTAAGTATTAGAAAGAGATGTATTTGTATATGTATATATATTTAAGAAGAGATAATAACATCGACAAGACAAAAATAATATCATTAAAATTAAGAATAACAGTATTATAAGTAAAAACTTCAAAAGTAGACTTAATATTCTTTGCGATTGAAAAATTATAATTATATCTATCGCTTGCAAACAAAGTAAAGTTAGTATGTATAATAGAGAAACAACTTTAATTAGTTTAATCGTTTATATAACAAACATTGTTAAAAACATTGTTTTCGAAAAATTTATCATATACCCGAACTTAGATAATTAAAAAAAATTTTATTTCGAACAGATTCCAATTAATACTACATAATTGAATAATCTATGTGTGATAAATCATTTGCACACTGAGACGTGGCCTGCCCTGAGGATTAGCTATATTGACTGGCACATCGATAGACTGAAGAAATGATTGACTTTATATGGCAAAATGAGCAGGTATATATATGTAATAAAGACATATAAAGATTTAAATAACAAATGTTTTCTGTGTTTTAAATATCTCCAATTAGTCATTAGAATTTTATTTAAATAAGACACTTTTAGGGAAAGACTAGGAAAGATTAATTATTAAGGATTGAAAAGCACAGAAATGAACAATCTAAAAGAAAACAACAATATTCCTTATTTAGGGCGTAAATCAACCTCGAAGTCTATATATAAAATAAAATAAAAATTATATGATACTAGAAATTTAAAATGCCAACAAAATTTATAAATTTTTACTAATATATGTGTAGATATAATAAACATAGCAAGTACTTAATATAAATATACTAAGAAATAAAAATCATTTTAATAAGTTCATATTTATTGCAACAATCATATGTATCTATGAATAAAAGAATAAAATACCCCAGAATCAATTACTTCATATATTTTATTCGTACAGACTTAACATATTGAACAATAACGTTTTTGATGATATATAATAAGAAGTTATGTTTGTTTTTGAGTTATAAAAATATCGATTTATTAATATAAAAAATATTTCATATGTAAAAAGAATAAACAAATTATATTAAAGAACCCAATCGATAAAAATTAAGTATTGTAAACAATCAAACTATTGTTCTTTTTGTCAAGACAGATGGTTAAAAATTTAAAAATAAAATTAAAGACAAATTAAAAAATAAAATTCACGTATCTTATATATTCTAAAAATATAATGTCAGTGTAAATGTACTATTATTAATATTCTGTAGGACTGATTATAGAGATTTTGACCTACAATAAAAAAATAGAAGAGAAATAATCAGTTATATAAGATAGTAAATGAACAAAGTTAAAAAATAAAACAAATATACAGTGAAAAAAACGAGATTATAATTTTTTTATGATTTTGATTATAAATAAATTCATTTTTGTACAACATCCATACAATAGAGAAAAGAATCCGCAATTTAATATTTGATATGTTTAGATTTCATTACGTTAACATTTTATTGTAAAATTATATAATCTTAACAATGAAAAATTTATATTTGGGATACTATATTTTTTGAATATTTCAGAGATGAAAATATTTTTCATAAGATGGGGTGAATGATCATTTAAATATAACATATCTAAAAAACAATTGAATTGGTATATTTTTGAATTACACCCCCTAATAGATATACTTTCTGTTTGCAAATAATTAGACCATCAAAAGTATACATAATTTAAACAGATAAGAGGACGTTGTATATAATAGAAAAGAAAACAAATAAAAAGATTACATATCTAAAAATAGTTATAAAAATGTACACTAAATCAAATTATTGTTCACATTAGATATTATACCATGGATTTAATAATTGCAGAGTGAAATTTTGACTGAACCTTCCTAAGATTAATTTGGTTGTAAATTAAATTTTTATAAAAAATGCACATATTTTATTTATGTTCCATTAAAAAAAGTAAAAGAACATTATAATCACATTATAAGTTACTTTAAAAATATTTTGACACAAAATAAATTATGCAGAAAAAACCAATTAACTCGTTTCGCCCTTATTTCTAATTTCTAAAAGCAAATTCCGTACACTAATTTTTTTTTGGCAGAAAAACAAATCCCTAGGTGAAAGATTATCGAAATGTTGTTTTTTACAAAAACAATTGGATAATATGGTTAAGCCATTTATAATATTAAAGGCGAGAAATTAATTTTTACAAAATAAAAGAAACAATTTCTTTGAAAAACAGTCCAATATTTATAAAGATGAATCATAGCTTATTTCCTCGTTTAAAGGACAAGGTTCTATTGTATCAATACTAAATTAGTAATACTGTCATTGTTTTTTTTTTGTTCCGTAAATCCTAACCTATCTTCTATTGTATAACAAAACATAAGGTTACACATTTGATAATCTTTATAAATTGTTAGTTTGAATATTGTACTGTTTCTATAATAGAGATGTATTGTTTTAATAAATATCAGTTGTAGATAAAGTCTAGATCTTAAGTAATATTGAAGTTACAAATAAAACCTAGATGAAATACGCTTAATACGTATAATACATGTCGAATTAATATAATCAACTTGTTTTAAGGTTAGAATATTAGTAAAACCGCTTAATTCAAGGTATCTGTGTAAAATAAAAAATAAAAATAATTCTTAGTTAAAAATACATTATGTTAAAATATAATAATTTGAAGTATTTATATTTTTCAATTATTATTTGAAAATGACAAAAACGGATCTACAATAAAAATATAATACAAGGATCAAAATGATGCAAAACTAACACACTCGTAAAAATCAAAAACAACTTGCATTATAGGCATAAAACTATCTATGTAGAAATTTTTAAGTTAATGAATTTGAATATAAATTTTGCATAGCAATATATATATATATATATAGAGTGGATAAAAAAATATTATGTTCAAAACTAAATAACAAACCGTTTTCTGATACAATTTTATAATAAATAGTGTAATATAAGGAAAATTCTCATATAGAGTATTAATAAACTGAAACCGAATGTTCTATATATAAATTAGAGTTGAGTTTTTCATAAAAAATGATAAGTAATATTGTATAAAGTAGCTTTTAATAACATTTTTTAAATTATATTTTTTGTAGTAGACACTGAATATGTAGAACATTTGTAAAATATTTAGAGATATAAAATTAATATCTAGTCCTTTATCTTTAAGATTAACGTCACTACAAAAAAACATTGTAACTAGGCCTTTTCCATAATGACTTTTAGGATATACGTTTTTATGAAAAAACTTTTTTGTTTTCCGCACGACGAAGTTCTTTTTGACAATCATTAAAAAATTTTATGTAACAATGGGCTTCAAAAAATACAAAAATAGAACTTTACTATTAATGAACAACTTCACTTACAATTAGAGATAAAATCGATGTTTAAATCGACCGTGTTTACAAAAAGAGGGCAGTTTTTTAAAAAAACATTATTGATGCAGTGTTTAATGAAATTTGTTAATGACGAATTAACCTCTAAAGAATTTATCTAGGGTCATCTTTTATTCTTTTATACGATTCTATATCCCCATTTTTTAAAATTCAAATAACTGGTGGTCAAAGAAGTCCGTAGAAAGCAGGATCGAATATTAGAAATGTTAGAAGTCGCGTAAAAGATTCATGTAATGATAAGTGACATTCTTGTAAGTTAATTATGTACATGGTTTTGCAATTTAGAATTTATTTAAAGCTTATTTTCTTATCAGCAGTGAATCTTGACGATGTAATATAAAGATAGATATAAACTTTTGTTCTGATACGAAAAAATTTTACAATATGTACTTTCTGTTTTTTGTATGAGAATTCAAATTGGAATTTATCAATAAACTACCTACAATAAACGTATGAGGTTAAATTCATTGTTAACAAAATTCTAAGTAATAGTTTTCTCTTATCTTTCATGGAAAAAAAAAATTAGGAAGAGAGTAATATTATGAGAAAAGTAGAGAATGTCTAGAAATATTATTTAATGAACGATCATTAACATTTTCGAAATATTTATAACAATCGAAAAGCGAAATTTATTAGATAAGAAATTTAGCATATAATAAAATTTGAAAGTTTGTGCATATGGTAATTTATTGCAATTACATATCTGTCATATAAAGTATATATTAACACTGATTCAGACAAAGTTTAAAATCAGCTTTGAAAGTCTTTATTAGTTAACATTCAACTTTAGATAATATATTAGTAATAAATAGATACCAAATTATCATATATACTGTTTACAGTTATAATTAAGATGAATCAGTAGAACAAAATATTTCAAATGTAAAGTTATAAATAATTAGAACATTATATTAACCATATTAAAGACTGTCATTCTATTATAAAAAATTATTAAATGAGTTTAAAAATAAAAATATCATAAAAACGTATATATGATACAAAATTCTATTAATAAATAAGAATAATTTTTTTATATATATATATATATCAGTAAAAATCTAGAATTTAGTATAAATAAAAATATATTTAGAAAAAACATGTTGGCCATGTAAAAAAGGTGTGTAGCAATTTGGTTTTTTGTAATGATTTTTACTTTTTTAGAGATAAAGATAATTAAAACAACAAATTATATTACAATAAATACTAAATGAAGGATAAATCATCAGATCAAGCCTTGTAAAATTCTAATATTTTTTATCGATGCTAGGTTCATATTAATCTTGTCTATTATAATAAATGAAACTAATCTTTTTGTAATATTTAAGTTTAAATATTTTGGGATCTGAAATTATCTTCATTTAAGAAAAATATTTAAAAAATAATATTTAAACATATTATGATTAAACAAAAATGATATATAAAAAAGTAAAAAAGATAGTTCGAGAGTATAATAAAGAAGATAAATATAAATTTAAATAAAAATATAATATAATATTAATATTGTTGTGTTATATAAAATAAAAAATAGGTTAAACTATCAAATATTCTAAGAATTAGAAGCGTACATCAAAATGATTAACAGAAGACAAACTAAAGCATTCCAATAGACTACAAAAGAGGTGTGAAGGTTCCGATTTAAAAAGGACTAAGAGCCGTGAAGCTGCCTACAAACAGGAAATGCTAATGCGGAACCTATTAAGAATATACTAGAATATAAAACACCATTAGCATATCCCGTTAAAATTCATTTTTATTAGAATAATAATAGTAATTATGTTTTATATATTTATAAAGATTGTGTATATATATTATAACAATGGTATTTATTATGTTATTTTCCGGAATAAACTATATTATTCCATATTAAATATGAATTTGTGGTATTATTTACCACATTATTATATTTTCCCTCCAAATGAATTTTCTAGAATTTAATTTTCTATAAATATTTTCTTTTTATTTTTACCCCCACCAAAATATGTCAAGAAGAACAGAGGAGTCTAGAAATCAGCAGTATCAATCACTGCATCCCCAGAAGAGGAAGATAAAGCCCAGAGAGGCAGATTTAATAATACAACTTTAATTAAAATAAAACTTCAATACTTTGCAGAAGCATTATAGAATGCTATCCGAGGAGCGGCCAACTCCTGGGTAATACCTAAGAATTAAACATAAAAACAAGAAATAAATATATGACAAATTAATAATTTTTTTTTTTTAGGGAGTATCTACACATCTTATATCCGGCATGAAGCCTGATCCGAAGTTGAAGTGATGAGTCTAAATTTATATATTGATTTATATTATTTGTTTGTTTTGCTGCTCATCGGAATTGTAGGTCAAAGGTAAATTCCGTTTAAATAGTCAATCAGATTAACTGTCAAACTCTTTGAGATGTAATCAAACAAACATGAAACCGAACTTCTACTGAATTAGTAGTACTTCATGTGACATGCACTTGTCTTACTTTTAGTTTGTGAATGTCAAACATGTCTAATGTTTATTTACAATACTCTTAGACGTTTGACAGTACCAATAATCATTGTATAATTATAAACAAGATTCGTCAGTGCAGGTCTGCAGCCTCACACATCTGAAGAAAATATTAATATTGTTATTTTGAAAATTATTTCTTGCACAATTTAGTACATTTTTTAGAGGTTGCCAACGTATGTATCTGTATAATTAATATTTTAAGAAATTTAGATTTATTTGTCTTTTCATATGAGTACGTAAGTATATAATTTGCTGTATATAAAATAATTATGAAACGCATTATGTGCAGAATCGACATAAAAATAAAAAATTGAAGTAAAGTTAAACATATTAATTCGGCTTTAAACAAATACGTTAATTAAACGCAATATTTACTTCTTATTGCAAGGTAAAAACATATTTTTCAAAACAAGTAAATTAGATTCTTTCAAAAAGAAATTAAAACACAATCATTGAGTGATTTAATTACAAGAAATGTCTGACACTATATAACAATCATTTAAGACATATAATTTAGTCTAACAATATATTTGTTGAAAGAATTAGGACATATTTATATACAAGAAATAAGATTATAAATCTATTTAAAATAATTTATGTATATGCATTAAAGCATTTAAATTAATGTTAAATATACCAAAACTTGATAAACTAAATACAAAGGTTTTATGGAAGTGTGTAATAACGATTACATCATAAGGACAGTTTTCAAAGTTTACTCTGTCAAATATTCACCAACAACGTTTCAACACATCAATAATACAACAAAAAATGAAAAATTTACAATATGTGTTTATCCATGCAAAATAATTAACCTTTAACTTACGTGGCTAAAAAATGATTACAATAAAAATAAAATTTAAAAAAAAAGTTTGTGTATGAAGGGCAAGGAATATCTATGAAGCAAGTACATAATCATAAAGTTATTAATAGTAAAATATTTTTAGTCTTCAAAGTTTTATCTATGAAGAACAGAGAAATAAAGAAAAAATAAGAAGGAGCATATTGGTTATAAGAAAAAATATTTTTAAAACGAACTCTACAATCTATCTAAATTTACAACGTAGGTAATAACAAGATAATTTAAATTTGAGCTTTCGCTTTTATATTTGGTATAAATACGAAAGCAAACAAATAAAATTTCTTTTACGATCAAAAATAGAATGAGTAAGAAGTGATACAAATAATATTCATTTATTAAAACTAGATAGTATTGGATTATAAAAAAATATATACATATGATTCATACATATTGCTTTGCAAGATAAATACATAAGAATTCAAAATAAAGATATACGATCAAGATATTAGATGAAATAAAATTTTCTTTTAGATTAAAATCTACGCCAAGAAAAACAAAAATAAACCCCAATATTGCATATAGTATAATTTAAATAAAATTAAAAAAAGCAATGAAGTTTTTTTTTAATTATCTAGAACATATCAGACGATTTTATAAATGAAAATTATACTAAAAAATCAACTATATTATATTTATATATGACCAATATGTACACGTTATTAAGTATAATAATTACTAATGGTAAAAAATCGAAAACAAATATTATATAAAAATTTTAAACGAATTAAGATTGACCTCGTATATTACATTTTTTTGGTTTATAGAATTCTAAAGAAGTTTCAATTATAAAACATTGTAGACTTTTGAAATCGAAGTTGGTAAAAAACAATTGTCACAAATATTAATTTGTTGTTTACAATTTTATTGACCACACAAAATTAGAAATTATGACCAAAAAATTCTAAAAAGTAAAATCATTAATACTTTTATCATATTTATAAAAATATATTATTTTATTATTAATTGAAATAAAAAAATAAAACAATTCAAATATCTATCGGTTAAATATTTAAGAATTGCTCTTTTGTTATATATAATACCTTCTAAATCCGTAAAGTATAATATTTTTATATAATATTTAGATTAAAATTTACGTATGAAGATCGAAATATTATAAAAAAGTTCATTTACGAAAGAAAAAAAAATTTAAAATTCAATCAACAATTATCGTAAAATTATATAATCATTAGAAAATCATTTATTTAATTATAATTAGAAGAATTGATGAAAATTATTTAAATTAACAATATAAAATAAAACCTATTCATTGTAAAATCGTTCAGCAACAGTAAAAAGAATTTTACTTAGAAACGACATTTATGTAATTGATTTTAAAAATCCTAGGGAACCCCTACTTAAATATATTTTCCATATTATAATATAATAAGAAATAATAAGTTTATTTTCAATTATGAATAATTAAATAAAAACAATAGCTCATACAATTTAATATAAGGTTGCTGTAAAATGGGTTCGAGATTTTATTAAAGGCGTCGCATTATTAAAAAAAATAAAACCAAAAATACGGAGCGAATAGAAATGCATATAAATCCAATACATTTAATAACAATAAAAAAATTAATTATGAAATGCTATATTTATTAAAAAATCTTTTATGCCATAGTTATACGCTAACGGAATATAATTTTCAAAATTTATATTTTTAAGCAGAAAATAATTTAAAGTAATATAAAGAGTAATAACATAATATAAAATGATTAACACTTGCTTAATTTAAATTAAAAAACTTATAAAAACACGTTAATTTAGAATAAGTATTTCTTAACTATAATACTATATAATATTTCACCTGGACGTTTTCAAGATTATTTACAAAAAAATAAAAAAATTCGAAAAGTTTGAATTGCATATATTAAATATTAACAATATGATAATACTTCGGGAAAACAAATAAGAATCTTAGAAAAAACACCTAAATAATATTTATATATCGTTAGTTTAAAAAATTTACAAGTATTCTTAAGAAATTAAATTTTTAGAATATATAAGAATTCATTTACACATATTTAAATAAAAACAAAAAATTTATATTATTTAGCATAAAAATGAAATATTATTAGTTAAAAGAAAAACTTAAAAATTCCTCTTATAAAATAAAAAATTTTGTTCTTTGTCTTATAATTATCAGATATTTAAATTTTTTGAATCAAAAATTTTATATAACTGTTATTAAAATGTTTTTGAAGAAAAATTGAAATTTAATTATGATATTATTTATTGTCTATAGTTCTACAAAATGCGTTAGATTAAATTTAAGTATGAAAAGGTCAAGAAAAGTTATACTTCAATATAAATTTTTAATACACAAAGATTTATCAACAAGTAAAATAAAATAATGCCAATAAAAATCTTTGAAAAAACTAATATATTTCGAAATGCAATTTCAATAATGATATTTGAGGTTAATATTACAAAAATAATTAAAAGAAAATATATTTAAAGTAGTAGGATAACTTTTTTTAAAAAAAAACGTATTGGACTAAAACTCGTTTTGAAAATTAATGTTAATATCTAGAATAGTTATAAAAAATATTCAAACTAAACGTTAAAAAAAATTCTAGATAAGTAAAAAGAAGAAAATTTTTATACAATTAAATTTTTACGACTTTTGAAGCGCGAAGTCTCAACCACTATAACGAAAATAATATTTTTTGATCATTATAAAATTTTATAATTTCAAATTTTGCTCTTAATAATACATATACGACTGATTAAAATAAGGAATAGTTTTAGAACATATAACGACTTAATCTTTTTTTAAAAATAATGTATCAATCGAAAATTTAAAATGCAATATATTACACCTAGATATTAAACATGATGATATATACAACCTACACGAGAAACATATGATTCAATAACGAAAAATTTACAAAAATACTAAAAATAATCTATTAAAAAATTTCATATATTTGTATTTCAAAAGAAACCATATCACGGAGGGTTTTAGAAAATTGTAGATTAAAAATATTAAATTACAATCATTATTTCATAAAGTTTTAAAAATGATTTAAATTATTCTTATGGTAAAACATTAAATACTATTAATCGCAAGGAAGCATTAAAAAGTTCTTTATATCTAAAAACTCATTTTTTATGCTTAACTTAAGTTTTTAAAATTATTATAAAAATGTAGCTTATATAAACCACATAATATCAAAAAAATTCATTTATAAAAAGTAAAGTCTCAAAGAAACATAAAGACATACAACGAAAATAAAATATAAACATATATAGAGGAACACAACAAACGACATTTCATTCTGTTATCATTTATTACAACAGTATTTTGAAATTTTTGGTTATAGACTGTAAAAAAATTATAAAATATCAAAACAAAAAATTATTTCAATGAAAATAATGATAAATAATTAAGAAATAAATCTAATAATGGTCAGAAAACATATTAAATACATTTCAAATGATAAGATAATCAATATATATACAAATTGTAAATTTATACACAAAAGTAGGCTTAAAATAAATTTCGTATTTCTTCATTTGAATTTTTCTAGTAAACATCATATATTCCACGTATTTATTATTAATACTATAATTATGATAAAATTAAAACAAAACAAATACAGAATTGGTAAATTTATTAACAAATATTTTACACTAACCGAAGAATTAAAAAAATATAAATCAATAAGAGCTTGAAGGGTTAATAAAAAGTATAAACAAACCCCAATGCAACTAATTAATAGATATTTATATAAATTTAAGAAAAATTTAATGTAAGAACATATAAATTAAAAAACAAATCTTATCTTTAAAAATGACAGTAAATATTTTAATGCATTACCCCGATTACATTTTAAATATAGATGCAGTAGACGATTTCTAATAATTATAAAATTTAATTTAATTTAAATATTAATTGATTAAAAAAATATAATAATATATTGATAAATTAAATTCTAAATATGAAAACAAAAAAATCTTTATGAATTTTTTGGAATAAACATTTTGATTTTTAAAGAATGAAATCAATCTAATGATTTAATAAAAAAATTAAAATTTTTTAATAATACATGAATACTTTTATTCATAAAAAAATAACATTTTAACATAACACATTATGTAAAACATTTTTATAGATAATGATAGGTTACTTTTAAACTATTCGCAATTTTTTACGCAAAAATTTAACAATTTTAACTGGTTATAAAATATATCAAACTAGTTCTCTTCATAATTGAAATTATATGAAGATCAAGCATGAAGTAAATCTAACGGTTATAAAAGAAAATATATAAACATAAACAAAACATATCTAGGGAATATGATAACATATCAAATAAGATTTTTATAGGATTTATTTTTCAATTATCCAATATTTTCACTCCCCCTTACTTTTAAAATATAATATTTTCTACCATAGAAAATTTGAATCCCAAAGAGAACATAAAAAATAGACACAATAACATTTGTAATTATAAAAGACTTCCTGGACAGTTAGGCAAATACATAGATAAATAGAATTGTACATTAGAAGAAGCCTCATCCCTATGCAGCAGCCAAGTAGATATAAATATTCATAAAAAATTCAAAAAAACAAATTTTTGCGAAAATATTTTATTTTATAAAAATTAATTAAATCATATTAATCTGATAAATCTTAAGTACTTTCAAAGATCTATTTTAATATCACATAATTTTATACTGAAATATTCAAATGTAATTAGTTATTTCTATTGAATTTTCAGATAAACACTGGAATCAAGTCCTTAATGTTTCCAAGTTATTAAGTCCTTTTACTTCTTGGAATAATGATCCAATTTTTTTTTCAAAGTCATTATCATAAGTTTTCCTAAAGAGTATAAGTTTCTGTTTCTGTATATATGCGTTAGTACAGCTTTCGAGATTTAAGTTATTTGTATAATATGCTAAAATATTATTTTTTTTAGTGTAATACGAATATTTTCAGTAACAATATGTTAAAACACAAAAATGACCTTTTTAACAATATTATATATTGCAAATTAAAGAAGTAATTTTTTACTTTTACAATATTTAATTAAATAAATTTATTTGCAGAATTACACCAAAAATACTTTAAGTTTTAATTATATTGTTAAAATCGAACCTCCTATTAAATAAATGTTTAACATGGCGAACACAAAATACGAAAGGGTAACAAGTGAGACCTGTATTTAAGAGAAAAAAAACTTACTAAAAGAAGCTCGGATAGTGAGACAATCATCATAATGCAAAAAGATGTACAAGATGTGACAACGAAAAAGCGAAACAAGTAATTACTGAACTTTAAAATTTTATTATTGATAAAAATTTAATTAGTATGATAAATTGGTATGATATTATATATGAAATTGATAAATTAGTTGTGAAGAGAAAGAGAATAAGAACAAGGAAAAAATAAGGTGTAGAGAACTAGAAGATTTGGTAGAGGAAATATAAGAAAAATTAAAAAAGCAGTTTAAAAAATAGCTGACTAGGACTGTAGCAGTGCCAGTATAAACTTTCAATATCAAAGACGAGAAGAAAAACATTGGTTCATATGTCGAAGAATTATACATATAGCTAGAGGTTGTATGGAGCGTAAAGAAGACAGAAAGAGACTAATGAAAATAAAAGTGTTAAATATTTTGGCATTCGTGATAATAGTAAAATGAAAATATTTAAGGAAATATTTTAAATTGACAACCAGTGGAGGTAGAAAGAGAGAACTCAAGAAACAGTTTTTATGTAAAAAATTCAAACCAAGATAAAAGAAGAAAAAATATTAATAAATATGAAGAATTAGAAGGAAAATTTTCGAGGTATTGTGAAAAGACGAAGAGAAAAGAAAATACTTAACAGGGATAAAATGTTCTTTTAAAACAAAACAATGAGTGAAAGTAGTGCAAAAGAAACAAAATATTCCTTATAAACACCGAGAAAAGTTAGAAAAGTATATTAATTTATTAGAAAGTAGAGGTATTATCAGAAAGACAAAGAGCAAATGGAAAAGCCTAATAAAGCCCATAGAAAAACCAAATGGTAAAGTACAATTGAGAAGCAATTTGATGGCTTATAATGAACTGGAATAAAAAGATCCGTATGAATTGCCATTGATTAGAGACATATTAAAGCAACGCAAGGTTCTAAAGTATTTATGGTTATAGACCTAAAGGAAAGATTCAATCATATAATAATTGAGAGAGCTTACAAACATAAGACAGCTTTTAAGATAAATGGTAGAGTTTACTAATGGAATGGCATGGTAAAAAATTAAAAAATGCTCCCCATATTATGCAAAGAATGATGAACGGAGTTTTAGATAAGTTTAGAGGCAAGAGTGTTGAGGTGTACATGGATGATATTATTATTTATGCATGAGATAGTAATATACAAGAAAATTTTTTAAAACAAGTAATTCGAAAATTTAACACTTGTGGATTAAAAGAAACTTAAAAAAGATACAATATAAAGGAGAAGTATAACTACTTGGAGTAACAATTAACTAAAAAGACCTTACACAAAACGAAAGTAAAAAGCAAGAAACATTAGAATACAGAAGGTTTACAACATGAAAGAGCTTGGGAGATTTTTGGGGTGGCAAGCTGGTTTAGAGATTTTATTCCCAAGTATGCTTATCGGACAGCACGTCTTACAGAAGCACTAAAAAAAGATGTTAAATGGGAATGGTTCAAAGATATGGAATGAGCTTTTATGGATATCAAAGAGGGTTTAAAGGATATGAAAAAATTAAAAATAGTAGATAGTAAAAAAATATTTAGAGTAAGAACAGATGCATGCGATACGGGAATTGGAGCCATACTTCTGCGTGAATACAAGATAGATAGGTGGATTCCGATACAATAGGCATCAAAAATGATAACATTAACAGATAAAAAATATATGATTAGTAAAAAAGAGATGTTGGCAGTGTTATTCGGAATAAAGAAATTTGAGTCAGATTTGTGAGGGAGAAAAATTCATTTAATAACAGATCATTAATCACTGGCCGAGATTAGAAACAAACCGTTTTTCAATAATTACATAATTAAGAGATGGATAGAATATATACAAGAGTTCGATTTTATTTTTGAATATGTAAAAGGAGAATTGATCACGTATTTATATGCTCATAGTAGACAATTTAAAAAAACGAAGTGAAAGTAAAAAAGCGAAAGTAGAAACGGCCCAAAAACAGATGAAAGAAAAAGAAATAAAGCGCATGGTTAATAGAAAAGGTAAAAACTATTGGAAGTTTTCAACAGGAGAAATTAATAAATACAACACAAAGAAATAAGTGAGAACAGAAATTCGTAGAGTTCATGAGGAATTAAATCATCGAGGAGTTAAGGGAACACATTATAAGATTATACAAAGATGGTACTGGCCAGGTATGAAGGACCAGATAACCACATCGCTAAAAAATTGTTAAATATGTAGCATTAATAACAGAAAAACGATCGGGGGTGGCAATTTTTTTTGGCATTTAAGAAATTAGAAAAGTAGCTTATGACGTAATGGATATTGGGGAAATAGAAAGATACGTGCTATTAGGGATGGACTACTTAGAACAAGAGTATGTCACGCAAAGATGGAATTTAGGGATGTGATGTTATTACTAAAATTTTAGAAAAATAGATGCCCAGATGAATATATTACGGATAACGGCAAAGAATTTTCAGTGAGAAGTTTGTAACTTGGTGTAAAGAAAACGAAATTATGCAATGGAGAGTATGTTTAGAAGCTCATAGGAGTAATGGAAGAATAGAACGATGTATTTGAACAATAAGGGAATCGATGATCCATGAAAAAGAAGGAAACCCAGAGGAAAAACTAGAACAAGCTGTAAGAACTAATAATTCTTACACACAGCGATTAATTCAACACAATTGAAGCATGGAAAGAACAAGGAAAATAAGTCTTTATTGAAAACAATAAAAAGGGTGTGTATTCAAGTAATTTTAAATTAAGGCATAGAGAAAAATTTGAAGTAGATCAGGCTGTGAGAATTGCAATAAGAAAAAACAAGGGTAAATAGATGAAAAGTATGAAAGGAAGATTTACAAATGTTGATAAAAGGAGGGGAAAGTCTGAGAATAATTCTTATATTGTAAGGACTGATAGCTGAAGATACATTAAGAAACAACATTATGACCTAAAAGATTATAAAAATGGAAAATTAAAAGCTTGTAACGTGAGACTACCCGTTTGGTGGGGGATTTTAGGGTTGAACTTTCATATTAAATAAATGTATAACATATAATCATTAATCTGAAAAAAAATAATTGAATTATAAAGATAGTTAGATAAATTTTATCAACAAATTTTCAATTTTTATTTATTTTAGTTACATATTGATTTAACTAATAAATTTTTTTAACAAAAAATTCACGAAGGTTTGAGGGCTAAAAGCTTACGTGTTAGGTTAGGTTAGGTAGGTTAGGTAGGTTAGGGTAGGTAGGTAGGTGGTAGGTAGGTTAGGTAGGTAGGTAGGTAGGTTAGGTAGGTAGGTAGGTTAGGTTAGGTAGGGTATGGTAGGTAGGTAGGTTAGGTAGGTAGGTAGGTAGGTAGGTTAGGTAGGTTAGGTAGGTAGGTAGGTAGGTAGGTTAGGTTAGGTAGGTAGGTAGGTAGGTAGGTTAGGTAGGTAGGTTAGGTAGGGTAGGTAGGTTAGGTAGGTAGGTAGGTTAGGTAGGTAGGTAGGTAGGGTAGGTAGGTTAGGTAGGTAGGTAGGTTAGGTAGGTAGGTAGGTAGGTAGGTAGGTAGGTAGGTTAGGTAGGTAGGTAGGTAGGTAGGTAGGTAGGTTAGGTTAGGTAGGTTAGGTAGGTAGGTAGGTAGGTAGGTAGGTAGGTTAGGTAGGTAGGTAGGTAGGTAGGTAGGTAGGTAGGTAGGTAGAGGTAGGTAGGTAGGTAGGTAGGTAGGTAGGTTAGGTTAGGTAGGTAGGTAGGTTTAGGTAGGTGGTAGGTTAGGTTAGGTAGGTAGGTTAGGTAGGTAGGTTAGGTAGGTAGGTAGGTTAGGTAGGTAGGTTAGGTAGGTTAGGTAGGTAGGTTAGGTAGGTAGGTTAGGTTAGGTAGGTTAGGTTAGGTTAGGTTAGGTAGGTAGTAGGTTAGGTAGGTTAGGTTAGGTTAGGTTAGGTAGGTAGTAGGTTAGGTTAGGTAGGTTAGGTAGGTTAGGTAGGTAGGTTAGGTAGGTAGGTTAGGTAGGTTAGGTAGGTAGGTAGGTTAGGTAGGTAGGTAGGTTAGGTTAGGTTAGGTAGGTTAGGTAGGTTAGGTAGGTTAGGTTAGGTTAGGTTAGGTAGGTTAGGTTAGGTAGGTAGGTAGGTAGGTAGGTAGGTAGGTTAGGTTAGGTTAGGTTAGGTTAGGTAGGTTAGGTAGGTAGGTTAGGTAGGTAGGTAGGTTAGGTAGGTTAGGTTAGGTAGGTTAGGTAGGTTAGGTAGGTAGGTTAGGTAGGTAGGTAGGTTAGGTAGGTTAGGTTAGGTAGGTAGGTAGGTTAGGTTAGGTAGGTTAGGTAGGTTAGGTAGGTAGGTAGGTTAGGTAGGTAGGTTAGGTAGGTAGGTTAGGTAGGTAGGTAGGTAGGTAGGTAGGTTAGGTAGGTTAGGTAGGTTAGGTAGGTTAGGTAGGTTAGGTAGGTAGGTTAGGTAGGTAGGTAGGTTAGGTAGGTTAGGTAGGTTAGGTTAGGTAGGTTAGGTAGGTTAGGTTAGGTAGGTTAGGTAGGTTAGGTAGGTAGGTTAGGTAGGTAGGTAGGTAGGTAGGTTAGGTAGGTTAGGTAGGTAGGTAGGTTAGGTAGGTTAGGTTAGGTTAGGTAGGTAGGTAGGTTAGGTTAGGTAGGTAGGTAGGTTAGGTTAGGTAGGTTAGGTTAGGTAGGTTAGGTAGGTTAGGTAGGTTAGGTAGGTTAGGTAGGTTAGGTAGGTTAGGTAGGTAGGTTAGGTAGGTAGGTTAGGTAGGTTAGGTAGGTTAGGTAGGTTAGGTTAGGTTAGGTAGGTAGGTTAGGTAGGTTAGGTAGGTTAGGTAGGTAGGTTAGGTAGGTTAGGTAGGTTAGGTAGGTAGGTAGGTAGGTAGGTTAGGTAGGTTAGGTAGGTTAGGTAGGTAGGTTAGGTAGGTTAGGTAGGTAGGTAGGTTAGGTAGGTAGGTAGGTAGGTAGGTAGGTTAGGTAGGTTAGGTAGGTTAGGTAGGTTAGGTAGGTTAGGTAGGTTAGGTTAGGTAGGTAGGTTAGGTAGGTTAGGTAGGTTAGGTAGGTTAGGTAGGTAGGTTAGGTAGGTTAGGTAGGTAGGTAGGTTAGGTAGGTTAGGTAGGTTAGGTAGGTAGGTTAGGTAGGTTAGGTAGGTTAGGTAGGTTAGGTTAGGTAGGTTAGGTAGGTTAGGTAGGTAGGTTAGGTAGGTTAGGTAGGTTAGGTAGGTTAGGTAGGTAGGTTAGGTAGGTAGGTTAGGTAGGTAGGTAGGTAGGTAGGTTAGGTAGGTTAGGTAGGTTAGGTAGGTAGGTAGGTAGGTAGGTTAGGTAGGTTAGGTAGGTAGGTAGGTTAGGTAGGTAGGTTAGGTAGGTAGGTTAGGTAGGTTAGGTAGGTAGGTTAGGTAGGTTAGGTAGGTTAGGTAGGTAGGTAGGTTAGGTAGGT